>NW_027286070.1:39084236-39684236 GCF_022747635.1 Hetaerina americana
TTTGGGCCAGAAATGGGTAGGAGAAGGAGCCTGATTTAACTTCAAGCACACCCCACAAACTCAGTCCTTCCTCTGTCAGTGTGCCTGTCTGGAAATTATAGAAGAATAATGATAAGCATCATGAAAGAGCATGGAAGAAAATGACTTGCTCAAGGTTACACTGAACTCTTAATATCATAAATCTTTCACAGAACAAAAGGCTCTTATGCCAACAAAGATTATTTTACAATCAGATCCATTTTATAAACTCTACTCCAATCCCCAGGTTTTAATTTAATTATCATACAAAATATCACATCTTTAGGCTTAGGTTAGGGTAAGCTCTACCATAGCATATTTTAATTAGCCTTTGGTTAATTAATGCAGTAATGATCTGTAGATTATGGCTAAGTTTGTCATGAAGCATTAGAAATACCTGGGGCACCATTAGCATTAGATAGACCTCAGAAAAGATAAGCCCTAACACAGAGTAGAGAATGATAGGACTACAGTTGAGTGTTATACATGTTTGTTAACATCATTACAAATGGACAGAGAAAGCCAACCTTTTATTATTTCTGGGAATATTCAGAGACTCTGATTTAGGCTGAAGAATGGGTGTATGTACTGCCACAGCTAATTCCTTAGATGGGAAGGTGGATGCTACTGGGCTGATTCTATTTTGTTCTGGAGGGATTCGGGGATAACTGAAATGTTGCCCATAACTTCCTAATTCTTACAGTTTTCCAATTTATACCTAATATATTAAAACTGCATAATGTATTTATGACTGTCTTAGTATATAGGGTATGATGAAAAAATCCGGACAAATTAAACAATTTTCCAAACATTTTAAAACAAAAATGAAAGTTTACAAAATTTTTTGTTCTAAATTGTTTGTACGATCATAAAAACAAATATATTCAATGTATCCCCAACTGGCTTGAATGACAGCCCTTAATCTCAGTCTTGAGCATTTTCAGGCCCGTTTTTATGCCTCATGGTCCACATCGGTCCTTATCGTTTCAATAATGGCTTTCAATGAAGCAACATTTCGATGTCTGGACTTGTAGGTGACCCTTTTGACCACATTCCACACATATTAGTCCAATGGATTTTAATCTGGGCTTCTCGGAGGCCTGCATTCTTTGGGCCAAAACATTTTGACATTGTCGGACAACCAACTTTGTACCAAATGATTGTATGGGCTGGCGCAATGTCCTGCTGGAAAAAATACAGCCTTCCAGATGACATGTTTTCCATCCACTGCTTCACTATATTTGCCAGAACATGCAAATAAATTTCTTTGTAAATATTTTCCCCTTTGTCAAGGAAATGCGGTGACATGACATCACCCTCACCAGAACATTCACAGGAAATTTCGTTTTGTAAACAATGGGGACAACTTAAGGGTCATGGAAAATCCAACAGTCATTCCTACGATTGATTTTAGCATCCAGGGTAAAATATTTTTTGTCAGAGAAAAATATGATTCATCCAGCAGCATTGTTTTTCAAGGAACACAAAATCAGATTGCAACACTCCACTCCCATTGGCCTGGCTGCTTCAAAATGCATCTGTCTCATTTTAATGCTGTAAGACTTTTAGCGGTACTTGTAAATGCATAGTCTTTTCACTCACACTGACAGCAGTTTTCAAATTGATTGTCCTGGATCCTTTAAGATGAGCTCCTAAGTCCATTGGATTACATCAGGTGTCCTGACAATGCGCTCCTTTGAGTGAATTTTCCTCGCCAGTGTTACTAAACCATTTTAAAACTTTTCAGACTCATTATATTGAGCGAAAACTTCATATACCATCGATTTGGGGTACCTGAATAATTTCTGTTGTCGAGCAAACAGTGCATACACTTTTAATAACCGTTGCTCTTTGATTATTCTCTCTGCATTAGTTCTCAGGATTGCAACTGTTTTAAAGATATGACTGTTCAGTACATATATCAAGTTTATTTGGGTGTCAATGGCAACCTCTACATGTGTTATAAAATGGAGAGAATTTAAAATTGAATTTTGTCCAGCTGCCACCTGTAGGATTTACTTGCGATAACAATCAAGTATAGGTTAAACATTGTCACATCTAAAAATGGCCAATGGCATAGGGGAGGTCACAATAACTCAGAAAAGAGAAATAAACAATGCTAACATTTACGTGAAGTGCCATTTCTCTGCTCCAAGCTCTTTTCAGGCAAAACAACAAAATGCTTCCAAGTGTATGCCAGGATCATGCTGGTGACTTTTTTGCCTGGTTCCTCCGAGGGATTTCTCATGAAATTTCAGAGTTGGGGGAAGAGGAGCACTATAATGTCTCAGCTCTGAAACTTGACACCCTTTTTGTGCCTGACAAGGAATGATACAGTGGATACAAATTAATGGGAGCGTAGCATATAATCAATTGAAAAACAGTTGTTTCCATATAAAAAAACATAAACACAGTAATCAACCCAAAAGTCTGTTTGTTATGTGATGGTAGAGTCTACCTAATACTAAACCTAATGGCGTGTGGAATTCATATGTCAGGGTATGAGGATAGATTCTTTCCTTGTGCCCCCTCGGTGCTTTTCTAGGAAGTTCTGGCACCCAAAAATCACACAGCTTGGGCAAAGTTGAGGGTGTCCAGAGGGATATATCTGGTAATTGAACCCAGGCCCTCAGGTCCCACACTGTACCCCTGAACTACCACATTCCCACTGTTTCAATATGTCCTAAACATTATTGGTCCGGTGATTTTGTGGATTAGTTCAGTGAATGGTAAGGTCACTGTTTACCAATACATGCCTGCAGTTAGGCATTACCTTCAATACATTTTTTGCCAAATACTTGTGACAATAAGGGAGTCACACTTTTCCCACCCAAATTTGGATTCAATTATTTTTTTAATTTGGCTGTTTTTAGAAAAGAAATTTTGAACTAAATTTTGCTGGCTAGTTAGATTTTAAAATAATGTCTTTTTACTGTACATACTGTGCGAAGTGAGATTCTGTCTGAAAAGAAAACCAAAGTTAACCAAACTACACACTAATTTCAGAACAATTTATCTGAACTTATTCATTCAGTTGGCTGCTCTGACTTGTCATTTAATAAATAGTAACAAATACTCACTACAAATTATGATGCATGAAGTGTTCAAAAAGTTAATGCATGATACAAGAACCTGACATGTGATTAGTAAATATTTACAAATGCTTGTTTCAATTTATAATGAATGTAGTGTTTTTACAGTTAATGCATGATACTAGAACTTTGATATTTGTATTTACTATTTACACTAAAAACACTGTTAAACAGCAATAACGGGTTTCTTACATTTTACATGACCTCACCTTAACGATTACAATTATTATTGACAATGAACAATTAACTTTGAAGATGAAAATCAATTAATTATTCATAAATATTTTATGCTCCTGTGGATAAAGAGTAATATAATTTTTAACCAAAACATACCTTATCAAAGCAAACACACTTAATTTTCCCACAAACATTAATTCTTGGAGGAGAGATGCAGAATATTCCCTGTTGACGTAAACGGCTTTGTGAGTACACAGTGCCCACAGTCATGGCAGCAGGCAATGCAGGTGGAACCACTATTGTTATAATATCCAATGTTCGGAGCACAATAACTTCTGTTTCAGCCTGAAAAATGAGAAACCTTAATTGAGAATGAGCATTTTACATATAAGAGCAAGTTTTCATTGTGTTCAAGCTTTTGGGGGTTAAAATAAAAAAGGGGGTAATTTGAGGCTAAAAAAGCAAATTTATCAGAACACTTACCCCTCTAGCCAAAAATAAACGAATGCAGTAGGCCATTCCAATAGCAGCTATGCAGAATAGAACTAGAATGAACTTGATTGAATCTTCATACATTTTGAAAGCCAATGGCTGTGGAAACAATATGGATTTCACTAGCTCTCCTTTGGCAGTAGCAAATCCTGTGCGAGTCACTACAGCAAGGACCTGAAATCATCATCCAGGAGTCCAATGTTTAAAAAATATTAACACTATTATTCTGCGGTGATACACAATAGTCTCAAAAGAAGGAAAATTATAAGAAGTTTTATCCAAAATATTTTACCCCACTATGAAGAATAAACCAAAATTATTCATGTTTTGATTTCACAAAGTCAGCATTAGAAACTTTGTAAACATTTAGAATCATGTGGTCAAGTCAGCTTTGCAGAAAACACATTGGCTCCCAAAGATTATGGGTTCATGTTCCATTTCATGCATGAGTTTCATTTTAAAATTACTGATCCAATGCATAGGGTATGTCTCAAAGCCAGGGTTTAGCTTAAATGTAAATTATTTTCTCATCTACTTATCATTATTAAAATGAGAATATGGAAGTTGAAAGCAGTATATGTTTCAAAGAGAAAAAAATTGATGCTGGGTCTGCTCAAGTGCATTAGTACAATTTGTGGTCATTTACAGCGTGAGGGTACAATAGTTTGACAATTATTCTAGTTAAATGGCTGAAAATAAAATGTGTGATTGAAAAAACTGCATATATTGTACATACTATTTTGATTTTTTGACATTAATACTCTTTCCATGGGCATTCAGCTCAAAGAATGCTGAATATCAAATAGTGCTCCAAATTTTTGCTTATTTGTACATCACAAAGGCATTGTGCACACTCTAAAAAAATTGACCTTTGAAAAATTGGACATACGAGATCTGTCCAATAAATAAGCAAACTGGTGCAATCTGGTGGCCATGACGTGGACTATAGCCCCACCCATTCGGTCTCACGCAACTAGCGGCCCTAGTTGCCTGAGACCCAATGAGCCATCTGTGTTTGGCGGATCACCGAGCTGTGCGTATGGTGCTAGTTATCCAAGTTTCTGTTGTCCTTGTTTTTACTGTTTGTTGAAAATAGAAATTGACCAAATCATTGAGCAACAAATCAACATTATGTTTTTTGGTGAAGTGCAGTAAAAGATATCAAGAAATTACTGAAATGTTGACAGCTGTTTACAGTGATCATGCTCTGAAGAAAACATCTGTTTTCAAGAGGACTAAGCATTTTAAAGATGGCCAAAAAGACAGCACGGATGACGCAAGGCTGGGACAACCTAAAACAATAGTTGAAAACAACATTGATCGTGTGCAGTCCCTTGTCCTTAGAGATCGTCAAAAAACTGTCTGAATGATAGCTGATGAACTGAGTTTAGGAAAATCAACAGGATGCCTCATGTGCGAACAAATTCGACTCAAGGCAATGGATGGATCCTTCACCATGACAATGCACCTGCACATTCAGCATTGACTGGCCAGTTTCTAGCAAAAAATTCAAACACCATCCTTGATCATCCTCTTTATTCGCCAGATACTCCCTGCTACTTTTTCCTATTCCCAAAATGCAAAAATGTGATGAGGGGACATCACTGGGAAGATGCTGACACTCAATAAAGCAAGAACCGACGAGAAACAAAGTTTTTTTTCCAAACCCCGGACCCTCCAATCAGCAGTCCAATGCTCTACCCCCTGGACTACTGTGACTCACAGATATTAAGTACAAACATATTTTTTGGGTGAAAAACCTTTCATTCCAGTTTTTTTTCTACTAGCATTTAATGAAATGCATGTATTTCAAATATTGTTGATTCCACCAAATTCCATATTTAAATTTAGAGATAGTTAAACATTTATTTAATTACCTGCCCTACCACATGCAAAACTGGCATAATATTACTGGGTCACTGATGAAAGAGCTGTCCTCATAGACCCTGTTCGCACATGCGGTTGGTCCATTTGTGACTATCAGTGCAACTGATGATGAGTGCATGCAAATCAAGAGTATTTCATCCTTTGTTACTCTCTAGTTTCTTATTTATTTCAGGCCTCATACACCCTAAAATCATGCATGACTGTGACTCAATAGAATCGCTCCTTGATACAAACCTGATTAGGACAGTGTGTCTCTCTCTGTTATTATTTTTCAGTTTCTCCCTTATTTATGTATATAAGCAAGATTGACCAGTGAAAGGCATAGGAGTTCTTCCTCATAAACCCTGAGTGCATGCGTGATTGCAAATCACGAGGGCCATTGTGCTCCATAAACCTGAGTACGAGAGTTTTTAAATTATTGCTGGTGATTGTCTGTTTTATCCTATTTTTTAACATTACTGAGCCAAACACTTCTCTTTGTATGAGTGAACCCTCCCTCTCTTCCCCAGAAGATTACAACTTAAGGCAATCATCCCAACACTTTAAGGTGAAATCTTTTATATCATAGCTTTAATTGATCTATCTGTATAAATTTACCATATGCTTTTTCAGCAAATCATTTAAAAATTAAAACTTTAATCTGACCAAATTTCTTGTGATGATTTGGATAATAAACATTTTAAAAGTACTTCAGGAAAGAAGCTATAAATTCCTTTCACTGTTTTTGAATTCTCACCATTAATGGGAACTTTTTTCAGTGTATTTATGGTATTTTGTCACAGGCATTCGAAGGCAAAATCTTGTTCCTTTAAAGCCCCCAAAATTTCAGAGTTTAAGAGTATGCCTCGATAGCTTAACTGGCTAAAGCACTCGGCTGGACATTGAGGGATTCAGGTTCGAATCCCGATCAAGGCAAATGATTTTTACACTCTGAAATTGTTGCATTGAAATGCAGATTAGCGGAAGACTCCGTTAAAAGTTACTGTTGCGGCGTCTCCCACAGTTTCTTTGAAATTCAATACTGTTATTTCAACTTACTTACCTTGTGCATAATAATGTTAATATATTATTTTAAAGTTGTTGGTTTCCGACGATACTTCATGGAATTTGATGGATATTTTGGTTGAATAAGGTACACTCTATTACTCCACAATGAAATTTAACAGCTTACGACCATGGTTTAAATGATTAACGTCATCATCAGGTGAAGGACACATTTTGGTGCAACATCTTATATACTAAAGAGAGTGGGGAGGGAGGCTGCACAGGTGTGGGGGAGGAAGGTGGAGGATGGAAGGGAGGAAGTAGTGGGTAGGTTGGGTTGGGTGGGGGGGTCTTTCCCCAGAGGATGAGAGCCTAGGGTCTGCGATGTGAGGGTAGGAGATAGGAAGAGCTAGTGCTTCCCTTCCGGTGGTCAGCTTGGGAAGATGTTGCACCAAAATGTATTCTTCACATGTTGATATGTTAATCATTTAAACCATGACATAAGGTATCAAATTTCACTGAGGAATAACAAAATGTACCTTATTCCACCAAAATATTATTTCACATATGAATTTATCAGATACATTATCTACTTAGGTATATATAATTCATATAGTAAAAATTTATAACTGAACTGATTTAAGGCTTTACATGTTACCTCAAGATTTCTCAGTTCTTAGTAATTGGCACATGGCTCATTATACTTTTCAGTTTTTCAACTCCAGAAGGAATTTGGAGGGGCAGTGTTAGCAAGGGGGAATGAAACTACTTGCAGAGCAATGGCATTTCATTTATCTGTTTAGTAAATGCAGTATTTAGAGATGAAAAATTTTCTTCAAAGTAGCACATGAAAATCATGTTCATATATCATAATGGTTTTTGTAAAATACAGTAGTTATGTATGAGGGCGGTTCAATAAAGAAATATCACGCAATTTTGTTATCATTATTTATCGTGGAAAAGTTATTGCATATCATATTGTTATCTTAATGAGTAATGTATGCATCAAAGAAAATTCAGTGATTTGAGTCCTGTATTGTAACAATGACAACAATTGCAAGTTTAAACATGCTCAGCTGACCTATGACTGCTTATGATGATGAAAATGCTTTCCATGAAAGTACTTCTTCACATTGGAAAACAAGCAAAAATCACATGGAGCTTCATCTGGGGTATCGGAAGGATTAGGAACACACTTAAATTGATATTCCTGAGATAGTCATGATTCTATGGTAGGCTCCCGAAACCCACAACCTACAAACGTCTCGTACAATTTTCCTGCTACCAATGCATGATGGCACGCAATGAAATATTCAGTACTTCTAACATGGCTCTTAACATTATTCAGCGAGCTTCTCTAACAATGGCAGCATTAATGCTAATTTTTACTTCAATAGGAGCAGTGACTGGAGCTCTGGGTCCACCTTCCTTTGAAGTTGTCTCTCCCTTTAAAATTTTGAACTATCTTCCAGCTTTAAAATAGTGAAGACCAGACTTTCCATTAGCTTCTAATACATAGGTCTTGACTGTTTATGCAAAAGCAAAATTACAATGCAGCATACTACTAGTCTCATGTTAACTCCACCATTGGCGAACTGAGCATCTCACTGAACTGTTTCATCTTTCAACAGCTGTCGCTGATTCTTTACTGGAGCCAAATCAAAGAAACTTATTCCACATACACATCACGCATTTTGTTAACAATAGAGCAAAATAAAATATTTCACTGAATAAATTATGCATATGAAAATTTCACATGCACTCATATGTTTATTGAACAGCCCTTATTTTCCTCCTTGTCCTTTCTCCATTACCTCCATCATAACAGGAGTTGCTAAATGTCATTGCATTTAGCCTTAATAAGTTTCAGGTTATGTTACTGCATAATTCACAACAATTTTGGTTGGCATCCCTGGTAAAAGTGCACATCTCTAAAGTGAGTTTGTTTAGTACTTTAACTATAAGACCAGTCTCTTACTTCGACGAATGAGAAGAATTTCTCATGGAAAAGTGATGAAATGCAGCTCAGCAGCTTTAACAGACAGTCCTCACTGATCACAAGTATAAGAAGTCTGACATTAAAATAAGGTGACTGTTTTCATTACAACTATTTTTTAAATGTATTAGTATGCACACTATATTTGACCTTCAAGTGTATTGTAACATTTTGAGGAGTTTAAACTTGATCCATCAACTCAGTCACAATGGAAGAGCATGTTAGGGCAGACATATTTTTACACTCGGGTCAGAACATGCCAGCTATGGAAAGTGAATAGCATGTCAACATCAAGTTTCTTGTGAAGATAAAAAAGTCGGCAAAAAGACTTACCAAACCAGCAATATTATAAAGAAATTTTGAGAAAAATTGTGTGAACAAATAAGAAGGAAGTATCCAGAGTTGTGGAAGAATGGGTGGATCTTGCACCAGGGCAACACATTCACCCAAAATTATTTGTCTGTCAAGAAATTTTTGAACAGCAAAAACATCACTATCCTTGAACATCCATATTCTACTGATTTAACACAGTTGAACTTTTTCCAATTCACAAAAATAAATTCATACCTACAAGGGACACATTTTGTGACAATGGAAGAGGTAAAGGCAACAAAGACAGAGCTCTTATGCATCCTGATGGAAAATGATCTGCACCAGTGTAATGATGGATGAAAAGAATACCTGTAGGCATGTGTTTTCCATTGGCCTTACTTGAAGGGAACAACCACTAACTGTATTGATTATGCATATAAATGTAGTTATAAAATTAGTCTAATCATTTTTTATTTCTGACCTTGTATATCAGTTTCACCAAACTTTGTATTTGTGTATGAAATAATATTTAAAAGTGAGCCTTTTAACTGGATTCAATTCCATAAGGAAACATTTCTAGGACTTGAAATGTATCTACTGACATGCCTTTAAATTAATTTCTGAATTCATGCTGATCCAACAGAAAATTTAAATGTAGAATTTGCAGTTACATATCTTTTTATTTCAGGGGAAAGAAGGAATATTTTTGAAACTTTATCTTTATAAATGGAATGCGTTAATATTATATGAGTAACTGACTGACATGGTGATGGAAAAACCTTCTAAACAAGCAAGGGAAAATGCATGGTCATTTCAAGCTTCAATGTAACAGCCTACTATCTCTCACCGTATGCTGTATTTCTTTCTCATAATGGACGTCTTATTTTTATACAAAATCTTAAAATTAGTGTAACAACATGGATGGCAAGGGAAAATTAACTGAGAGGCAGAAATTAGTATTGACAACAAGTTACATGCATGAACCATTCTGGAAGACGTGTCACCTCAGCCAAACAATACTCTCATATATGAATGCATTAGGGGGGCATCGAGATGGTGCGGGGGCTAACGTACTGGCTTCCCACCCTGAGGGCGCGGGTTCAAATCCCGGCGGTGTTGAATATTTTTCAGAGGTATCTCGATCCCTACTTGAGGTGCTTTGTGGAGGGCACTTTGAGTGAGTACGCCGTCCGTCGGATGGGACGTTAAGCCGCGGACCCCTTGGCGCCTTTCGTAAAGAGTAGGCTAATGCCGACGCCGGGTTTCTCTCCACCCTTCATCCTTTCCTGTCCTTCCCCTATTGCGCAAATGACCTTAGCTGTCGGTCGCCTCCCCTCAAAACTAATACTAATGAATGCATTAGTTTTGGTCATTTATGCCATTACCTTATCACTTCCATAATATCTTGTCTGAATGACTTGGGTGCCACAAAATAATGTGTGTCTTTTGTGGTTTTCAGGATCATATGGCTCCTCAGAGTGGCTTGGTGGTGTTTTTGTCACAGGAACGCTTTCTCCTAAAAAGAAAAAAAGCACTAGTCCTGATTCATAAATATGCTAAGAAACATATATTAAAATAACATTTCACAGTGAAAATAGTAAAGTAGAAACCAACGGTGTACCCAAAATTAAACTTACAAATTTTAGCTCAATATAACTTGAGAAAAAATATTAAATAAGATTTTATGGTCTAAGTGAAGGTAGTGAGTCAAGTGAAAAAGTGCTGCTATGCCAGAAATAATAGTATTTGGAGCAAATCACTTGGTTGGTTGGGTCTCTCACAGGCACTCTTTTTCCATTGAACCTTGAGTTTATATAATTTTCTCCTACACTCAACACTGCCTCCCCTTGAATAATTTTAAGGATAAGCCTCCCTATAAGAACACTATGAAGTTCTAAGCCACTATAAATCAATTAAGCCAAGAAGAATACAATAGCTTTACCAAACACGTGTTGTAATCTATTGCCCCCTTTTAATAGTATTATTGGTCTCCATTACTCAACAAATAATTACTAATGCATTAAGTCATGCAAGAATGTTTCACAAGCACAGATTTCTCTTTGGCACAGGCAGCTTTAAATTTCAAAACAAACATTCCTCTAAAATGTAGGCAAATAAATCGGTTATGCATATAAAATACTACAATGCAGCAGAATAATAACGTGTAAGTCATACTACTCAGAAAATTTTGGCCAATGTATGTTGTCTGTTTTCTCCAAAAGATTAGAAAATTTAACATTTTGATTTGCTACGCTCATCTAAACATGGTTTTAGAGAAGGTAAATCTACTACTGTAGAAGCATTAAATGGTTTGAAAAGGAAGGAATACAAACAGGCGGTAGAGGAAATCATGGAGGATGGTAAAGAGCTAAGTACTATAGAAGAAAAATGGGAATGTATCAAGAAAGGGCAAAAGACACTATTGGAACCGTTAACACTAAAAGGACTAGGAAACCATGGATCATGGATGAGATGATTACAAAGATGGATGAGCGGCGAAAATGGAAGAAAATAAATACAGAATTAGGCAAAATGAAGTACAAAGAATTGAACAATAAATTGAGGCGGGCAACAAATAAAGCGAAAGAAGCATGGTGGAAGACGCAGTGCGAGGATATGGAAAGTTTGAAGAGGAAGGGTGAAATCCGTGCGCTGTACAGCAAAGTTAAATCTTTATCGGGAAGTAAGAAAGGAAGAGCTATGCTAACAGTTAGAGATAAGGCGGGTAAGGTAATAGTTGACGCAGGAAAGATCCAAGAGAGATGGAAGGAGTATATAGAAGAACTGTATAGTAAAGAGCTTAGACCGACAAAGTTAGACATTGAAAAGGAACATGACGTAGAGGAAGATAGCTTAGGTCCAGGCATACTAGACAGTGAGATAGAAAGGGCATTAAGGGAGATGAAACTAAATAAGGCCGTGGGGGTAGATAACATTCCCGTGGAACTTTTAAAATGCTTAGGAAAATGTGGGAGGAAGAGGCTATATGGGCTGATTCGTAGTATTTATGAGGAGGGAATCTGGCTGGAAGACTTTGTGAGATCAGTTTTAGTTCCTATTCCGAAAAAGGTAAAAGCCACGTCATGTGAGGACTATAGGACAATTAGTTTGATATCCCACGCAGCAAAGGTTGTTCTCAGGATCATAAACAAAAGAATAGAGAGTAGGGCAAATGATTACTTAGGATATGATCAGTTTGGGTTTAGGAAGGGGAGAGGTACGCGTGATGCCATTGCAGTAATGAGATTATTAATCGAGAGGAATATATAGAATACAATAAAGACGAATTTGCCTGTTTCGTAGATTTCGAAAAAGCGTTTGATAGAGTGAATTGGGAAAAACTAATGAGTATATTGCAGAAAATAGGAATAGATTGGAGGGAAAGGAGGCTAATCCGCAACCTGTACATGTCTCAGACTGCTCAGGTGCGGGTGGGAAACGGGGAGTCAGGATGGGCAGTGTTAGGAAGGGGTGTAAGGCAGGGTTGCCCATTATCACCGTTGCTGTTCAACCTGTATGCAGAGGAAATGATCAAAGAGGCATGGGAAGAACTCGAGGTAGGAATGAAAGTGGGCGGGGAATTCGTAAAATCAGTTAGGTTTGCTGATGACCAAGCTTTAGTTTGTCAGTCAGCCAAGGGGCTGCAAGCATTGCTGAGTGAATTGGAAATTCAGTGCGACAGGTATGGGATGAGAATCAATATTAATAAAACAAAGGTTATGCGATTTTCTAGAAAGAAAAAGGCTAAGCTTAACATAAAAATAGGAGGGCAAAAACTAGAGCAGGTAGAACAGTTTACGTATCTCGGTAGTGTTTTGGACCAACACGGTCAAGGTAGTGGGGACGTAAGGAGAAGAATTGCGCTAGGCAAAGAGGCTTTCACAAGGAGGAGGGAGTTGATGACGGGGACGTTGAGTAAGGATGTTAAGAAAAGACTCGTAAAAACTTTGATATGGAGCGTAGCTATGTACGGCACGGAAACGTGGTCATTGAAGCAGGAGGATAGACGTAGACTGGAGGCTTTTGAAATGTGGGTGTGGAGAAGAATGGAGAAGGTAAAATGGACAGAGAAGAAAACAAATGAGGAAGTACTTGGTATGGTGGGTGAAGAGAGGGGTTTGCTAGGAGCAATCCTATGGAGGCAGGAAAAGTGGATGAAGGGGGTGTTGACCGGCAGTGGGATGTTGAAGACTGTGATAGAGGGTAGAATGTTGGGCAAAAGAGGAAAGGGAAGGAACAGGATAGGGATGTTGGACGGGATGAAGGGAGGAAGAAAGTACTCAGAGATGAAGAGGGACCTGATATAGAGTAGGATGATGGATTGTGTGTTTTGTTAGGAATCACAAAATATTTATTTTATAGCTGTGTCCATCCAAAAACCTACCTTAACCGGTAGATTACCTTAAAAAAATAAAATCTACTACTTCACCTGCCTTGTATCTAATTTAACATACAAGCCAATCACTAAAAGTCACCAGTCACATTGCCACATTTTACGATATTAGCTAATGTTTTCATAAAATTAATCCATTAATATTATCCTAAAAATTGATAAGTGTAGGAATCTTAGGCACAGCCCATTCATGGCTAAGGTCATAACTTTCAAATCTTCAACAAACTGTTCAGTTAAGATGTATGTTCTTCATTGGAACAAGTATGTTTTGTCAACAAACACTGGTTAAATGCAAGTAAACTTGATAATCTTCATGAGCCTGGGAATGTTATCGCTAGTACTTTTTGCCGCTCAGTGCACAAAAATGGTGGTGTTTTGATTCTACTTTCTGAATGTTTTTCTCATATTATAATAGGTTTCCCATACAAATTTCTAAATGAAAAACATTTGAATCCCGTGTTGCCTCTTTCAAAGTGGATACTACAGTTTTCTATGAACTCTCTATTAATTGTTCACCTAAAAACGACTGATGTTTTCCTTGTAAAACTAACAAAGCTCTTAAAAATAATCCACACGTCAATCCATAACCCTTGCATAATTGCAGTTGACTTCAATTGTAATTTTATGGATGATTTTATTGGAATTTATGGATTTACTAACTTCATTTAATATCTGTGCTACGAAGAGTGAACTTACTAGAGTGAGTGCTAGTTCTCAAACCATTTTAGATAATATATTGACTAATATTGACCTTTAACTTGTTCTAATAAATTTCATTTATTCCCACCTATCAGATCAATACCCACTTTTTTCTATAATTGCTATGTCCACATCTAACGAAAGTAAAAAATACTAGAAAAGGTATTTCTCTGATCAGAACATGATCACCTTTTGTGAATTATTAAATTCCCATGAGTGTTCCAATTTGTTTTGCTCACAGTCCTTAAACAAAAGCTTTGAATATTTCTATTCCACCTATGTACACTACTTTGATATCTGTTTTCTCCTTGTCCTGAAGCATTTGAAAAACAAAAGCTCATCTATTAAATACTAAAGTCAGTGGGTCTCAGATGAAATTCATTGGCTTTCAAAGAAAATGAAAGATGCAGCTGTTTATTACAAAAACCAATCAAATTCAGCTGATCGTCAGGATTATTCATTACTCAGGAAAAGTTATCACCAAACTTTACAATGCGCTAAAAAATCTTTCAACAACCATACACTTACCAATGCAGACAATAAATCTTAAGAGATATGGAAAATTATTAACGAACCTGAGGGTAAACATAATTTACCGCAAAATCTTCAACTGCATGACTCTACTGTAAATTCTATTCCAGATTACTCTTAAATGGCCTCCATTTTGAATGATTTCTCCCTATGCCATCAAAATCCCACAGTTTCAGCCAAGTCAGCAAATTATTCTCATATTCCTAACACATGCAATTCATTACATCTATTCCCCTGTTTAACTATGGAACTTACCATCATTATCAATAAATTCCTAAACAAATTTAATTCTGGATTAGATGGCATCCCAGGGATCGTCATGAAAGGTCATTTAATACAATTAAGGATCACTTTTATTCTTAATTGATGAATCCCTAAAAATCAGAATTTTCCCAAGCACTCTTATAAATTAATTCTATTAAATTTATATTAATGATCAACCAGATAGGCTTAAGTCCATTCAGGAAATAGACCTATTATTGAATGGTGGCGATATAAATATTATTGTGCCAGCCTAATCAGTGGACAGTTTGACAGAAAGAGAAGCTGAAATTGCACAGATTTTCATTGAATGGTGTCTTCTTAACTTCTTAAAATCCAATTTAAACTAGTCCAGCCTGATTTATTTCACCAATAAAAATAAAAAACTTGGAGGTTATCACCAGTACCTTGCATACATATATTTAATGTCATCTTGCATGCAAATGGCAATATTTCTCAGTTCAGGAACACTACAATTACCATAGTCACCACACAAGAACCTGCAATGACTTACACCAGCCATTTGTCAGAACACACCATGATGCTCATGGGCCCAAAGTAATGGGCTTAAGGTTATTCAATTAAGTTCTCCATGAAATCAAATATGAAACAAAAAGTACCCATTTTCAAGAAAAAGCTGTTCAACCTATTAAAAATTAATATGTCCTCTTCTGCAAATGGATTTCTGGAAATTGTCACCACACATCAATTCTGACTTAACCAAATAATATATAAATATAGAAGTATATTGGTATGTGTATATATAGTATTTTTTCTAAAATTGTGAAATTTATATCTGACATGTCCTATATTTGTGTGTGTGTGTGAATATGCACCAAATCTCCAGACAAATAAATGCATTATTATTATTAGTACATTCAGATTAGTGCCACTTGAAATTAGCACTAGTATTCCAAGGGAATCAATCCTTGAGGAGCCCCTCTTATTTTATTTATCACTGGCCTACCTCTTTCTTTGCCAAAAAGAAATGTAGTTTTGCATGCTGATGATACTTCCAACCTGAATTCTGATGATGTTCCATGTACTCAATTAAAAAGCACAAAAAAATACCAGAAGGGCCATGCCCCTTAGGTGCCAAGCAAACAATTTGACATAAATAATAACAAAACCAGTTTCTTGATATTCCATTATAAAATACCTCCTACCTTAAGGAGCCCATAATTAAAAATTTGCGACCATTCTATCCAACTTTCTATGCCAGTCAAATTCCTGGGATTTTCTTATGTGAGGATTGAGTGGACCACCTACATCAATCATCTATACAACTAACTCCGTACAGGTATATTCTTAGAAAGTTAACAGAAAGAACTACCATTAACAACTTAAAAATGATTTACCATTCCAATATTCACTCACATCTCCCATATGGTATGAATTCTTCTGGAGTGATTGAAGGGCTGCCTCTAAAGCAATTTCAATGCAAAAACAATCTATTGAAGCCATTTTTGGTTATACATTACATCACCAGGTTATTTTAATATCTTAAAATCATTCCCCTCCCTGGTGCTACACTGGTCTGTTTCTGCAAAATCCATCTCTGTCCCGGAGAATCACTACTTTCCATAATTTAACAACCCGAGGCAGAGAGATTATTCATCTAAATGGTCAAAACCTAACCTATTCAATGCAATGTCCTCACCATTTTGCTTTCAAAATTCAAAATAATATTACAAAAATAATTATAACAATTATTTTCCTCACTTCTTGATTTCTATGTCTCTTGAGCATTTAAGCAATGAATACTAATGCTACATCAATCATTAATGTTCAAGTGTATTGACTTTGTTTTTAAGTAGACATTTGATTGTTTGAAGTGGAAATATACATGCAAGGTCATTAATGGATTACTATTGCCATAGCTTAATAATAAATTTTATCTGCTGCCTAATCTAACCTTATCTGCATTGATCTTGACCGAGAAAACTATTTCTGAGTTATTTTATCCATAAAGTCAAAAAAATTAAGTCAGAAAAACCTTGGCAGATTCATGAAATACAGTAGCTATTAAAATTTAGTTTCAATTAATGTTGCACATTTTAGCACAAATTCAATGCAAGTTGATGCCTTACCATACATAACTTTCTACTGTATTTCTGCACATTTGCCAGACTTTGAAGGCATTCCATGACTAATACTTCATTTTCCAAACCACCCACACATTTTGCAAGGAAGAGAAGAAAATACTCAAGTGTAATTAATACAATAACTTCATTAAATAATAAGGGCTTGTAATCCACTATGAACAAATTAATATGCACATTAATTGAACCATTCAGCACATCCATAAAAATATAACGGGCAATATCAAAATTTCATAGGAGAGCCAACTCATAACATCACATCGTTTAATCTCTTTTTCTTGAAAAATAACATAAATTACCTGTGAGCATGCTTTCATTAACAATGCAGTTTCCAGTCAACAACAAAGCATCACAAGGCATCGAGCATCCATTTTCTGGTATTGCAATCATATCTCCTGGTACCAGCATGCTCACTGGTATCTCTTCACAGCCTGAAAATGCAATTAAAATACTTCAAAATTGGATAGCAAAAAGGTCACTAGAGGTTTAAGCAAGCCACAGAGATCCAGAATAGGAATGATCCTGTTTTTAGCATGCATACTGATTTATTTAAACAGAGACTTACTTAACTTTTTCAGGCTCTTAAAGACAAATTTTATACTCCAGATGATGAATTAAGTTAGATCAATTACTGAGAATAAATACTTGGCACGCCAGTGGTTTGCCAATAGATAAATAGTATTCATAAAGTAAAAATATACAAGGGGATGTTGTATAAATGTTATGTTGTTGCATTTAGTTTAAATTATGGTTCAATAATGGATTGTCTCCCATGAGATTCGTAGCAGTAGCATTTAGGGGAGGCGACTGACAGCTAAGGTCATTTGTGTCATTAAGGATGGACAGGAAAGGAGGAAGGGTAGAGAGGAACCCAGCATCAGCATTAATTAGCCTACTCCTAATGGAAGGTACCAAGGGGTCCTCAGCTTAACGCCCCGCCCGATGGTTGGCGTATTCACTCAAAGTTCCCTCCACAAAGCACCTCAAGTAGGGAACAAGATACCAATAAAAAATATTCGACACCACCGGGATTCAAACCCAGGCCCTCTGGTTGAGAAGCAAGTACAAAAGCCACCACACCATCTCAATCCCCAATCGAATTTCATATAATTATGATGATAATATAATATCTTAATTAAGTTACTCATCAGTAAAGTACTTCTCTGTTGATCATAAATATACACATAAACAGAATGTAAACATTGGCATAATGTTCAAATGAGACTTAGTTTATTTTTTAATTAATGGTACACAAAGTAAATGCAATACGCTTCTGAAACAGTAAAATTATCCCTTCTCGCAGTTTTTTTCAGCATACTTGTTTGCATTTACCCTTTTCAACCAATAATTTTGTCACAAATCTCTCTCTTAAATATAACTCAAATTCTACATTTATATCTATTGATGAAGTGATGGTTGATTTAGTCTTTTAGTTATCATCCTATGCTCTTAGAAAAGTCCTTCTGATTTCAATTTTGCCCATAACATACAGTAAAAGACTATTACGGTTAACAGACTTGGTCATCACTGACTGGAAACAACGGACACTTCCATTTCCACTATCCTCTCATTAATTCACAACACGGTTACAGCATAACATTGTCACTGCTGATGCTGACAATATTATGTTGAAATTATACCGAAAAATAACAAGATATGAGAGGAAATGGATATGAGGTAATTTTACTGAATGATATAAGACTTGTTACCAGAAATCCAAGATAAGGAAAAACAGAAATAACACTTATGATGTTTTATGGCATGTAGCTGGGGGTTGCAAAAATGTTAAATAATAGAATTATACAGGATGTTTTAATATTAGAAACAGGGCTTTGAGGAAAATATTTGCAACTTCACTGAAATATAAAAATGTTATGGTAGTAAATTGACTATTATACAAAAGCATGTGCAACAGGGCATGCATTTATCAGCTCTAAACTTCGGCAAAATAACCTTGACCGGCTATGTCCATTACTTTAGAACAACCATCTCAAACATTATACAAATCATTATGCTAAAGCATGATTACTGAAGTAAATCGCTATACTCTTAAAACCATCAATTTCAAATGATGATGCAAATTCAGGGGCAAGCAGGACAAACATTCGCACAGAGAAGGGTATTTTAGAAGATCAAAAAACTTAAATAATGCAAATAATTCATGAGAAGAGTAAACTATATCTACCCAATGCATCATATTAGAATTAAGTTACTTTATCCACTCATGCATATCTCTATGGTGTATCACTTAGTACAATTACTGATCACAATGTTACAATTTGCAACCAATATAAAAGTGCTGTGATATTTAAGGCCCAAAGTAATTGTGTATTCAATTATCACATCTTGAGCATTTCAATCAGACCCAATTTCATCACATGACCATCAAAATAGTGAAATACCTGTATAGCATGTACAACTACAAGTAAAAAAATAGCCTTCAATTTAAATTAATTGAATAATATCACAGGTAAGTTTTTGAACATGAAATTCAAAAAAGTTATTTCACAATCTCTAAGTCAAACTACAGACCTCCATTTCTTCTGCAAACAGCAACAGTCGCAACATGTGAAGACGCAACCATTTCCCTCAGCATCATGCTTTGCTGAAAAAATACAGCAATATAAGTCTTCAGACAAATATCTTTGCGTTAGCTGCAGGTTTTACACCCATGAATATTTCTAAATTATATTTTCATTATTATAAATAAAATATAATACTGGATGTGTTAAGTCAATCTTGATAAAAATTAAGTGCATACTTTAATTAACAAATGCATTAAATGGGCTACCATTCAGGAATTATACTTTCTTATCTTCCCATGACATATGTATATAATTATTAAAAGTCTAACTTTTCCCTTTTTTTTCTTAGCCTGAAACCTGAGAATTGTTTATAAATAACTTTAATTTGCAATGAAAATATAGAATACTGCAAGTGTGATGTAGAAATGATTATATTTGAATGAATATGTAGAAATCACAACTTTTAAATTATGTATTTTGGATACATTTGATCTCCAATACTTCAATTATATTTTTATTCAAAAACTACAGCTAATGCACTCAAATCTAAGCCAAAAAGGAGCCAATTGAAAAACCTGGCTCCTGTACGTGATTTATTACATAATATTGCATACAACAAAGAGGGATCAACTTCCAAGATCTTAATCAATGAAGTTACACGTTAAACAACCAACCCTTGAAATTTTCCTCAAACTTATCGGTATCATTACTTCCCTTTTTTCAACCAGGCATTTATGGTTAATTTTTTAAATACACTCTGCATTTTTATCAAGTTCATTTCAAATTCCAAGAAACTGTCGGAGATGTCATGACAATAACTTTCAACGGAGTCATCTGCTAATTGTGCAATACAATACAACAATTTCAGAGTGTAAAAATCATTTGCCTTAATCAGAATTTAAACCCAGATCCCTCGATTTCATTTCATACACTTGATAACCATTAGCAGTAGTAAATGCGAAGACTGGTCCTATGTGTGCCTTCACCATTTTTATCTCAATAAACTGAGCTACGCTAATCTCAGATGGCGACTACCTAACTAGCTGCCAAGAACTTTGGTCACCACACATTTCAATCTTGTAATCCTACAGCAGTGAAAGACTAGAATCTTTAGCCCTCTGACAACAAAAGCACCCTTACCTCTCCTCTAAGAATGAGGAGTGGTGAAAAGGAGGTAAGTAAGTACTGGAGGAAAATAACAAGGGATGCGAATTATAAATTTTAACAGATTGGTAATATCATCTGCAATATCCCTGCCACTAACAGCAGGGCTACTGGCCATATATCCAAGGATACTCTCAGTCATTTCCTTAGAAAAAACAGGGAAAAAAAAGGGCAATAGTAAAATAAATGCTTACCCTCCTCGTCTCCAACAGGGACACAATGAGAGATAGTGAAGATATGAATATAACACAGCCAGCATAGTAAAAATATTCATCAAGGGCCCATAAAGTAACACTGCCGATTTGAAACAAGTAGAATGGATGAAAAATCTCCTCTAAAAATAAGCGGCCATATGATTTTACTTCGACATCAATTATATTTTCTCCATAAAGACGTAACCTGTAAAATAAAAGGTTGATACATTACTTTTCAAATCATTTTATAGCCATTAACTGCTTCTTCTAACCATAGGGCAAATATATAAATACAGGTACAACATAGAGTAATAACAATAATCACTATTATGATGAAAATAGAGCAGTGAGGTGACAGATGTCTGCCCAGCAAAACTCAATTATTATGAAACCTACATCAAAGGTTTGCAATCAATCACATTAAAATAGGAACATTTTTGTTAAATTGACCAGCATTTTAAGAAATTTGATGGCAATTACAGATGACTATGATATTAAATGATTTTTACACTTTAGAGATAAACTGATTCCTCCTTCATTTTGGCTACCCCTACCAACAAAATTAATTAGTAACAAATACATGAGCATCTAAGCTAAAGTATCTCCCGTAAAAATTTTACTTGCTTCAGCAGGGTAAAGAAATGACATTTCTCATTTTCTTCCAGGCATATATAAATTAGAGAAAGATAAATCAAAGTTTCACTGAATATAAACAGTTGGGGCTTTACCTCTCAATTGCTCTTTTTCACGATTATAAGGACTTCCTAAAATTTTATAAGTTATATTTACAAGTGGGTTGTCCAATAACTCCTGAGAAAATCCATGAGATGGTGTATCAGAAAAGCTTTGCTTTTAGTAAACCTCATCTCTCATTAGACTGCTGTTAAAGTTTCAACCATGCATTATGTGGTTTCACTTTCAAAATCAATTGGAGCAACAAACTTTTGTTCATTTAGAAAAATGGAAAAAATGAGTTTCTTGTGGTGATCAAACACTTTTAACTCAAAGGCTTGACATCATAGGAGATCAAAGCCAAGTTAAATGAAGGATGACATGGCTTTTTGAATTACACATGTAGAAAATATATATGTTTTAGGGCTGCGCAAGGTGAGATGGAAGGATACTGGGGATTGTTGCTGTGATAGTTATATGTAGAGTTATATATAGTGGAGAGGAAGGCAGCCATGGAGTGGTGGCAATGATATTAAACAAAAAGGAAGGAAGAAGCATGGTAAAAAAAACTGTGTAGCTACAGGCATGATGTGGTGGAAGTCGAACATAATGAATCACTGATCGTTGCACTTATCCACTTGATAACATTTATTTAACCGTCCGTAAATAAATGTTATCAAATGTAAAAGTGCTACAATCAGTTATACATGAAGCATGGTAAAAATAGAGCAGGCAACTAACAGAATATTATAAGTAGATGTAAAATCAGAACTGCCACACTTGGTCATTGTTCAGGTCTACATGCCACCAAACAATCTGACGGAGGAAGAAGTCAATAGGGTATACCATCAGCTTGAGATATAATCAAAAGTGCCCCTGGCAGAAAATTTATCATAGTGAAGGGACATTGGAATTCAATGGTAGATGAAGGAAGAGATGGTAGTGAGGTAGGGGATTACAATTTAGGAACAAAGAATGACTGCAGGAAGAAAGCAATTGAGTTCTGCAGGAGACAGGGGTTAATCATAACCAAAACCTGGTTCAGACGCCACAAAGGTGTAGGTATTCATGGGAAATGTCATGTGACTCGGAAAGGTATCAGTTAGACTATATTATGGAAAGGCACAGATTTCGGAACAGCATTATATATGCACACAGTTTCCCGGGAGTAGATATGGACTCCGATCACAGTTACCAGTCCTATAAGATGCACCCTGATTTTTCAGGTGGGAATTTAACAAAAAAAAACTTGCATTGGAAAGAAAAATATCAAAGTATTTTGATGTTAACACTACAGATGAATTGTTAAATTTAAAATAAGCAAATATACTTGACACTTTCAGGCTTCAATTTGTGGAAATGCTTGATGTCCATATTAAATGATTTTGTAATTTTTCACAGACTCCCTTTTATATACAGGGCAGTTCACCATCTCGCGGCATCATTTGGTACAAGTTTGGTTCACATGCAGAAGGTGTATACTCTTAGGACAGAGGAGAGGGAGGGTTAAAAGTTGAAAGTGCAGGTCGGGGTTTTTCGGGTAATTTTCCACAGACTTAAGTCTGCGGAAAATGACCAACTCATTTAATATAGACATAAAACAATTCCACAAAGTAAAGCCTCAAAGTGTAAAGTATATTGTTTTCGGGTCTGCTAAGGGCCTTTGAATCTTGAGTTGCTTGAGAGCAACCATTTTTTTTAGGGAGAATAGGCAGTATATCTGGGACAAAATTGTCAGTGTGTTTACAACCTATGAGGTGTTTTGCAAAGAGGTTTTCCAAACTAGATTAGAGTTGCACACATTTCTAGTGGCTATATTCGTGATTTTCCTAAGTTCATTTTTGAAATTTGTATGGGAAAGGTAGGAGTGTAGGAGCCAGTTGATCATCGAATGGAGGGCTGCATATTTGTAAGAAAAATGATGGGTAGAATCATTGGGAATTATATGATCCATAAATGGAGGTTTCCTGTAAATAGAGAACTTGTACCTGATTATGCTGCAAGTCAATGAAATGTGTTATACCTTAAAATAAAGTCTAAGGAAAATCACACATTCATTTAAAAATAAGCAGCTACACATATGTCAATGTTTATTCATCATAGCATCCCAGGAATTCGAGATCACTCGGCTAAATGCCTTTAAGCTGCCTTGTTACTGCATTCTGATAAGTAATTCATGAATTCAAGTTTTAATGCAATACTGTACGACAATCTTCTATCTTAAGATCCCATGAGGTAAATATCATTTTAACTTTTTATGCAATGCTTAGTTTCTGTCATTATTTTGATATTATCAAAATTTATATTAAGAGCAATCATTTTCTATGCCTATATGACAGTCTTATACTACTTAAGGTTGAATGCCTGTAGACTCCAAGTTTATTGGGCTAGGTACAATGTATTTACATATTAGCAGAAGGGCATCATCCCCATTAGCAAGCTAAGAACATTAAGTTCCATGACAGCACCACATGTGAAATGAAATAAAACGTGCTACATTGCATTAATTTATGATTTAATTTTGCAATGTATTTCAGAAGTACTTTCAATGAAATATTAAAACTCTCTTGTTTCCTAGTGACTCCTAACAGTGATATTGTCAAGATTTGTAATAAAGATATTCATTTCCTATGCCAGTTATGGGAAAAAATAGTTAATTGTAACTATTTTCCAGTCGAATCGGCTTGTACTTATAGGTCAAGGTTATACCCAAATACCCCAGGCCCATAAGTCACTGGATGATTATACAGTAAAAAAAAGTGTGCCTTAAAGGTGAGGAAATACGGTAGTCATTTGGAAGAGCAGCAAGAGATTCAACAAGATAAATCAGGGATGGTAGTTTAGGAAAGGGAATGCAGAAGTATTAATTGGATTGACAAGTAAGAAGTATCAGGAAGCTGTAGATAAATTCATAAGGGAAGAAAGGGAGTACTATAGGGAATATGAGTATCCATAAGGGATATGTGAAGCCACCAACAAAAATATAGGAACTGTAAATAATAAAAGGTAAAATAAAGCCGGAATTAGAGACAAGATGGTTAGAAAGATAGACAAGAGAAGATGGAAGGTTATAAATGCAGAGTAAGGCAGAAGGAACAATAAAGAACTCAATAATAAATTGAGATATAGATAAATGAGCAAGAAAGAAGCAAGGTGATCGACTCAGGGCAAGGATATGGAAAACTTGCAGAGGAAGGGTAACAGGATGGCTAAAACCATTTCAGGTAGCAAGAACGGAAAATCTGAGCTATCAATCAAAGATAGGTCAAGCATAATAATAGTTGAAAAAGAAGAGATCCAGGAGAGACAGAAGGAATATACAGAAGAACTTTATGTTAATGACATTACACCAGAAAGCTTAGACATGGAAAGAGAATATGAAATAATTGAGAATTGTAATAGAACAATTGTATTTATTACAAATTGAGATGGGTCACAAAAAGGACAAAAGAAGCATGGTGGAAGATGCAGTGCAAGGATATGGAAAGTTTGCAGAGGAAGGGTGAAATCGATGTGCTATACAAGAAGGTTAACACACTATTGGGTGGTAGGAAAGGCAAACCTGAGTTAAAAGTTAGAAATAAGTCAGGTAAATTAATAGTTGAAACAGAAAAGATCTAAGAGAGGTGGAAGGAATATATAGAAAAACTGTATGGTATAGAACTTTAGCCAGCAAGATTAGACACAGAAGAATTGAAATATGAAGTAGATGAGGATAGCTTGGGTCCAGGCATACTTGAAGATGAGATAGAAAGGGCACTAAATGAGATGAAATCAAATAAGGTCGCAGGGGTAGACAACTTTCCGGCAGAACTACTTAAAGGTTTGGAAAAATGTGGGAGGAAGAGTCTATATGGACTAATTTGTAGCATCTATGAGGGTGGCATCTGGCTTGAAGACTTTGTATGATGAATGTTTGTTCATATCGCAAACAAGGTAAAGGCTACATCATGTGAGGACTACAGAACAATAACTTTGATTTTGCATGCAGCTAAGAGGTTCTCTGGATCATTAACCAAAGGATGGTGAGCAAGGCAAATTATTTCTTAAGGAATGATCAGTTTGGGTTCAAGAAGTGAAGAGGCATCATGATGCCATTGAAGTAATGATATCACTAATCAAGAGGAATAGAGAATACAATCAAGACAGTTGCCCATTTTGTAGCATTCTAAAAGGCATTTGATACAGTGGATTGGGAAAAACCAACAAATATAGTGCCTATTATAAATATGAATAGATTGGAGGATTAGGAGGCTAATCTGCAACCTGTACGTCTCAGACTGCTCAGGTGTGAGCGGTGGATACAGAGTTCGGATGGGCAGTGTTATGAAGAGGAGTACCACAGGGTTGTCCATTATCACCTGTGCTGTTCAATGTATATTTGGAGAAAATGATTAAAGAGGCATGGGAAGAACTGGGAATAGGAATGAAAGTCAGTCAAATTCATAAAATCAGTTAAGTATATTGATGACCAAGCTTTAGTTTGTCAGTCAGCCAAGGGATTGCAAGAATTGCTGAGTGAATTGGAAATTCAGTGCAATAGATATGGGATGAGATTAAATGTAAATAAAGCAAAGGTAATGTGGTTTTCCAGAGAGAGAAAGGCTAAGTTAAATGTTAAAATAGGAGGGCAAAATATATAGCCAGTGGAAAAGTTTACGTATCTTGGAAGTGTTGTGGACCAAAATGGTCAAAGTACTGGAATGTGAGGAGAAAAACTGCACTAAGCAATGACGTTTTCACAAGGAGGAGGGAGTTGATAGCTGGGAATTGAGTAAGGATGTTGAGAAAAGCCTTGTCAAAACTTTGATATAAAGTGTAGTTATGTTTGGTATGGAAACATGGTCATTGAAGCAAGATGATCGACATAGATTGGAGGTTTTTGAAATGTGGATGAGTAGCAGGATGGAGAAGGTGAAGTGCACAGAAAGGAAAACAAATAAGGAAGTGCCGGGTATGGTAGGAGAGGAGAGGGGATTTTTGGGAAAAATCATAATGAGACAGAAAAAACGGATGCAAAGCATATTGATTGGCAATGGGATGTTGATTACTGTGATAGAGGGGAGACTTTTTGGCAAACAAGTAAGAGGCAGGAAAGGATAGAAATGTTGGAAGGAATGGGGGAGAAAGGAAGTACAATAATATAAAGAGGGGCATATTGTAGAGTAGAATGTTGGGTTATGCTTTGCCAAAAAAATTATTTAGTAAATCACTGTCAGATTTTTGAAGCCAAAAAGCACTACATTGACCTTTGGTAATGTGAGGTGAGGCATTTAAACTTTAAGTGCATGCACAAATTGCATAATGCCCAGGATACACACACAACTATATATCAATGCTAAATGGTACCTGGTCATATATATGTCACATATATATTAAAATTGTATTAATAAATGAAAATAATCTTCTCAGTGCCATTGCAAAACTAAATTCGAAAAGATTTTATTGAATGGAAAAACAATTTCAGTGTTATTGGCTTTATACAGTTCATTAGGAGGAGGAGGTTAACTTTTTACTACATGACCAAATTATTGACGAAAAATTGAAACCCCTGTACCTTGTGGTCTCGACTATTTTGTGACCTTTGATCACTCAAAACCATTCCGTGAATGTTGTCGATCATTCTGGAGGAAGTCACTTTCACTGGTCGTCCCGAATAATGTTTACCATTTATAAGTTGGCAGTTTTAATTAGTAGTGTTAAATTTCCAAAGAAACTCAATTTTCTAAATAAACACAAGTTTGTTTGCTTCAACCGACTATAAAAGTGAAACAATGGAATGGATATGGCTGATACTTCAACAGCACTCAAGGGAGAGATAAGGTTTACCAAAAGCAAACCTTAACAATTTACACGTGCTTTATCTTCGATTTTCTAAGAGCTTTTTGAAGGAGCCATATAATGTTTACTCCTTGTTTTTAGTATTTTTTTCTCCATCAATCACACATTCTCCTCTTTCCTTCTTTCATCAATCTTTCTAAGCATTTCCTCTTATGCATGGCTTCCTAACCCCTTTTCTACTAACCTTAATTATTATTTCATTATCTGTGCTCTTTATTCTTTGCATGAGATATTCTAATTTTTATTCCATTGTGGCAATACCCTTATTCTCATTCAGTAAGTTATCAACTCTCTCCTGGTACTCATTCCGTTTCACCCCAGTTCAGTTTTTTCATTTCATTTTCTTGTATTACTTCCCTTCTTCATTCATTAAAATTTAACATCACATTTCATGGGCACTACATTATAATCCGAATCTATATAGGCTCTTTGGAAGTTGTGTGAATTAATCACAGTATTCCTAATCTATGCCAAATCATAACATAGTCTAACTAATATTTTTCTGTATCTCTTGGTATTTTACATGTGTACCAACATCTACATTGCTGTTGGTTATAATAAAACTATTTCTCCTGAAAAACTCTATAGTTTTCCCCCAAATGGTTATTTCTATCTCCTCACCATAATCTCCCGGCTTTATTTGGTCACTCCCATCTGCTTTCCAATAATTTTTTTTCTTCCATGTACATTTGCAATCATTTGGCCTAAACGATTGTATATGCTATCAACTTCTCCCTCCTCATGACAGCTGGTTGATATGGACACCTGTATTGCCTCTAGATTGAATGGGTCTGCTATTATTTCTACTAATATTATTTCATAGCATACCTATTCATTTCCACTACCCTTCTCTCCAGTTTTCTATTTTCCCTGCCATCTTTCCATTACACCTTGCATAGGCCTAACATGTCTATATTTTCTATTTCTCTTACTTAATGTTTTCCTGTCCTCAGCATCACCCCAACATTCCTAGTCCTTTTTTTCATTGTGACAATCCTTTTTTGTCTCTTCTTTTCTGCTGACATACATTCAGTTGTACAAAGACTTTAAGCATAATTTGTTAGGACCAAGGAGGAATTGCTTTTCCTGCTGCCAGGCACTACACTTGGCCATAGGTGCTGAGTCTCATGCCTCTCAGGGCTAATAATCATATTAGGTTCATCTCTTCTTGTGAGATATCATTGAAGTAGTTCTTGATTGTCTTCCTCAGAAGTGTTTTAATATAATGCCATTGCTGAAATGGCTACCCCACAGGGGTCCTTTGAAACGAAAGAACCAAAATTAACTTGTGATAGTTGAATATTTTTCTGACTACAAAATTTTCAAATGATACGATGTCAATTGTGGATCCCTTTCCAAACATGAGAGGAGAATGAATGAATAGGTGCTATCTTTGAGTTATGGAAAGGAAGTTTTTGCAGGAAATTCAAAATAAGTAAGGATATGGATTGGTCAAATATTGAGAGGTGGTGTTGGGGATGTCTGAAAATGAGCCATCCTATTAGTTGTGAAATTAAAATAAAGTCGATATAAAACAGAATATAAAAACTACTCTGAACTTACAGAATCTCTTGCTCCTCTGCAGTATGACCACGAGATTCCTCAAGAAGCTCTACAAGCTTCTTAGCCTCTCCATCTTCACCTTGAATGCCATGAAGCTTTTGAAAAAACTGGATTTCAGGTTTCCAGATGTAGCGCACAAGGTGGTAAGAAAAATAACAAACAGGATCACCAGCAGTTGCATCTCCATGAAAAACTCTGCTTACACTATACTGTCCATTTGAACTCTGAAATTACGTGCAAATGAGAAGGGTGATATCAGTTCAAGCACCCTGTGGCAATCAACATTTCTTTCAGAGGTATATCATACAGGAAATACATGACTTATAAAAATGCCAAGTATATGCCCAATCTGGTACATGTATTGAAGATAAATGAAAATTTCAGATATTAAAAAATAAAAGTTAATAACATGCAAAATAAACGGAAATTTGAAATTTAAACAAAAACAACAGTATCAAAAAATAAATATGCCACTGTTTAACAAACACTTGGGGATAACACGACTCGGGATTAAGTTTCTGAGGGCAAGTTTACCCTCGAACATTTTCTCTGAATCTCAATTAGCTCAGCTGAGTATTGAATTTGTAAAGCCCAAGTTCTATTCATTCTAACCCTTTCTTGTAATTTCCAATAACTAAATATGCTTTTAACCAATCATTTTTACATATCACAACACACATGAGATTTGGTAAACTGGACTACAGAAAAATGACACATTTGTACTTTTCTGAGCTAACCTTCAAATAAAATATCGTTAATATCAATGGAAAAATAATTTCGTAGATCCTCAAAAATGAATTTTTCTTCTTTTCTAATTTTATATTAATCTGAACTAAACCGAAAATCTACACCAACCTTGATTAGCATAACATCAGCTTCAGATAAGTTGCATCTCCTGCACTGGGCATATATCTTCCACTGCTTACACCAATGTGAGATGAGAAATGGGATTCCCAACAGCAAAAATGTGAAAATGTAAAACAAAAATGTTTTGCAACAACTGTATTTATAACTGTAACATTCCAATTTCCCATGATCTCCCGAATCTAATATTTGAAAGTCATCTCCTTGAATTCGTTCGTAGGGCTGCCTACGGACTAAATGGAACGAAAAAGATGTGATCATTTAAAATATGTTGACATAATATGACTCAATTTTTTCCATTCATTGGTTTTCTCTCGGACAAATACGAAGAAACTCTGACAGGGTGTCTTACAAATATTTTCCAAACCCACCTGGCATGGCAGCGTTGTCCAACATTTTAATATTTCTCGTTGCTGCTCAATAAATACATTATCCGAAGTTTGCGTGAATGGGTAATATCAGGTAACGTCCCACTTAAAGTCCATACCCTAGAAGTATCATATTATGAGACGACCATATCTAATAAAGTACACGATTATTAAAATAATACACTGTTGTCATCCCCAAAAAGAGAGAGTTTTACATATTTCAGGTTCAACTGCTAGTATAAAACGTCAAGAGAATATCAGAAACAAGTAATATTATGCAATGAAAACTTAATACCATACGAAAGTAAAATATTGACTAATAATCACCTGACTATTGTAAAATAGTCGAGGTTCAACAGCTCATCATTCCACGATACTTCAAACAAATTAATTAAATAATATGTGCTTAGGTGCCATTGCTTATTTACCTTGCGAAGGCTGTTTAAAAGGATTCTACATTTGGCATTTTGTGGATTTATTACGAAATCAATTATTCGTGGAAACAACGCAAACGCGTAAGCTCGTTTCACTTGTTTATATTTGAATGATTATATAATCTTCGCTCAAGAGCGAAATAATGGCAAACGAGAAGTTCGAATAATTTATTATTATTATATTTATTGTGGGTTTTAGATGTTTTCCGGGACGTTTTAGACGAAAAGCACGAAACAACAAGTTCCCAAAGTAAAATAAGTAATTAACTGAAGTTAACCCACTAAGAGCACGTACACAACTCCGTTACGGGCGGTACTGAGTATGCCAGTTATACCAACACACATATTGTTCCACAAACAATACAAATATATATCTCCCTGACCAGCTTAACAGCGACCATTGTTCTCCCTAAAACTGCCACAGTACACTGAGTAGAGTACTCCCTCTATGCGTCTGCATACGTAAACCCAATGTGTATGACCTAGTGTAGATCCAGGGCTCCCATTCATGACAACGACACTTGACTGAAGTTGGTCCACGACGGTAATCGTTTTTTCTATTGGGTTTGCCAAGTATGATTCATTACCTCATAAACAATGACATTTTTATTTTTAAAATGTTCCAATTAAAATAAATAGTACTCCCTCTATTCGCCTCGGTACGGAACACCTGTGCTCATGGACCTTGCTCCTTGGGGGCTTACTGTTCTTGACGAGATTCATCTTTTCAATTAAGAGTCTGATGAATTTTTCCTCATTATATCTCAGCTATACTTATCGATGTCATGATACTATGTATCCATGAAAGAATCGGTGAAAGTGTTAATTTTATCGAGGTAGCGGAAGACACGAATTTGATGAAAAAATTGTCGAGGGGCAGTTTCTTCTCTCGTTTCTTTATGCCTCTATCTAATACGTGCAGTACTCTGTTTACTATCAGGCCCAGCGCCGGATCATTTACTTCCTTATTTTCTACAAGATACGTAAAGCGAGTTTTAACGCCTTTATCTTCACGAAGATGCTCATCCCAATGCTTGCTGGGTCTGCGCGACCTTTTGCTTCTTTGAGGAGGGGGATTAAAAACTGCCGCTTTCGGTGGGGGTTTGAGTTTTTTTTGTTCATAGTAATGTTCGCGTCACTTGTATTCTACCGATTCTAAGGAGACACCTGCTTTTTTTGCTGCTACTTTCCCGGCTCCTTTTTTCCGTTTGGGGGAATCCCCACCCACTCGTGTGTCCTTTCTGATGTTTTCCTTTTAATTTTGCCAGCTATTACTTGCCCTCCGTACTCCTGTTCAGTTCAATGTCCACTTAAAGAATTTCAATGTCCTCGTTCATCTACTCCCAGTCCAACAGGGAGTTATATTCTTCTCATTTTGAGAGTCCGCTAAATATTTTCTTTACGAGTCGCGCAGCCTGTCCTTCGTGAATTTCTCGCTTTTGGGCGATCTTTTTAGTGCTCACTTATGACATATTAATCTAGGCACTGTGTGTTTCCAAATGTTCGGAATGTAATGTCAGAGACTGGCTCTAGGGCCAATTTCATTTAAGTAAACGAAGTGCCGTCACCACGGTTAATTTTGGTCACTAGAAACTCGGATTAAAAGAATCTTTGGAGACTCCTTTCTTCAAACAAATAGAAGGGCCCGATTGGTCAATAGAGAAAAATGACCTAATCCCCATGCCCTCGATTTCAGCAGAGACAATGATTTGTCAATGCCGAGAGGAAGCGAACCTCAACAATTGAGAGTAAATGTCGTATTATCTGCAGTACTTACTCAGTTTAGGTTGGATACACCAATTTAGTATCGCAATGATTCTCTGCCTTTCATTTCCTACTGGTGTTGTCTCGTATATTTCAATTCAGAAATGGATTGAATGCGAGTGTGCATTTCCGGGAATTCACAAGATAGGAATTTGTCCTTGTAGAATCGATTTCCAATATTGATGGGCATCCCATTAATATTTGAACTCTATAACTGCCCAACATTTGCTCCTTTATCATAGTTCTGCTCATACATAAGCGGTTACTTGCAGCAATGATTGGGGATTCAGCATGCAATGCATTGTGGAAGCTTGAAATTCATGTCACCCCATCCAAACAAAGACCTTTCTGTAGGGATGAGCTTGTTTTGTCTCAATTCTTCGGGACGTTACAGTTTTCCAATTTAATTTCAATTTTTCTGTCATCCCATTCCCTTCAGAGCAGTAGTCAAAAACCTTTCCACGTAATGATACTTAGTTCTCCATTATTTCTTCCACTGCAGGGCCAGTGAATTGGTGAATAGGCCCTGCTGCAGGGCAGCAGGGCCTATTCACCAAATGATTCTATCAATTCAAGGTGAAAAGGTTATTAGTATATTAGGATTCACAGGAATAAAATTTTTTAATAGCATATAGATCCAAACATGCTATATTCACAGCCCCATCAAGATTGCCCTTGCTTACTCAAGTATATTCACTAATTAAGCTAAACGATGACACATACAAGGCCTTCCTAAAATTTCCCACAAATAAGCCTAATAATAAAAATTGATATTTCCAGGGCCAGTTATTGCAGCAAATGATGAAAGATTATCTTTTATTGCACCTAAATCCACAAAAAATAAAACAGGTAACTGGTTGTTTAGTGTACATATTTCTGCAAGCTCTAAAATATGTATTAATCAAACTTATGATTTTGCTGATTTTATTCCACTGTTCTCATTATATACACTCTAAAAAAATTCACATTGCCAACAAAACGGTTGTTCAAAATGTTTACTCGATACTACAGATTCAACATATGGGTCTAATGAAAATGTGTTTCAATTCAAACTTTATAGGCAACAATGCTTCTCTTCCCGATACATTCTCCCATAAAGAACCAGAAGCAAACTTCAGCAGTCACCAAGGTATTTAGCCAGGCTTCCTGCAAAAAAAAAAGAATAAAAGTAATAAATGGCAACTTATTGATAGCCCACAAACATGAATCACAACCTGAACTAACTACTCAACACAAAACACCGGTTTCTTTTATGACTTTATAAACTTACTTTACTGGATTACTAAGAACAGGCCATTAATAGTATGATATACCTAAAACAAGTAATTGAAAACATTTTTTTTCAAAAGATCTTGGTCTTCGGTCATGAAAAGGCCTTGATTTAGGATGAGGATTGAAATTAAACCATTTAATAGATGAAATGTTTTTTTTATGCGTGATGTGAACAGTTTCAAAATGCTTTAGATAAGTACAAGGCACTTAAAGTTTACTTTTGACCCCAAGGGATCATTGGGACATTATTTCAGCAGACCAGATAAAAAATATTATTAAAAATAATAATTTGAAGTGAGTAACTTATAAAACACCTAAATACTACTTCCCTAAAAAAATTTGCCATCACAATACCAATACAGCACCACAAAAGTTTTGATTATGTTGTCACCTCCAATTTCATTTGACCACTCTGAATAAATCACAAAAATCTAAGATTCATATCCTAGGTCACTCTTACCTCACGCCCTACGTAGATTTTGCAAGGTATTCTCTTCAGGAAGGAACAAAGCTATCATGATGGTAGCAAAATAGAATCAACAAGAATACATTTGACAAAGCAATATCGTATAAATTTCTTTCAAATTTGCAATAGTTTTTAAAACGGCTATGTTGTTCTATTAAGTTTCAGGTACATATTTGAATTCAATTTCGCTGACATTAAATAGCTCCAGAGCCTTCTTTGTAATAAAACTACTTATCAAGGCATGAAAAATGACCACGCTTGCGGACATTCAATATGAGAAGTCTAAATATTTCTAGAAAAATTAATTAAAAATTTTCTCATGTGAATCAATAAAAAATTTTCCCATGCATTGTAACCGGAGATGCAATATCAATGACGACTTATATGGTGAGGAAAATTGGTCAATGAAAAAGTTATAAATATTCTACCAGATGAGAAAATTCTTAATTCTATCTAAGTATTTATCTGATTTCAAAGTTCATTCATATACTATTTGAGTATCTTCCCAAAGGTCACACAAACAACAATGCCATGATACACCAGTGATTCGCCACGATCCTTAGCTTTCAACCATTTTTCATGATACCAGAAAAGTATGGAATGCCCTGTGGGTGCATTTTCTTACCCGGACTGTAAGCTGCTTCCACTTCCCGGTTCGAAAACCTGACATAAGCCTTTGGATTCCGGAGCGAATCTGGGGGATCTCTGCTGGGGTTGGCGGGGCAAGTTCTACTTTGGCGTACTTCAGGAAAGTCTGGAATTTTGGTTGGGCATCGTCCAAGAGAGCTATAAAAAAAGAATTAAAATGCAATTCTAGAATTTGTGAAAAATTGTCTGGGTAAATATTTATATAAAGTAATGTCTTCCTAAAACCAAATTCGCCATAAAATGTAACTTAATGGGATATAATAGATTAACTTTTTAACTATTCAAAAACGCTATATTAGAAGAACTGCCAAATTAAGCGCGTCTTAGGGTAGAAGTGCAGTGTTGGTGCACAGCACTAACATTCACTTGCCGGATAACTGAGACACAAAATCCATTTTCTGTGGTTACGTAGTAAATAATATTCAGGTATTCTAATCAACTTGGAACCTTATCCAAAACTAGTTTCATGACTTCGGCAACATCACAAAATAATGCTTCGCCATTAAATTTTCGGATTTAATCTTATTAACTTTCCCAAGATATATATAGCTATTAAAAAAGTTGCCATGAAATTGACATTATTACTGAAGTAAATTAAATTAACGGATATTAAGACATGAATGTATCAATTAAATAGTAGTTGGCATATTACAAATGTTCAAAATATAACTTCAACGATGACGTATGCTCAAACATTAGTTGAAGGCTGCACAACCTCAATCAAAATAATTCTATTGATAATTTACATATCAAGAAATCTTAACAGATTGATGGTTACTATAATTACAATGTCATACTATTTTCTAAGAACTTGTATGCTAACCACTTCAACATTACCAGAACAAAATTTAATCAAAATATACCTATTTAATGGCGCTACTTAAGTCTAAAGGATCACAAAGGGCTGATTAGCATGAAATTTTAATTTCCAAAATAAGCCTTGCATCTCTTGCAACAACCGAAAAAAGATACTAATTCCATAACTAGGCTTCCGAGAAAACATTTAAATGAACATTCGTATTCATAAACCCTTGAGATTATGGACTGCTCTAAATGTGACTCTATCGACACTTCTGCCACCCCCATGCAGAACAATAACAATGGAATGCACAAGCAAATGTACAGGTATTGTCAGCAAATGAATTAGTTCAAATATTTAATTAATACCTTTAATCATCACCGGCCCTTTGGAGCTCAAACTTTGGATTGCTTTCGCCATTTTTGCCAGACAAGTGAAGAACGAGAAAAAATCATGCATTGTGGGTCGAGACGTCTTGGATTGGTCTGCAATACAACGTTGCCAAATGGGTAACATGATTCTCCCATTGCTGTTTAAAGAGGTCAATTCAAATGGCCGATTAACCTTTACATGGCTACAACTTTATTTAGAATTTAAATCATATCAAATATTTTTGTAATAGATCAGAATTTCAGCTTTTCGTTTTGGATTCATCTTTGCCATCACCATCAGTACCAGTTCGCATATTCCCAACATGATTTCCATCTCCCATTTTCTTCCACACATCATAAGCTCCTGGTCTGCAGACACACATTCATCAAAGTTCACATATCTTCAGTCAAACCCGGCCTTCACGTGCAAGGAAAATGTCCTCATTAATTCCATTTATTTCCATCATCTTTTTCATTCTTCTCCATACACTTACATAAAAGAATAGTCCTTGAGTAAGAGAGAGTTACTTGGAGCCTCTCCGAAACTGTAATGTGAAGAGTCATTAGAATGTTAATTTTTAATTTGCTCTATTTCCCACATCAATATGACTCGTAGCCCTTTGCATTAGCTTGTTCTTGATGGCTACTTGAAGCACTTTATTGTACCCAAATAAAATGCTGTAGGACATTTACAATCCTAAAATGGACTGTTTCAGGAGAAAACTTGAAGGATTACCTATGAATAAGAGAATTTCTCTAACTTGTACACACACTAATGTATCAAGGGATCATAAAATTTCTCTCCAAGTCTTTGATTTTTTTCATGGTTTAGAGTTGGTGTAACAGGTCATTGATAACTACTTGCATTCTTGAAACAACATTGTTTTCATGGACTAAACAATGGAAATGGGCGCTATTTTGTCAAAACCACCAATTTTTTGGGCAGTAATATTTTGTAATTCCTTTGGTTTTTTCCCTCTCTGGCAGCTCTCTCCTTTCTGCCAATATGTGGTCTGGCATGCCAGAGTAAAATAGATCATATTCATCAGCAGCATAGGTATCCTGTGCCTTGCATCCCACGAATGTCTTCAAAAGCTTTTCAAATAAGAGTACCATTTCCCTTCCTAGCCAGCTATTTAATGACGAGGCCTAACCGTTATTTGAAGCAAGTGCTGAAACTGTTAGGAGCTGAAATAACAGATCTGTTCAGAAAGTATGCAACCTTGCAATATTTCAAGAAAAATACCTTACCTTAATATGAGGCCTTTAGCCCCCCTTGAAGCACTCCCCTTAGGACCTCACACACTTATTCGAGCATCTCTCCCACTTTTCAAAACCATCGGCAAAGTCCATTTTTGGAATGATCATCAGCTTCATGGTTGTATTCTCCTGTATCTTGTCCACCAACTGTTGGGAAGACTGAGCTTTTGTTTCAGAGTTATAGCCATATGACCCATAGCCTTAAGATCTTTTTTTAGAAAACCTTGGTGAACGTTTGAGCAAGTCCCCTGCAATTGGAGCCTGAAATTCTTAACATTGAAATGATAAAATAGAATGAGACAAGGCAGCTGATGACCATTTCAAAAAAGTACTTCGCTAGTTGTTTTGAAAAGTGGAAGAGATGCTGGGATAAGTGTGTGAGGTCCCAAGGGGAGTTCTTTGAAGGGGCCTAAGACCTTATTTTTCTAGGTAGGCTGTATTTCTTGAAATATTGCATGGCTGGATCCTTTCTAGAAAGACTTTAAATATTCAATGTACATATTTTCAGTTTTGTAGAGGGATTTCTCCTGAATGCTTGTACCAGATATTATCACATAAAGAAAAAATTAGACATCTCACTCCATGGTATATCTCACTCTTTGACCATCTTCCTCTTCTTTGCTACTCATATCAGGGTCAAATTACAAGTATTAACCATATCATCCTGTTCAGTTGACCATTTAGCTTACCAGGAATGGAATTTAGGGTGATGAGGTGGGTCTAGTTGCTGGTCTAAGTCAGTTATCCTATCTGATGGCTTTTTCTTTGACTCTTTTATAATATACAGTCATCCTCGTATAGTTCAAACTCAATTCACAGGAAGCAACATGTGAAGTAGAAGTATGAGCACTTGCAATCCCCTAAGAATTTGTAGTGTTCAAATGGATTTTTAGTCGGGTTACTCTGAGATCACTAACTTGGAAACAATCAAATCTGTTTGTTAATTCCAAGAAATAGCAGTGGGATTAATGCAACAATTCCAGAGTGTAAAAATCATTTGCTTTGCCTGGGATTTGAACCCGGCCTAAGTGTTTAAAAGTTGGCTTTAACCTCATGGACTGTGGTACGTCACGCACCTTTACGAATGCCAGTGACATTGCATGTACAGTATTTCATCACAACACCTTGTTCCTTTAAAGCCCCCAAAATTTCAGAGTTTAATAGAATGCCTCGATAGCTTAATTGGCTAAAGCACTCGACCGGACATTGAGGGATCCAAGTCCAAATCCTGGTCAAGGTGTATGATTTTTACACTCTGAAATTGTTGCATTGAAATGCATATTAGCGGATGACTCTGTTGAAAGTTACTGTTGCAGCATCTCCCACTATTTCTTTGGAATTAGCAGTGAGATGTTAAATTGACCATAAAAAAATAAAGAGCAGAGTCAAAGCTGTTACAGTTTTGGCAATGCTTGGCCTATCTCTTGACTTCTGACTTTTATAACTTTACACTGTAGCGAACAGAGAATGTTCATTGTTAAACTCTAGTTGCATAGTCTCAAAGTCTTTAGGCTTTTGATCTAAAATAGACAACCATGAATGGTGTGTCTCAATAACTGCAGGTTTTTGTCTTTCCCACAAATAATTCCGTTTCACATAATTCATCCTTGACCTTCCTTTGAAATTCTTCCCATCTATACTTCCTTCTAACATGGACTTCAGTAAACTATCATGTCTGAGGATCTGTGGAATTAGTCCCCTCTTCTTCTTTTTGTCTCTTTGTGCCTCTTATTATACAGGTGCCTCTTATAGGACATCATGTAGGACCTTATTAAAAAATTTAATTTTTTTACTATTCCATCATTGTATATATTTGCCATGTCAGTCTTCAGCAAAAATAATATCCATCTCTTTCATGCCAAAAGCAATATTCACTAGTAATAAACTAAAAGCCATCATTTCATCCACGCAAGTTACCATAAATCAGCAACTTCATAAAAAATCCCAATGGCAATTGGAGTAAGAAGTTATAACACATCACCAGACACATGGAAAATGAGTGATAAATTATGTAGTTTCAAATTGAAACTCAATAACCTCCATCTAATGAAGTGTTATTATTTTTTGAATATATTTTTAAATGATATGCAGTTGTAAGGCATTATGTTTTAATACATAAAAATAGTCTATATGATATTTTTTAACTATGTTCATGGTGTTGAAATATACCTGTATTTTGTTATTTTCTTTGCATTTGATGGCTCCTTACCTAGATGATATGTATGGTCAGTGAAAAAGAAAAATATTATATTAATACTATTTATCATTAAAATAATTATTATGTCTAGACATGGTGAGTTTAAAAAAGTTTTTCCATTCTCTATGATGAAGGACCATTGGATAGACCACAGTGGCTATTTTTAATGAAACTATGACAGTCGAACAGGCATCAATTGTGACCCTGGTTTTTCTTTCCCTTTTTATATTTATATATTAGCTAGCTAAAGTTCTCAATAATTGTGTATTGTGGAGCCATAACTTCATTCAGAATTAATGAAAGCAAGAGAGACTTTGATTTAGTTTCACTTTCTAGGTATTCATTTTTTATGCATGACCTGAGACTATCTTACACTACGATAATGGTAAGTTTTTTATCATTTTCTCAAGTTAACCTTCTATATTTGTACTTTGCCCGTTTCACTCTGGTCAGAAAAGCATCATCATTCGGCTTGTCACCACCTCTCTAACTGGAGTAAGATGGGTAAAATGAAACTTACATAATGGTCAGTTTTAATGAGATTATTTGCCAAATTTATCACAAATGTAAATTCTCTATGGCAAAAAGTATTGATTAAATAATACAAGAATGATTTTGAAAAAAATCATAATTACTAATGGTATCTCTTATTGGGACTTCATATTTCACTTACCACAATGAGAAATTGAAGTACATACACTTCCCTAACCAGTCAATTTTCATCAGTGATCCAGTAGCCATCCCTGGTGAAGAATGTGCAAGTAGCACATAGCCATGCAATTCTGATTATTATTGTGACTATTAAGCACAAAGAGAAGAATCACCAATATTTGCCTACTTAGATTTAGCCTATTGTTCATTCAAACCCTTTTCCAAATATCCAATGAGCCAAAAGTCACTCTCCCTACTTCCCTACTCCCCTTATCTACCCCTGGGGAATGCTGAAACAAACTATCATCATTTAGAGAGAGACAAAAAATATGCTCGAATATTATGTAACAAAAATTCTCACGTCATCCATTAACATCTCCCAAGAAAGATAGACATAAATAAGGCTCTCTTGAAGATATAATTTTCAAAGTTTTGTTAAAAATTTGAAACCTGCTATTGAAGAACCAAAGATGAAGTGATATACTTGGCGAACAGAGAAAAATATGACAAATATTTCTATTCCTATCTTTAGGAAAATACCTTCCTCAAGGTTTTATTTTGTAGGGTAAATAAATGGCGGCTCTCAGGAAGACAAAATGAGCACTGCAGAGAGAAAAAGAAACGAAAGGGCATAGAATCGTAATTGCTGTAAATTAATCTAAACAATATCACATTAAAAGGGTGCTCAAGTTTCTTAAGCTTCTTATCTTACACTCATAGACAATGAAAAATTCTAAGAAAACTGATTTGCAGGGAAAAATGATTTAAATTATTCATGTTTAGACACGAGGGGAATTTTCTGGAAGTTGCTGGACACCCTTGAAGGATGCATTGAAGTGCATAGAAATTTTCGCGGTGGAAAATAATTACCAACTGATGAATCATGACTGAAGAAGTAATACAGGAAATTTCTCCAAAAAACTTCGAGAAATTTACAAAAATAATAAAGAAAAATGCCGATTTAAACAATCCAAAAAAGGAGACTCCGTTTGCACTACATAGGCTTAACCAGACTTAGTGTGAGGGAGTACAGCAGCATTCAAATTTCAAGAATGGGTACGTAATATGCACGTGAGTGCATTTGCTATTCCTTAAATTCATTAAAAATAACCATTTCACTGGTCACTTAAAATAATCCTTGAAGTATACACTTTGAATCCTGGTGCCCTCATCACTCACCTTCAATAGGCTGCCTTGCCCTTGTAGCCAATACACAATGGGGTACTTGCCATTCACTCTAACTGCCTAGTTTGGGTTTCCAGTCTATCCTAACTCGCCCAATCCTCGGGGCACAAAGGGTTTTGGCCCTTTGCCCTGTTTCTCTGCTCCAGGTTCACTCCATCTATGCCCCATTCCCTCACCCCTTCTCCATTTTGCAATTATTCATCAATTGCAATGTCATGTTTTTGATGCTCAATATCCAATGGTGATGGACTCATGACCTGCATGTTTTATCACGAATTTTTCAGAATGCGGTTATAGCCTAACTATCTGTTGCCCAGAATTTCCCCACTTGCTCATAGATTTTTCTAAATAATGTGAATTTCATTAGGATTTAATTCAATGAAGGGTTCAGGAGTAATTGTGAAATCTTAAATGGCATTAATTAGTTGGAATTCTTATACAATTAACAAAAGTAATCCAATGACAACCTAGATATCAATTAGGAATATCATAATAATAGGGGGTGGCAATATTGATAAGAAAGATTAATAATGGCAATAACAGATAAAAAAAGCAAGGACTTACAATTTCATCCCTTGAAAACCGCTTTAGCCATTAGCGCTCTTCCGTGCTCGCATTCCTCCTTTCCTTCAGAAATATTTGCTGCCTGGGATATGATGTTTTCTCTTTTCCAAAATATATTCAAAAAAATTATCAACCATCCAAAAAATGCCTCTACTACTTATGCTCATTTCCTCTCTGATGAAAAATATTACTAAATGAGGAATTGGTAAGAAGGATCATAACCTGACTGGCATTAGCTCATGTGAAAGTTAAAAATGTCCTAATTGTCCATATATTGTTTTTGGAATACATGATTCATTTGATGGAGTTACATTTTCTGACATAAGGTTTACCAAAAATTACTGTAGTGCTGGAAATGAATCAATAAAAATCTTATCATGGTAATCTTTCATAGGACCAGTTTATTGTTTGTTTGAGAGTTAACATTTTACCATTTTTATCAATATGCTTCACAATTTATTTTTAACTTTGGAGATTTATTTGATATGTGGATCTGCATTACAATAATCGTTATCCATCTTTAGGAGTTTTGTAATCCACATAAAAATAATTTATCATGAATTAATTAGGTTCTTCAAGCTTCGTTTAGTGGAAAGTAGGTAATACCTATTAGCTCTCATGAATAAATGCATGTACATTAAAAATATGAAGGCACTGATTGTTGAGCTGACCCTTATCTCAATTGGAAATCACTTTTATGTCAAGATGGCCATATCTATAGATGGAAGCAAATGACCTCGAGCATCATATCATATCTGAAGTAGAAATTAAAAACTGAAGCTATAACAACAAGCCAGTTTTTCTCACCCTCTTTGTGTGGTCAATTGACCGATATCAATCAACCTGTGTCCATAGGATGATCCATGAAACGATCAGTAAACTGAAATAATGAAGATGCAGTAATTAAAAAATCTACTTCAATTTAAGATGCCATTATGATGACTCACAGCATTTAAAAAGCAACTTTAAATTAATCTCAATGTCCCTCACCCATTCCATTTATAAGGTTCACACATGTTAGCAAGGGGTGATATTGAGTCATCAAAGTCATCAAGGTATATTCAAATGGCAAGGTTCTTTACACCATCTGCTCATATCTTAAGCCTGTTCTTTGTGTTTTTGGTCTACTTTCAGCCTCCTATCTTTGCACAGACCATCATTTTGTGTCCCTTTTCCTCTACTGTTCCCTTGATAGCCTTTGTTAGTAGACTATTCTGTCTTACCGCTAACCCAATTTAACTTTCCTTTTAAAATAGTGTTCAGGAATGTTCTATTATTCCTTATCCTGAATAAAATTTCCTCATTCTTTACTGTCAATCGCTATCTTCCCTCATACTTCTTCCACATCCTCAGCTCTCAGGCTTTTCATCTCTTTCTCTCCATGGAAGGACCATGTTACCTAACCGTACATCAGAGCAACAACTCCAATCACAAAGAGCATTTGACCAAAGCTCCAGCTTATGATTCCCTCTAATTACAGCTTTATTTCCCATAGCTATTTTATTTTGGTCTCTACCAAACTCTTCCAATACTCTGGTCAAATACTTTCCGCTTTTAGGTTAGAAAAATTGTGGATATAAAAAAAGAAATTAATGAAGAAGAATACATAGTAATTTAGGGCAAATTGCTTGTTAAATTGCAAGGACATATAGTAAGTAATACTCATTCTGGGTGCAACTGTTAGCAAAAAGTAATGGCGACTGAAGTACCACTCTGTTTTGAATGCATACACGTAGGCTCTTACCATACTGCTTGTACCAAACTAAAACTTCAAAAATATTTGCCAGTTTTGAAAACAAAGTAATTATGTTTAAAAGGGTAATCAATTCTTTTTATTAATTTGGGTCAATTTAATCTAATGGCAATCGCACCATCAAAGCATAAAATATTTCTTCAAATCAATCAGGACATATATGCGCTTAGTCAACCTGCTCTAATGACAATTCTTGGACAACCATTTGTCTTCAGACCAAGGGTTCTAAGGAGTTTCATATGAGTCTAAATCAGACAGTGATCAGACAGAGACTTGGAGGGTGGCCTCCGAAAAAGGGAAGTATTTTAGCCTTACTTGAGAGAAACCTTACTACCACCGACACTAATATTTTTTTAAATCTAAATTTTATTCATTGAACTGAAATGAATAATGAAGAATATTTAAAATGGTTTAAAACTTAATCAGAATTAAACTTCTTCTTCAATGATGAATAAATAAAATAATTCATGTACCTATACATATTAGTTCAGCAAGATTTACAGGTATAGCGCTTCAACGCAGCATGTTAGATAAGGTCTTGTTAAAGTGCCTTGGTAGAACATGATATCGCTTATCAAAAGTGATAGCCATGACGAAGTTATATGAGTATTTTCGAAATCATTCCTTTTCGTGTTAGAAATTTCACAGTGCGAAATTCATTCGCTGACGCCCCAAATCGTCCTGTTGACTTTAACCCCGTCACACGCTTTGTTTTGAAAGCACATCAGAGAATGACTCAGTTAAAATAACTGTTAAGGTATTTCTCGTAGTTCTTGGAATTGGTCAAAGCCGTGATTAATAAGATTATGTATCGTTGTCCTTTTTACGCATTTTAGGGAAGAAGTCATTAATTTAACAATCGAATTCCACTTGCACTTGAAAAGCCACCAATTAGCGAAAATTCGCGTTCTTGATGCTAAAAATCATTATGACTCTACAAGGGATTTCACAGGCTTTTTGCTTCTTACCCTCTTCGACTTGCCCGCAAACCGTAGTCGTCGCTACTTTAATTTGTTGGAGCCCACGAGGTCTTATTGTTAGCATAGGAAACTCTTATTTAGGAAAGATTGGAGGCACACTAACAAGTTGGAAGTACTTTATAATCATAATTTAGAGTTTTTGACTCTTGTTTAAACATTTGCTGTCGACATTTGAAAACTGTCGACTGAAAACATTTTTTCCATATGCCTTTCTGGATAAAGAGAAATTTCGTTGCGACTCAGTTCGCTTCGATTGGAATAACGCAGTTCGTTACTTTGAAGAGCGGTCCAAAGCTATTTTATGTCTTTCTATGTACCGAGCCCATGAAGTAGAAAATTCAAGCACTCCTTCATGTTAAAAGTGGTAAATGACCAAAGAAGTGATTGCATTAGGGCTTCTCGGAGTGTCAAGATGCTACAAAATTGTGCAAGGCTACTCTCATTCAAAATTACACGGAATTCAATCTCCACGCAATACGGCGTGGCATCAGTGATTCATTCGAACTTCCTCTGGATTAGTTTATTCCTCACTCATTAAAATCCCGTCTTCCGACATAATCATTGTTCCGGTTTACTATGCGGTGCGTCAAGCGTGCGCGTGACAAGATTGCTTCACTCTATCCACGTCGTGATTTTTTCCGATGACATCAACTTGTAATACAATTGAATTTGTCTTTGGGTGTAGATGTCAAGGACCAACAATCCTTGCCGTGGCAATGAAGTGGATAAGCACTGAATAATAGTGCCGAACTGTATCAAATATATTTTTTACGACCTAGGAATATCCTAATTATTCTCAAGAAAATTTAGGTACAAATAATATTGCACGGGAATATAAAATTTGGAAAATACGGATGAAAAACATCAAATGCTCTTTGCTCTTCGAATCGACAACTGTCATGAAGAAATCGTAAAGAGGAAACGTCAGGAGTTCATTTAAATGACTTCATTTTTATTCAAAATTTCCGCATGAAGTCAGCAAATTTTTCGAAAGGTCTTCAGTCTACGTTTATTCTCTTGCCTCAAAGACCAAGTTTCCGCATCATACAATACTATGATCAATATTCAACCTTTTCGTCAGTCTTTTCTTTATATCTTTACTTCTGGCATTAGCCTCCCATCGACGCCCTCCTTTTCATAAAATCTTCTTTAGCTAGGGCAATTCTTCTTTTAATGCCCTAAATACGTTCTTTCTTCTACAGAATTTAAAACAAGGCGCATTGCTCTATGTACATGCTTTAATTTAGGGCTCCTAAATTGAAAGTTTACCTTAAATTTCCTGTTTGGTGAGAACCTTCGTTTTTGATCATTGACTCCCATCCCAAACTTACCAACCAAATTTTGCAATGCACTCAGGAAAAACTTTAATCCCTTGACTGACTGGCTTACTAAAGCGCATTCATCCGCAAATGTAACTAATGAAATGACATTCCCTCTCACTCTCATTCTTTCTCCACTCTATTAATATTTTATCTGTATATTCAGTACGTTACAAAGCAAGGGTGAAAGTGCCCACCCTTGCTTAACACTGCCCATCCGAGGTCGTCATTCGCTACATGTACCTGTGCAGTCTGTGACGTGCATGTTGCAGATAAGTCACCTATCCCTCCAGCCTACTCATCTTCTTCAATGCATTCACTGATCTACCAAATTCACTTTGATGAATGCCTCCTCAAAATCCACGAAACAAACTAGTGCATCTACTCCTACATACATAAAACCCACCACTAGGGTAGCAGCACACCAGGCATGCAACATCAAAATTAAGAGTCTCTGAATTTTTAGCCATAACGTATGTGAAAAATAATTCAAATAATATACATGATGATTGCTACAGTTACGTGCACTACGGTATCTAAGTGAGATATACTGACTCCACGCATACGAGAGGATATGCTAGTAATAAGGAAAATAACTAAGGTTAGATGAGATAATGGGGAAATAATAGGCTACTTAGAACGAAAAAAGGAAAATTATTTTTAGTACCTAGCCTGGTCGAACACAGTTCTTCTGATCCCTTATTATTCGTGGGAGAAATTTCAAACTTGTCCTTTCTACACTTAATCTCCCTAATTTTATTGACATGATCTCTCCTATTTTAGTATGATGGGACTAATAATATATTTTAAATATCATCACTTAAGACATTTGGTTCTGATTTATGCAACAAATTTGATCTCATTATGTAACCTTTGCTCCGTGAGTAATACCCAGCCTAGTTCCTCCAATAATTTTGATATGCTACTCATTTTATCATGACATCGTTTTACAAATCTAGTTCCTCTACGCTCCAGATGATCTAATTCGGCAATCGATCCATTTCATGAGTATCACATACACTGGCAGTATATTCTAAATGAGCTAAAACTAAGAAAAAATGATATTGCTCTTTTACACGTACTTGATCGTCAAATTTCGCAAATAGTATCCTATTTATTCCTAAGTTTTGCTACCTTGTCCATATACAACCCGCATACGTTTCACCTAGGCATTCAGGAGGGAAGTAGGTACTTCCTACTCCACAGATTCATAACTGCCCACTTTTTCAAGGTTTATTCGAATTGCCAAATGTCACACCAACTTTGCATTACATTAAGGTCATCTGCCAAAGCTAATCTATTCTCAGAACTCGGATATCTCTGTAAACTACTCACACACTGGTTGTATTGTCTATTGATTTTTGACAGTGATCTAATTACTGTTATAGGATCACGCGTAACCAACCCCTTTCTAAACCCAAACTAATCTTCCCCAAAGTAATTATGTGCCCTCTCCAATCTTTTGTTCATGATCCCAAGTACTATCGTACTTTATCTAAGGGCGAAATCAAACTTATGGTCATATAATCATTTCAAATGACTACCTCCCATTTTTTTGAGATGGAGTTAATACTGATATGGCGAAATCTTCCAGCCAAATTCCTTTCACATTAATTCAACGGATTAGCTTAAAAAAGTTTTCCTAATGTTTCGTTAAACCCTAATGTAGCTTGCATGGGCTATATTGATGATGTAATAACAGCAAATTAAAGAAATTGGCAAGTATAAATATTCACTCCATTAAACACATTTTATATTCTAAACCTAATATCATAAAATATAAACCTCAATACTAATAACTAAAGAGTAACTTTTTGAAATATTGAAACATTCTGCGAGCGTATTAACCCCTTATATCCCCCTTTATTCCCTCACGAAACTAGCAAAACCCACGTCACGAAAAGTCACGTGAAACTTGCTCGCTCTGTTTATGGCCACGGAAATCAATCCGAGGACGATTAATAAGGGTAGGCACCATCCAGGAAAATGTTCCAAGACGTGAAGAAATTCATACGTTCTGTGCAAGGATGAGTTTTTCCCCTTGTTCCCTGCAGGATGGGGTTTCTAGAAAGCATCATCCGCGGCGCCACGCGGGCATTATTTCTTCGTACCGATAGGATGCTATGGCATTGTAAATGGCGCACCCGATTCTACGAGGGGATGCCATAAACTTTTAGTTATTACTAAAAAATAATCAGGTAAAGACTTATCTTTTATTTATTATTATTCAGACTTCTCTAATTGGTTATCTTCCAGCGTTGGTTCGTTGTAGAACGCAGCAGATTATGTCGAAAAGTATTGTCATTTATGCTGTCAAATATCCGACCCCTCAATAGTTTTTGAGTTCTAGGAATAAAAAAAGGTCGCTTGGGGTGGCGGAATAGACACAATTTCAAAGCCATATCGCTTTGATTGCCCCATGATTGCAGTTCGTGCCGTGTTTGTTTCTGACCCAGCGTGCTGACACCTTTGACTTGCGCAGTTCCTCGTGAATAATTTTCCACACACTGCTGTAACTAAGATCGGCCTCATTCATTATCGTTTGGGTGATTGTTATTCGGTCTTATTGGTTGAATTCCTCAACTATCTTCACCGCGGCAGGACCATCCGTGAGGGATGGTCTTCCACTTCTTGGATCGTCTGTGAGTGAAATGTGGCCAGTTGGAAAATTCCTTTTCCACCACAAAAATTTGTCATAAAATTTTCATGGACTACTATCACTTTATCGTGGATTTACCGGGAACTGTAACATTCCAAAGGAAGGAACTTAATCACACTGCAAACCTCTATTTCCTCTATTCTGCGAGTTACTTCAATCTACGGCTTCCCGAAACAAAAAAACGAACAGTTATAATGCAATGTAATATAAAAAATTATGTATACCAGGATCAATCAATACGAAGAATACATTTTATCCAGATATCTCAGTTATTTCTTAGCAATAATTACTTAAAAATGATGCCCATTTACTTTGTAGTAAGCTTTCCTTCCAAAAATTGCTGCCGACTACGATGGTACTAGGTCCGTACAATAAGACTGGTTTACTGTAGCCTCAACGGAGCGGTGGATGGGGGTCGGACCGGTCGGCTCGGTAGAGGGGTCCCCTACCACTCAGGCACACTTTAGTTCAGTCCCCTCCAGGCATGTGTTGAGACAGGAGGTGGATTTTTGTGACGTGATTCTTTGTGGTGTCGTCGCGCCAGCATGGAGCGCGCCGTCGAGCAACGCTACGCTGTGAAGTTTTGCGTTTAACTCGGGATATCCGCGTCGAAGACACTTTAACTCATTAAACAGGCTTTTGGAGATGATGCCTTAAGCAGCACAAGATTTTTGAGTGGCACAAAATGTTTAAGGAAGGCCGGGAGCTCGATAAAGACGAGCACCGCGTCGGACGCCCGGCGACCGCTCGAACCGATGCTGAGGGGGCCAAAGTGAAAAACGTTTTGGACTCTGACAGGCGTTTAACCATCGCCCTTGTCAGTGAGGAGACCGGCATTTCAGTCGGAACCGTCCACACCATTGTAACAGAGGATCTTGCGATGAGGAAAGTGTGCGCGATGCTGGTGCCGAAAGTCTTGAGCTAGGAACAAAAACTGTCGCGGGTGGAAATTTTGCAAGACATTTTGGACTGCATCCAGGAAGATGGAGATTTTCTCGACAACGTTATTACCTCAAAGGACAGCTCAAAAGGAGCTCAAAGGATATCGGTTTGACTCCATCGAGGCGGTTCAAGCGGTGACGACAAAGGCTGTCAACAGTATTCCGGAAACCGACTTCCAGCGGGCTTTTGATGAGTGGCAGACGCTCCGAACTAAGTTTATCGATGTAGGAGGAATGTATTTTGAAGATTATTCAGTAATCGTAATGATAATTGCAATAAATTTTGGTTTTTGGGACCAGTCCCGATACTTATTGCTCGGACCCTGTATTACTACTACGATGGCAAAATTAAGAGACTTGGATATCCAAAAACGATATGGCATGGAGTATACTTACACACCTTTCGAGCTAATCAGAGCCGCGGCTCCACTGGCTGTTCGTCCAGGGGGTCCCATTCTCGCGTTCGACTGGCTGGTCGTTCATCTCCGTTAAAAAATGTTCTCAGCTGGCGTAAATAGGTATTAAAAATATAATCCAGCATTCAAAAAAATTCTAACATCACCTTAGTAAAAAGGGAAACAATGATAATAACAGCAATTTTTTATTGAATTGAACTGTTTAAGGAACAGTAAGAATCCCTTGAGTGAGAACATATTCCGTTTTACAAAACGAAAATTCAACTTTTTATTAGATCATCAAATTATAAGTTAGATTTTTCGCCATCTGCCGAGATAAACCGCCCTGCCGTGTTCAACCATTTAATCTTCAGATGGAGGTCCGACGTCTGACGCAGGAGTTCTCCTACCGATCTCAACCAACGGTATTCCCAACACTGCAGGAGCCGACTGTGAGCTAATCTTTGCGTTCGCCGCCTTATCGCGGGGATTGGCACCGACGAAGGGCGCCTCTTCACTCTTAACGACCCTCATTGGTGATATCTTTTGGAACCCTATAGACTCTTTTGACATCCTCCTCATTTTCAAGTCGTCCAGATCAGTACACTGGCCATCGGCGTTCACCTCTTCCATCTGCAAAGATCCAGTCATGCCCTCCCTCATCGGTTCGGCCACGCCATCTCCGATCAAATACGGCAATGGCAGTTGGTTCTCATCCTCCAAAGGCTCCTGGTAATACGGACACCTGGAAAATCCTTGAGGCCGTTCCTGACTACTGGGCCTGTCTGCCAGCAGCACCTCGGGAGGTATGTTCGGCTCAAATACCTCAAGACGTTTAAGTAATGATTCAGAGTATGCAGGCGAATAGTAGCTGGATGGAAAGATTTAATATTTCTATTTATACAAGCCCTTCGAGTTTTCTTACATAATTTGTTCATAGATATTATAAGTCTGCCAAAGAAGCCTGCAAATTAGAATATAAGGTACAACGTTTATTAGTATATTTACGACCATTTACGGATGTCCTACGAATTGACTTTAAATTTTAGAAAGAGGCCACAAGAACAACGATATCACAAGTAGCAGGCATTTCCATTTCACTAAATCGTAAAAGTGACCCACTAGTAAAACTTCAAAAATAATTGAGTAGCTAAAGGGTTTTAAATAAATTTAAATGAAAAAAGAAGGCTAAGTCGAGGAGAATATCCATGAACAGAAAATAGAGTTTAGGGGTAGGGGGAGTACATTAAGGAAAGTGCAACAGTCAAGAGAAACAGACTGTGAGTAATATTATTAGCGAATCAAATATATTATGACGACAACTATAAAAGGGAGCGTATTTCGAGGAAGGCGGATGCGAGTTATTAAAATTGAGCCAGGATTTGTACGGGCCTCGAGCGTGAGTGAGGAAGAAGGTAGGCGCAAGAAGTAGAGTGTTTTTGAGCTGAACTGTGGGATCGGAGAGGATGGATGGAGAGAGTTCGACAGAGGAAGGCGTGGCAATGGGGTATTGAGTTCGGTACCTGAAATATTGATACAAAGTAGGCGAATTTTGGAACCATAATTAAGCTTAATGAAAGAAGTGAAACAAGCCAAAGGGGTTTATAAATAAAGTTATAGATTTTTATGTACAACTTACCAGATTGTAACATGCATATGTTAACAAATGTGTTGAGGAGATGAAGCATGAGAATAGGTATTTTTACTACACGAAGGAAAGAAATGGATACCAAGAAGTAGAAGGATAGCAACACATTTATAAAGTGAAATAATGATGGGCAACAAAAAGGGGACCAGAAAAAGTATTTAATTTGACGGGATAAAAATGGATGGTAGTAAATAGGCAAAAGAATAGCGAGGATGTATGAAATGTAATTTTTTTAATAAGTACCACTCTTTCTAGTCTATTGTCTGGAAATGATCTTGTCAGGCTCTTATTTTGAATTTCAAATAATACTATAATTATTCGGTGTTCGTTCGAAGGGGTTCGGTTCTCCTGAGAAACATTAATTGATTTCAGATCGCCAATAGCATTAGAGTGACCGGCGTTTGACAGTTAACATTTTGCAGTCAAATACATTACTAAAGCGTAAGTATTTAACTACGACTTATCCCTAAGTGAACATTAACCTATTTGCTTGATGTATCTACTCCAAATTCTCTATCTATTTAACACTTCTTAATATCTCCTTATTAACTCATTTATGGATGCTCTACCGGGACGTAAAATGGCATCCAATGTTGGAAAAAATTAAATGCCCACAACATCTGACTTAGAATAATTCACTAGGATTGAATGAAGTGCTCATGTTTATGTTTATTTATTTAGGTATGTAATAATTTTGTTTTATCTTATGTTTTACCCACTTTCATATCGGTTTCACTTACTTGACTATTTCCTCTGGGAAGCAAAGGTTGATAATGGTTTTATAGTCGTAGAGCGGTGTCCCTGGTTCCGCGACCAGTTGCTGGACTTTTCTTAGTCCACCTGTAGTGACGAAGAGTCTTCTGGCCCTTGAGTCGTGTGGAAGAACCTGCGAAGGACATGAGAAGGACGCTTGAAATGATCGTGGAATATTACATTCTCGTAGAAATCCGTTAGGATAATGCCGTTCATGTCGACTGATGCCTCAGTATCATCTACTTTTTATGATATCCGATGAAGCTAATAGATCACAATAATATAATGACGCCAGAGAATGAATCCTGGTGAACCAAGTTTTTTAACCATGTAAATTCTCGGACGCAAAGGACCCCTTCCTTGTGTTTAGAAAAAATCATTAGCTGAATTTAAATGCGCTTACGGAGAAGCAAAAGATTAATAATATTTTTTGAAAACTTTTGGGTGACTGCAGTTGTATTGCAGCGTAATATGCGCCGGAAAAAATGTATCACTAATCAACAGGCAACATAGATGGTGAGTGGCAATAGGCAAGTCAAGAATTCGCGGATTTACCGAATTAATTCTGACTTCCGCGCAAAAGCTTTCTAACTTTATCTACGACTTATTTTTAATGAAAGAATCAACATGAACATATTCTGCTATAGAGTTGGTTTTATTTTTGCGTAAAATTTTAAGATTGCTTGCAAAGAGCAGGGAGTGAACGATTATTTCGAGGTGGGTTGCTACGGCAACGGAGAAGTAAAAATTGAGTCAATTACCAAATTCGCGCATATTTGTATTGAGTTTTGTGAAATATATTTATTCATGTGTGCGTAAGCCTCTACCCCTGATATTTATTGTGTATTTGTGAGATAAAAAAAATCGACCTTTTGGTTAAAATAAAGAAAGGAAAAATACCAGAATGTTAAACCAATGGTAGAAGAAAATATCCACTAGTATATTGATTTATACTTCTTTACGAAGAGCTTCTCATCGCGAATGATTTTTACACTGAAAATGTTGCATTGAAAAATAAATTGTGTTGGGCGCCGTCAAGACCTGTCGTCAATGGGCAGCAGACCAATAAATACCATTTCAAAAGTGTTTACTTGGAATTGCCACCGTCATCACTCACTTTCACAACGCGCGAAGCAATCACAATAAAAATTCACGGAAAGATTGGCAGTTTGGACTGACGTCCATGCGACAAATTGCTGAGGCGGAATGGGTGGGATGGGAAGCGGCCAAATGAATGTCTGTTTACTCCTGACGTTGGGCTGCGTACCCGAGGGTGACACGCACGTGAGAACTGGAATACAAAAGGCACTCGACCGTGTTTGTTCATATTGCCATCTCTGAATAGTGAATCACGACGTGTAATTCACGGTAAACCACGAGTCGTGGTAAACGGGGCGCCAGGCGTGAAAGGCGTGAGCTGGAACATTCTCGCCTTGCCCATGGCAACCAAGCCTGCTCACATCGGCGGCTCGAGTGCGGATCAAATAATAACAGAATATCTTGAAGGAGGTTTTAAAATCAAGGAGGTTTATCACGCTCATTCTAATGACTTGTCCGACCATGAATATAATGGTGCAGGTGCTCCATGTTCATGTTATTCAGTATAATATTCACGGATGAATTCAAATAAACTACGGCAAATACCGGAATAGTAACTTTAACAGAGTCATCCGCTATTGTGCATTACACTACAACAATTACTAAGAGCAAAAATAACTCGCCTATACCGGGATTCAAACACGGATCTCTCGATGCCCGGCTGAGTGCTTTAGCCAATTAAGCTACCGAGGTGAAAATCCTCAAAGGCAAATGCAGCTTCACAATGATGATGAAAAGTCTTCAACTACAAGGTTGATTTGATGGGTAAGGTAAAGCTCTGCTCAAATCAACCGTAAGGCTTATATTATAAGATATGCGCTCATTAGGGTCCGGAGCCCAGTTCCTTTTCCTGAGTGCCTAACTGAGTGGTCCTGAGTGGACCTATAGTTGCCAGAAAGATCTGGTTTGCCAAAAAATGACACACATTGGGGTAAATCTGGGGGGTGCCAGATTTGAACCCGGGCTCTCCAGTCAGTAGTTTAACGTTTTACCCAGTACGCCATCACACCCAATAATGACAATTATGATATTTTTATTATTTCAGTCATTTAATGTAAATAAATAGGCCGGAAACATACCCAAAGAGAAGGAAAGGTTACAAAATCCGGAAAAGGCATCCTGTTGGCAATCACGATACTTCTTTGGAGTTGGCCCCTTCTATTCCTTCACATAGTCGCGCGAAATGTTATCACCCACCTCCCTTGCACACTACTTCCGTCTTCATTTTAATCTTATCCACTCCGCCTGTTTTTGCAGTGGTACAGGTGTTAGGGCCCTACGGATACACTCAAACTTTGCTTGTGAGTAGAGGTCAATGAAGAATTTTTTCTCTGGTAATTAATCTGCGATACTGATTCATTAAGCGTGAACCATCATTGCAACAATTTCAGTGTGTAAGAATCATTCGCTTTGACTGGGATTCGAACCCAGATCCCTCAATATCCGGTTGAGTGCTTTAGCCACTTTAGCTATCGAGGCGTCCTCTTAAACTCTGAAATTTTGGGGCTTTTAAAGGAACAAGATGTTGTGACGAAATACCGTACATACAATGTCACAGGCATTCGTAGTCGTGGGCGACGCGCCACTGTCCGCGAGGTTAAAGCCAACTTTAAATACTTGGGCTGTTTCATTAGAGGGAATAACACTTACAATTTCACTGGAGGGAATACATTTCTTATTATTATTTCTACCTTGAAAGGAAAATTCAACGAGGTGATTAATTCAAAATCCATGCCAAGAAGCGTTCTAATAGAATAATATTCACCGCAAGATACAAAACCTCTACTTTATAATCGCAACGGCAGAAATTATATCGACGGGGAAGTTTTGGTCCACCAGGGCAGCTGCCAGTTCAATCTTTATGTGATAGTAATGCAACAAGAAATCATGGAGAATAATTAAATTAGAGGGAAAAATTAACCCTTAAAATGTTTAATATCTGTACATCGATATTTTCTCTAGTAACACTCCTCCAATTAAAAGTAAAGAGTCCGAAGCTAAAATACTGTGTTTATTAGTGCACTTTTTTCATTAGTAATTACATTGTAGCAAGTTTATTTTCAGTATCAAGGCAAATCACTATCCCCTCCTTTGGAGGGAAAAAGTCTGCTCGGTGCCTTCACCCTTAGCAAGATTCACGGCTCCAGAATGTCCCGATAAATCTTTGTAGGAAAAGAGAGAGATGAAATGTAAATGTCCAATACTGTTTTTCGTATCCGCGTGTTGTCAGAACGAGGTGACATAAACCAGATTCCCGCCAAGGTCGGGATTCCGTATGGTTGCCAAGCTACACCATCGTATAGCCGTGTTGAGGATGTTCCAGACGTATTTTAGGAAAGTTAACAGTAAATCACGTCATTTATTCTGGTGAAATCGTGATAATGATATTGGAAAACAAGTTCATCTATATGTCGTATCACTATTTGTATAGTTGGACGCTTACTCGAGGGAGATCTTGGCAAACTTTAGAGTCAAACGAGATAAACCACTACTCACAAATGTAACACGAGCAATGATGAAATCTCAGTGAAGGCATACACAAGCCTGGAGCATGAATTTCCTGTCCGACGGGTTGCTACAAAAATGTCGGGCAGACTCAATCATTCCCGGGATTTCTCTTTATTGTTTTATGAAATAGGTTCTTAAATATCTCGTAATACTCGTATGTTTACGGGGAAAGGATTATCAATCCCGTTACAGATATAATTTAACGCAGCACCAAAGAGAACATATCACAGAATAGCTATACATGGATTTAAAATGTATAATATGGATTATTTTTTTAATTATACTCGTATATTACCCACCTCCAAGTATTAAAATTAAAATATGCACATCCTGTTGTTTTAATTGTCAGACAATCAAAAGTGGTCTTTCAAACAAATTTTTGTCGTCTCTTATTATCTCTGCATAAAATCATTTCACCTGAATCCACTCGTGGGCTGTGTGTGATTCCTTTCAAGTGTTCATGGGGCTCGAGATGGTGGTTCGACCTCTAAAGGCAGAGGCTCGGTGCGTAATAATATAATTTACGCAAAGAATAACTAGTAATGGTCACCGTAGCAGGAGGGCCCTATCCCTTGCTTTAATTGAATGCTGATAGTTGTATCGATTAATGATTTGCAAATACCCAACCCATTAATTTTGAAGATTACTAGAACATTAATACTTTTACCGTTAACTTTAAAAATTCTTTCAGCAAGTGCATATTTTACTCAGGTATCCACAATATCAATTTTTATCATGTGTATTTTTGATAATTGAATAATTATCGAAATAGTGCTGACATTTAAATGGTTTGGTTTTATATGATTATGTCCATGTGATATTTAATAATAACTTTGTTGGTAATTAAATTTAAGATTAAGTGAGAGTGTAGTATTTATATTTGATAATAATTAATTATCTATTAGCATTTCGTGAATACAGAATTACACGCCAAAATTCAAGTAGGCGGCGAGCTGCTCAACTCGTAAGTTCGAGTCCCACCTCTGGATTAGATTGTTCGGTGAAGCGATTTCCTGATAGAAGCCAATTTAATTTACCCGAAGAGTAACTAGTATGGTCACCGTAGCAGGAGGGCGCTATCCCTCGCTTCATTAGAATGTTGGATAGCTGTATCGATTAATGATTTGAAATACCCGACGAACAAATAGTAGGTAGGGAATTGGCACCAGCCACCAAAATCACTGAAGCCCCGAAGTTACATGCCGGGATGTTATCGTGGATTCCATAAATTTTAACCCTTCCCATATATATAATAAGAACATTGCGTATACTCGACTCGAACCCTCGCTTAAGTGACTCCGGTGGAGTATAACCTGGATCGCAAGGCGCCCTCGGGACGTAGGGAATACTCGTTTCTTGTATCTTTTGCTATGGAGAAGCTCTTGAAATCATACAACATTGGTTGTTGATATTCAACAAAAAATCAGGAATGAGATAAAATATCCATTTTGGTACATTTGTTGACTACCTAATCTGCTCATTCTTCACTCCGCCTCTGAAGCATATGTTGAGATGTCTCTATCGCAGCGCTTACTAGATACCACTGGGAGATGCCATGCCATAAAGCGGTACATGAAGTTTCGAATTAAGTGTGACATTGTGGTGCGCCATAGGAATAAGATGGTGCAAAGCATTTGAGATTTGTGATGCGGAGGCACTGTTGTTATACAATACGAAGCACTCCGTTTTCTATTTACATTTAAATAGCGATGCATCTTAGAGTTTGCGATATTTAGCTTACATCAAAACGCCATGTTTTAATTCACATAATACACAACCATGGTACCACTATATAATACTAAGTATGAGTTCCACGCGCACTGGGTTGGATTAACGTGTTTCATAAGGTGGAAAGTAAAGTTTTCTTCACGCTGTTCTTTTGAAAAGCGTTCTCCATGTTTGTATTGATTATGAGGACATAATAATATTATTATCAGAAGAGTGTTTAAGAGGAGGTGAGGGCGAGAAGGTGGAGAAAGGGGATAAAGGAGCGGAAGAGAGTGCGGAGAAGGCGGGAAGCCATAGCACACACCACGTTTTTCTCATTTCAACCTCCCCTTTCCAGCCACCCAGATGCGGGCGCCGGCGGCGGCTGTCGTACGCCGCCCCCCGACTGATGGGTCTACCCTCAAACGATAATTTCTTTGAACGCAGCGACACTGTCGTGAGCGTATATAGCGACACGACATCAAAGAGCGCCCAGCACCACTCGCGGCGGTCGCTTCCGTGCCAAGCGGTCGGGTGTGGATTCTCCTTCCCTAGGCAGGTGCTGCAGCAAAAGGCATTGAACGGTGGGAAGCATTTTGGGAAGCGTGTACTCCGGAAAGGGGACACAAAAACTCTTTCAATTTCTGAATAGGGTCAGGCAACCAATTCTGGGCCAAAAAACGAAACTTGAACCGGCAAAAAAATAATGCAAAATATCGTAGTGAATCAAAAAGATGCAAATTACGGGTGTGAACAATACAGGTGTGCGTGCATGAAAAAACGACAATTATTTTCAGCACCAAGAATACTGTCAGCAAAACAGCGCTTTTTGATCTATAATTCAAGCAGAAAATCTTCCTCATCAAGTGGAGCAAAGGAAATTATTCCTGAGATTTATTTTGAAATGCTCTATGATAAAATAAAATCAGGACTTTTGTAATAGAACGTAAATATCATGTTATTACTATATTATTATGTTTAGGCCCGGGGTCGTTCTTTGTGTATCCTTCACGGGAACATTAAAATATTTTTAGAAATTTATTTTATAAATATAAAGCTATGAATAAAATTCTTTATTATTTAGTTGTCTACAGTTTATTGTAGATTTGGGATGGATAAAAACTTAACACCCCAACATTTACAGGCCTCACCAACAAGACACAACCCGGCACTACACTAAAATATACCCTTCTTCAATGCTGCATACTTTTTATCTCCCTGCATTTCATCCAAAATACCAATCCTATTTCTACTCCTTGTTTGACCACCAGACCAGAACCCCATTTTGTCTGGGCGTTTGCCCTATCTTGTAAAACTGCTTCGGTGCGACATCGTCCACCCCTTCAGCTGTAGTGGTTGTACAATTTCACATGGGATATAATAACAAACGAAAGTGTAAGTGACGAACGTGTACCTTTCCAGTGTTAGTGAAGAAGTTGAAAGAAAGACCACTAGTGGGTTGGCAATTGGCCGTAAATTAAGAAGAGAAACTAAATTAAATTACCTTAACTTAAGGGCTGGAACATGTTGCCCATTATCACGTCAACACGACGTTAACTAATCCTAAATATTTTAAAATTAAACATATTACTATAAATCTGGTCTACAAACAACTTTTTTTTTTTGTTTTGCATATACAATTTATATTTATGTATTAATATATATATATATTTTTTTTTTCAGTCTTTTTTTTTGTTTTTTTAATTGGTTTTTTTCTTTCTTTTTTTTATGTTATTAATAATTTTTTTTCCTGTTTTTTTTTCCTCTCCGATAGGCATTTGGTTGCCCGACAAGCCCGTAACATTGATTCGAGCCTGGGCCATCTGGCAAAGAAATTATAATTTTAATTATAATTATTATTTGATTAAATACTAACAAGTATTGTAATACTTAAAATATAAAAATAAGAAGTAAAAGTCATAGGAAAGAATTCGGTTTTGTTACCGAAATATGATTTCTTTTGGAAGTCTGTAGCTCGGACGGCGTTTTCTATGTAGGGAGTAATCCCATATGTTTTTTGTAAGCGTGTTACGCGGAAGGGACCTCTCGAGTCGTTCAGCTTGCGCTCGAATGAAGTCGTGTACTTTAGGTATTTTGTGTGCGTTTCTGATCTCGTGTATTGGTACGAGTTTACTCTGGTTTGTGAGGTAGCGAAGTGTTTTATTCTGGAATGTTTCTAAGCGATTTCTGTCTGTTTTTGTCGCGTTTCCGAAAATTTCGCAACCGTACAGCATCCTGGGGCGAACATATGTAAGGTAAAGTCTAATCTTTGCCCGGTGCGTGAGGCGCGATTTGGTACACAAGAGTGGGGATAGGAGTGATCTAGTGCCCCTTGCTATTTCTAAGGCATGCTGTACGTGCGTGGCCCATGTCAGTCTGTAATCGAAATGTATCCCTAAGAATTTGTGTGAGGATTTCGTCGGAATACGCACGGATTGAAAGGTTAGAGGTTTTTTTGGGAAATAGCTTCGTCTCCTCCGAAAGTCGACAACAACACTTTTCTCAGCATTAATTGTTACTTTCGAGTCGACGGTCCACTTTTCAAGTAAAGAGAGGTGGTTTTGTATCTTTCGGAAGGCACACGTGCCGCTCCAAGATCTTGCCGCGATAGCAGTATCGTCGGCGAACATGAAAGTTTGAGTTTGTGGAGAAGAAGGAAGATCGTTGACATAGCAGTTGAAGAGAGTAGGAGATAATATGGCGCCCTGCGGGACGCCACAATTTATCTGTTTCCCGGTTGACAGAGCTCCGTTTTCGGCGACATGTATAGCTCGTGAAGCGAGAAAACTATGGAACATCTTGATGAGATGTATTGGAACCCCGATTTTAATTAATTTAAGTATCAATCCATCATGCCAGACTTGGTCGAATGCCTTGGCCACATCCAAGAACAACACTGCAATGTGTTGGTTGTTCTGCATGCCGTGGCTGATATACTCTGCTAGTCTGAGTATTTGCAGGGAGGTGGAATGTCCTTCCCGGAATCCCATTTGTTCCGGTCGTATTACGTCATTGGTCCGTAGGAAGAGGTCTAGACGGGCTTTCAAAATCATTTCAAACAGTTTAGAGATAGAGGAAAGTAAAGATATAGGTCTGCGGTTAAGAGGAATTGTCGGGTCTTTGCCTGGTTTGGCAAGCAGGCAAAGTTTTGCTATTTTCCAGGAATCGGGAAAATAGCAAGAGGAAAGACAGTTATTAAATAAGCCCAGCAAATGACGAACGGCCGGCAGTGGCGCGTTCTTTAAATGCCTGTTTGAAATGTCATCAATACCCGGGGCTTTTTTCGGGTTCAAGTATTTAATTGTCATTCTTAGCTCCGTCTCTGTAACTCCTTAGGTTCTCTCCTCTATCCAAGTCTTCAACATTTCACCGCCAATCAAATCATCATCAATCTCTGCGCCCATCTTTTTTACCTCCTTTGGACCTCTCCCAACATTCTCTCTCCTTCTCTACCATGCCTAGTACTTCTTCATTTGTTTTCTCATCTGTCCACTTCAACTTTTTCATCCACATCTCAAAAGCCTCCAATATACACCCATCATTCTACTTCAATGATCATGTTTCTGCACCATACATAACCACGCTCCATATCAAAGCTTTACGGAGCCTTATGCAAACACCCTTACTCAACCCCTAGTCATCAATTCCCTCCTCCTTGTGAAAGCTTTTCCTACTCAATTCTTCTCCTTATTTCCCCGCTACTTTCACCATTTCGATCCAAGACACTTAATAATAATAATTTTATTTGCTAAGGATTGGTATATAATAATAATATAGGACACTTCACGACACTTCCGAGATACTTAAACTGTTCCACCTACTATATTTTTTACACTCCCATTTCAACATTTAACTTAGCCTTTCTCTTTCTTGAAAACCGCATTACCTTTGTTTTATTTACATTTATTCTCATCCCATACATAACACACTGAATTTCTAATCCACTCAGCAAAGCTTGCAATCCTTTGGTTGACTGACAAACTAAAGCTTTGCCATCAGCATACCTGGCTGATTTTATGAATTCCTTGAAAAGCTTCTTTGCCTTCTCCTTATATCCCTGCTACTTTGACCGTTTTATCCAATACACTTTCGACATACGTAAACTGTTCTACCTGCTCTAGTTTTTGTCCTCCTATTTTGACACTTAACTTAGCCTTTATCTTTCTGGAATACCGCCTAACCTTTGTTTTATTTATATTATTTTCTTCATCCCAATAATATCCCCCTGATTTTCCAATTTTCCAATGCACTCAGAAATGCTTGCTATCCCTTGCCTGACTGGCTAAATAAGGCTTGATCGTTGAAAAAACCTAAGGGATACTATGAATTTGCTAATGACTCTCATTTATATCTACAATTTTTCCCATGCCTTTTATAGCATTTCCTTCGCATATAAGTAGAAAATCCCAGGTGATAGTGGACACTCCTGTCCAACCCTTCTTCCTAACACTGCCCATCCCGACTCTCCACCCACTATTCGCATCTGATCGGTCTGAGACATGTACAGCTTGCGGATAAGTCCTTATCTCCAATATAATCCAATATTTTTTTTAATACGCTCATTATTTCTACCAATACTCTCATATAACCTTCTACAAATAAATCTTGATTTTTCTCGATATTTCCTTCTATCAGTACCTCTCCCCCTGCTGAATGCAACCTAATTATCCCTTAGGTAACCTCTTTCCCTTCTATCTATCCTCGAAATTACCATCTTAAATACCACATTAACTGCGTGCAAAGTCAAACTAATCGTTCTATAGACCTCACATACGATTGCATTTCCTTTTCTTTTGGAATGGTAACTGAATCTAGCCTAACGAAATCTACCGGCCAAATTCCACACTAATAAATTTTATAAATTGGTTAATTCTATTAATAAAAGCTTTTAAAATTTAATATTTTTCAAAAGTCGATAATTATTGAAATTTTCAACAGAAGATGATACACAACAGGAGCAAAACTAAAGTTGTGCGATAAAATGATAGACCCGTGAAGCATCGAATTCAGATTCAATTTCCTAACAGGTCGAAGATTTGTATGAAAATGAAGGTTAATTTCCTCATATGAGTGATTCATACAAATAATATTGAAAAAGGAACATTTTAATCAGGCCAAATCTAATACTAATGCATTTCAATCCAATGTCAGAGAACAAATTTCCACAGAAAGAATGCAAGAAAATTTACCAATATATGAGATTTAAAAATTTCAACTAAAACCGCGACAGGAGTGACAATAAACCACGCATTGTTGTTCATGTGTTCATACCCGTATCAATCTAATCGAAAGGTGAAATGCTTTTTTTCTCCGTAAATCAATAAGAAAATTTTATAGATATTATCTAGAAGTTTTCATGCACCAAATTCAATCGATTCTGCTTTATAAAGTACGTGCCACTTCCTTATTATTCAAGCAAAGTATAAAACATCTCTAATGCTAGGTAGTGAGACAAACTTATCAACTAATTCTTCTTTTATTGGAGGAATGTCAAAGAGAAATCTCTTCTCAATTACATAATATACATTTCTATTTTATGTGATGGTAAGTTGATATAAAACAGTCCTCAGTTGTTTGCTACTCTCTGACACTCATCACTTCTTAAATTCCCGGCAATCCAATTTTATCTTTACCGCATACTAAGAATCCATCACACCAAACCCCACTTGTTCCATTTGGTAATAATATAAATGAAAATTGATACATGAGTCATAATTGAAAAATATATACGCCAAGACGCGTCAATGCGATTCAGTCCTGTGTCCCTCACTACATAATTCTGACTTTTCATAATTAAGAATTAAAATTGAGCTTCGATAAGTATACAATTCCACATCACCTTTTACAGGTAAAATATAAAAAATTTAATTCCAATTGATTCTTTTACTTTAAGTGTTATTCAATATACTTTTTTAAATCAAGCTTGCTATAATGCTTTTCCATGAGGCCAATGCGAATGTACTTTCAAAATGACCGTAATTCAGCAGAACGTCAAACAATAATATTGCATTCTATTTTTTGATGAAGGGGGAGCTGAATATTATTTGAATAATGCCTTTTAATATTAGTTCAAATTTAGTAAGAAACGTGAGTAGGTAATACTGTATAAAGGTTGAGTAGGTAAATTATAGGATAGCAAAAACGTTCGAGACTGAAACGTCCATCGAGACTGAAACATTGCTGTAAACATAATTGAAAATTGCAAATTAGTAAAAATAAAGATAAACAAATAATTCTGGTTACCTAATTACGTTTTCAAGTTATTTTTGTGTATATTTTACGTCCAGTTCATAGTTAATCACTAATGAAAATTTTAGCCACTAATAAAACAAAGAATTTATCCGGGTTTCCCAAGCACTCCCATATTTTGACCAAATAAGGATAAAATGTAAAATTTGGGCTAAGAATGTATTCCTACAATAAATTCCCCACTCAGTAAACATTTTCAGTGCAAGTATTTTCCCCATAATACAGGAGGCCACTTATTGGAAAATATATTTGTTCCCATATTAGCAGAAATTTCCTACAGAATAATTATTATTAAGTAATCTACCGGTTAAGGTAGGCTTTTGGATGGACCCAACTACCAAATAAATATTTTTTGACTCCTAACAAAACACAATCCAGCAACCTACTCTACATCATATCCCTCGTCATCTCTGAATACTTCCTTCCTCCATTAAACCCGTCCAACATCCCTATGCTGTTCCTGCGCTTTCCTCGTTTGCCCAACATTCTCCCCTCTATTACAGTCTTGAACATCCCACTGCCGATCAATACACCCTTCATCCATTTTTCTGCTTCCTTATGATTTATCCCAATAAACCCCTCCCCTCGCATACCATACCTAGCACTTCCTCATATGTTTACCTTTCGGTCCATTTCACCTTCTCCGTTCTTCTCCACACTCACATTGCAAAAGCCTTCTATCTACTCCTGTCATCATGCTTCAGTGATCACGTTTCCGCGCCAGACATAGGTACACTCTAAATCACAGTTTTGACGAGTCTTTTCTTAACATCCTTGCTCAACGTCTCTCTCATCAACACCCTCCGCCTTGTGAAGGCCTCTTTGCATAGCGCAATTCCTCTCCTTACGTCCCTACTACTTCGACCGTATTGGTCCAAAACACTTCCGAGATACGTAAACTGTTCTACCTGCTCTAGTTTTTGCCCTCCTATTTTAATGTTTAGCTTAGCCTTTTTTCTGGAAAATCGCATAACCTTTGTTTTATCTATATTGATTCTCATCCCATATCTATCGCACTGAATTTCCAATTCATTCAGCAATGCTTGCAATCCCTTGGCTGATTGGCAAACTAAAGCTTGGTCATCAGCATACGTAATTAGCTGACTTTATGAATTCGCCACTGACTTTCATTCCTACCTCCAGTTCTTCCAATGCCTCTTCAATCATTTTCTTCAAAAATACAAGCAAGTACAAATATTCTTGTACATCGAAGAGTACAGGTGATAATGGACAACCCTGTGGTAATCCTTTCTAACACTACCCACCCGGACTCTCCGTTCCACCTGCGCAGTGTGAGACATGTACAGGTTGCGGATTAGTCTCCTATCCCTATATTCTATTTATATTTTCTGCAATGCTCTCATTCGTTTTTCCTAATTCACTCCATCAAACGCCTTCTCGCAATCTTTGAAACAGGCAAATACGTCCTGATTATATTCTATATTCCTCTCGATTCGTGATCTCATAACTGCAATGGCATCACGCGTGCCTCTCCCCTTTTTTAACCCAAACTGTTCATCCTCTAAGCAATCATTTGCCTTGCTTTCCATACTTTTGTTGACGATTCTAAGAACCACTCTAGTTGCATAGTAAATCAAACTTATTTTTCTATAGTTCTTATATGATGTAGCCTTTGCCTCTTTCGGAATAGGAACTAACACTCATCTCTCAAAGTCTTCTGGTCAGATTCCTTCCTCATAGATGCTACGAATTAGTCCATATAGTCTCTTCCAAACTACATTTTCCTAAAACTTTCAGTATTTCCGCTGGAATGTTGTTCACTCCCTCATCTTTATTTTATTAAATCTCCCTTAATGTCCTTTCTATTTCATCGTCGAGTATGCCTGGACCTAAGTTATCTTCCTCTACGTCATATTCTCTTTCTACAGCTACTTCCTGTATGTCTAACCTTTTTGACCTACGTTCTTTACTATACAATTATTCTATATATTCCTACCATCTCTCTTGGATCTTTTCTGTGTCAACAATTATCTTACTCGACTTATCTCTAACTATTATGTTAGCACAGATCTTCCAATCTTACTTCCTGATAGTGATAAAACTTGCTGTATAGCGCACCAATTTCACACTTCCTCTGCAAACATTCCATATCTTTGCAGTGCGTCTTCTTTACTTCTTTTGATTTATTTGTTGCCCGTCTTAATCTATTGTATAACTCTTTATACTTCCTTTTGCCAAGCTCTGTCTTTACACTCTCCCATTTTCCTCACTTATCTTTGTAATCATCTCATCCGTGATCCATGGTTTCCTTGCCCTTTTCCCATTTACGGTTGCCATAGTTTCTTTCGCGGCTTTCGATATTCCTTTTTTGATTAATTCCCATTTTTCCTCGATAGTACTCGGATCTTTACTCTCAGCGATGATTTTGGCTACAGCTTGCAGATACTCCTTCCTTGTCACTCCATTTAATGCTTCTACATTACATTTCCTTACCAGCCGCCCCTGCCGTATCTCTTTGAAACGGGCGCTACAATTCATAACAACTAAACTGTGGTCAGAGTTTGCATCCGCTTCCAGCAAGCTGTGCGCTTTGACCACACTGTTCCTAAACCTGTGGCTAGCCAGAATACAATCTAAGTGATACCTATCTGAGTCACCTGGCATTTTCCATGTATAGCTGCACCTTTTGTGATGTCTAAACCAAGTGTTAGTGATGACTAACCCCTGTCTCCTGCAGAATTCAATTCTTTTCTCCCTGCGGTCATTCCTGGTACCTAAACCGTAGTCCCCTACCTCTTAGGCGAAGGAAGAGATCAACATCTCTTCCTTCGCCTACCATCGCATTTCAATCCCCTCAGTATAAAATGTTTCCCTGCATGAGCAAACGCGATTATGTCCTCTAACTGATCGTACATATGTCATCGACTTCTTCCTACTTATGACTGCTCGGTGGCATGTATGCCTGAACAATGACCAAGTTCGTCGGTTCTACTTTTAGCTCTACTAGTAATATTCTATCTGTTGCTTGTTATGTTGACTACGCTTCTTCCTATCTTTTTATTCAATATTATGGCAAACCCTCGTTGGCTCTCGTTTCCGTCGCTTTATATTATTCTATAACTATAACTTCAGTAATCCCCGCTATCCTTCCATCTCAACTTGCATAAAACTAAAATATCTTAATTTATTCTTTCCATCTCTCGCCTAATATTCTCTAATTTTTCTGTCCTCGCATTCTTCTAACATACCAAGTTCCTATTGTAACTGATTTGGTCTTCTTCTTCTGTCTCCTGTCCTGCTGCTGTCAGTTTTTCTTTACAAGTGTTTCGTGAGATAAAAACCGCGGAAAATTTGCCTCTCTCGCTGCCGGGCACGACACATGGCCGATTGGGCCGAGCCCCGTAGTTGCCAGGACTCATATTCACGATACTGTCGATCATTATATTCTTGGGAATGATAATTGAGGTGGTTTCCCGTTTTCTTCTTCAATAGTCTTTTTAACGCGAGACCATCACTCAATGACCGCCCCACTGGGGTCAGACGCCTTTGCAGCCGCCTCACTGAGGAACAGACGCTTTGTGGACCCTTTTCTCTGTCTCCTAACCTTCGACCTATCTGCCATGGGTGACCCTACCAGGAGAAATCATCATTACTCCTGCCAGCACAGCTGTAGTGGTCATCGGAACGCACAAGCCCTTCCACCACGTCCAAGGTTGTGGTCCATGGGGGGGTCCCAAGGGAATATAAAATCTAAATTTATTTGTCAAATATTTTTTTTATTTTCTATAACGAAATTATTTCAATTTTATAAGGTATACTAAATATCCGATTCAAAACTTCATGCAATGGGTACCTATATGTTTTGCTAAAGGCTGAAGCTTCTCAATGCAGAAATCCTTTAATATTACGGTGCTATTTGACTTGGAAATAACCTCAAATCTCCATTTCATTCCATGCGTGAGATAGCAGTCAAAAAGTGATATGTTGATGGAATATAATAATAAATCTTATTTTTGCTTTTAGAATGTGTAGTCTGTCGGATGGGATTTTAAAGTGCTTTCGACGCCTCTTGTTGGAGAACCGGATGTGGACGACGGGTTTCTCTTTACCAAATATACCAAACTATTCCAAATGGAACTGAAGATTCAATCGTAGGACATTGACAAAAGTAACTAAGTACTACTTTTGACAAGAAACGCACTTTCAGCTAACATCCTTATATATTTTTGTTTTATCTAGTTTTGCATAACTTCATCTTATCATAATTGATGGTTTCCGGCGCAACTTTATGGAATCGATTTTTATTGGAAATGAAAAATGGTAACTTTGTGATTCCACAGAAAATCTATTGCGATGCAACCCGGGTTCCGACGTTCAACATCATCTTTAGGTAACAACTCTCACATACATCCATCTATATATACTACACTCAGGTAGGGGCGGAGAGGTGAGGTCGGAGAGTGGGTGGGTGAGGGAAGTGAGCAATGATTGTTGGAGGAAAGGACAGAAAAATCAAGATTTCTCAAAAATCAAGGCCAAGAAACACAAGAAAAATCAAGATCGTACATTTTCTCAAGAAATTTCTCAAATGTTTTGTCATTTATAAGACATGTAAACCGTCAAAGCTACACGTTGAAAATATTATTAACTGTAAAACTGCAAGCGAGCTTTGTTTTAATAGTTTGCCGTCACAGCTTATAGAGTATCACATAACCACTATCGCTAACCATCCAAGATTACTACCGGGCTCAGGAGAATCTGAAGATCAGATTCTTCGACGAACTAATGATCAACGCTTTGGATTTCTGGTTCTCGTCGTGCCGTTCCGAAGTCCGTGGGTAGCGGGGAGGAATTGTCATCTGAAGAGCATCGAATTTCCGATTCGGGAGCCAATGGACGCCCTTGCGGCAGTCCGGATCAGCAAAAACCAAACATTTACTATCATTAGGGACGCTTCACGTCAAACCCGCACGAAGGATGTCTGCCACAAAGAGACGCAATTTCAACCGCCCAAGAGGTCCAAAACAATCCTCCGTCTTTGTTCCGGTCGAGATTTCGGAAGGATCCGAAAGGATTTTGTGCTCGAGAGGGAACTGGGTGGGGGAGTGGAGTGGAGTAGAGGAGGCCCAGGGTGCGTGGGGCTGCGAGATTTCCCAAGACGATAAGGGAGGCGTTCAAGAGGGCGAATACTTGCCAAGGCCCGACCAAGGAGAGGGAAAAGGAATCAGGAAAGTGGGTTGGGAGGAGGGGGAAGGGTAAAGGAAACGGAGCCGGCTTCTCCGCCCTCTCATCCTCCTCGATCGCTGGATTGGGAGGATAAGGAGATGATGAGGGATGAGATTCGGAGGACTGTGTGATGTCGAAGGACGAGAAATGTATGGAGCGAAATATGGCCGCAGGATCTTCGAACTTGAAAATCGCGGCTCTTGTGTTAACTTGAGTATCGAAAAAGTATGGAGTTTACAATTACAAAATCATTACAAATGGAATCTTTCGTGCCACAAATTATATACATAAACGTCGAAATCACTTATCGTTTTCTACGTAAAAACATAAATTGTGCATTAAATATGCAACCCTGCGTGAATGTGCGAATTAAAGACATTTCCCGAGTGTAAATAATGTGCTCCTTCGATTCCATGTCAATGATAATGTTACTATTAACATTGTTCGGAAACCCGACAATCAGCTTAAAAATTTTTATCATTCATGTAGATAGTTACGTTTGAAACGTCGAAATATCGTACCACCTTGAAGTAATGATTACTTGCGGGAGTAAAACTTTAAATGGGGTTCAATTTGGAAAATTGACTTTTGCGTCCCAGGCCTACTCCTATTTGAATTCAGTATCGATTCCGGCCAAGTATGATGCTTCGTTGGAGTAGTTGCCGGTCTTGTATCCACCCTGGTGAATGCGAATGTTCCAGCATAACCGATCGGTAATGAGCTAGTAAAAAACATATTTTTAATTAATGTTTTTAGGGGACTTGAGCCGGGTTTAGGAGCTTACATGTACGTCACGGCGACCACTGCAACAATATTGATCTCCAGCGTATAGACAAGATTCACCGAGGAAGTTCACCCTGAATGGTTCTTAATTCAATGAAAAGTGATCGGTGATGGTTCGGATACTGAGTGTATCTATGTCTTAAAACGTAAAGCGGCCAGTGGAGTAGTAGGAGAAAGGGCGGGGGATGGTTTTTCACTTTATCATTTTAATTCACCTCCATATTGATTGCGCTTCACTCACCTCCACCAATTTCTTACCTGCTTACCCCACGTACCTACCCAATCTCCTATTTCTCTAATATCAACCTCCTTTATGTTTAACAAATCATTAATCCTTAGAGGATAAATGATTTGTTAAACGACGACTTTTGTTTTGTTGAAAAACGACGAGATTTGTTTCTCTCACGACGGAAAAGGAGATGCCGCTCTAAACGAACACCGCCGACGCGACTACAGCAGACTCCTGGGAGACCCGAAAAAAAGATAATGAATGGGAAAATTTAACAACTTTTAAATTTTACCACGGTACACTACTTTCCTATGAATTTTAGAATTATGCGCCGTGTAAAAAGGCGACGGCATGGTCCATGTCTCTTTTCTGCTGTGTATAGTCTTCATCACGTCTCTCACCCAGAATCACCATTCTAATGTTCATCAGTAGAAAATTAACTCAAGCGATCGCATTCAATATATTACATTTGCTAGCATAAGTATTTCCTTGCAAAACATTCTTGACCGTGATTGAAGTCATGCACGATGTGCAAGGACTAGAAGATGAAAATACGATCTGAGCTCGAGAACTTGTGGTTCAGGATCTCTATAATCTGCATTATGTTCTCTGCCATGACTTAGACGACAGATAGATAGAGGTCTTTATTTGGGCGAAATTGAGACCAAATTGTCCAGTAGTCCAATGGACAGATGTAGTAGAAGAGAGATTAGGGGAAGGAAAGTAATGATAAGGGCACACCAATCCTGTTAGTCTTGGAAAAGACCGGGTTGAGATACGAGCCCTTGTATTTAGGATAAGCAGGAAAGGGCATGGGTGACTTAGGTTGCCCGAAGAGATCAGGAATTATCAGGCTTTAAAGCTGCCTGTGAGAAATAGTGAATTTCTCACATTCCTGAGTTTTAGCTATAACATATTTTGAACACGTTGCAAAAACATTTATTTTAAAACTTTGCATATTTTATATAGTTTTGCACGCGTATACTCTTTGAGAATGCACACTATCATTCGAAACCTCATTTGGATAAAAAGGCTTATTTTATTGAATAGAGCGATTAACAGACTATCTTAAGACGGCAAATTTACGCTCTTCTTATGAAACTACCAATAAAAGGATCTTACGCACCCGATTAAATCATCCCCCACAGTCAAAAAGTATTCATTAAAGGAAAAAGATGCCGGTAACACGATGGATACGGGCCTTCCTCTAATAGCGGTGGGCGAACAGAATTCATTTTGTCATTTACAACCCAAAATAGGGCGGTTTTCATTTAGTCATTAAAATTATATTCGAGTGCATTCATGAATTATCTACTGCATTTTGAGCGCGTAATAAAGTTTTACCATCGAATATTTCCCGAAAGTTATAATTTTCTATTGAGAGTAAAAATATATAAAATAAGGAATGACTTCCCAGTTTTCCTCATCATATTTCCGAATAGAACCCAAAAACCATATTCGATTGAGCTACGTACGGAAAGTATATTTATGGAGGATAATTATGGAGAGTTTTGTAAACCAGTGCGCTTACGACATGTTACATTCAGGTTGAAAACTATTTATACCGAGGAGTAATTATATAGCAGATACTGTGGCGATATAATGGAAACTTTCCACTTTCATCATGAGCATGTGAATCGATCGAAATTATCATTTCTCATTATTCTCATTCTAATAAGGTTTATATATAAAGTATACCTTTGTTTCCTTGACTTTCAATTGTTTAACTTAAAAAAAATGAAAATTTGTTGGTGGAACGAATTAAGTTACAAAAAAGAAAATTTCAAATACAGCTGTCAATTTTATTCGTTGAATAAATTATCGTTATCGTAATAAATGCGTTGCACTTTATGTCGGACAGCGCTCTCTTCATTTTAAACCTAAAAATGTAAACACGATTAGATAGGATGGGGTGTGTGAGATTCAGCAATTTTATCCTAGTACATAAAATCTTATCCTTAAATGAATTTTGTTATCAAGTACGTATATGCACGGTGACCAATTGTCTGTAACAAATAATAAAGAAGGAATCAGCCTTCTGTGCCACAGATTGTCTTTGATTTCTGAGACGACCAGTTGTCCTTAGTGACCAATCAAATGGAAAGATTCGTGTGACTACAATTGAATATATCAGTGTAAACAATGATCAATACTTTTGAAATATATAATACGAGTATTTGCCAATATGCAGGCTCACGACAAGGTAATTCTGCATATGGGCAGAATTTCTAACAATATTTTCATGCGGAATAAAAACAACCATTTTCTTATCTTAAGTCTCAGTTTTTGAGGAAGCGCATTTTTTATTTCGGTTGAAATTTTATTATTAACTCTTGGACAATTTTTGGACTGTTTTCAATTCTCTCAATATGAGAGATGCAAAATTTCTTCTCTAGTCGCTACGCAGGGAATGATTTTAGGACTTGGGTTCAATTTCTGCCATGCTCCAAATTTCCTGATAAAATCACACAAAATGATAAAAAATAGATTCTTCTCACGAAGAAATGAGTTTGGGAGTCTCTATCCGCTGCCAACCCAAATGTTTCGAGAAATCAGCTGATACGCCTTTCCCTTGCTTCCAGCCCTGACTGAATTAATAGATATTGCAAACAATACCCAGAAGTAACTATCCTAAAGATTGAGTTGGAGAATATAATTTTGGATTCCTTGTTTAGCGCGTGTTCCTTATTTCTCTCAGATCCCCTACAGCATTTCATTTCACTCCCTTCACTTCTCCCCTCACTGCCGTGCAATTCCTCGTCGCTAGATTTGTATGCCTGCCCTAAAGTTGCATGCGCGTAGGCGCATGCAACTTTAGGGCAGGCATACAATTCACAATGCTGTGGAGTAAAAACGACGTGACCCTAAGAGAACCAGAAAATAATGGCACGAGAGCAAGACGAATTAAATCGGGGCCAATTCACTATCGGGAACCCGCTTATTAACACGTAATGAAGACCAGTTGCGGAGTGGGGAAGGGGAGAACGGGAGTTGGGGGAGATATATTAGCGACTCTTAACAATTACCTCTCTTCCCCCTCCGCCACCACCCACTCCATCAAGGAACCATCTTTCCGCCCACGCCTTCCAACTCAGCCCTCGTGTTGGAAGGTGCCACCCCCCCCCCCACTGCCAGGTCTCACTGGAGGACCCATGTTCCATCTCCTCGCTCATCTCACTCCCCACTCATTTACGCAACCGCACTTTCTCCCTCTCTCCTCCAACCCCTGCCCCATCTAACCTTTTCTCACTCCTCCCTCAAGTCCCTTCCCCCTTTCAAATTCTCATCTCACGTCCCCCACCCCTCGAACCTTCGGAAAAGAGAGTGTGGGGGGGGTCTCTCCTCGTCCTCGGCCCCCGGACCCCGTCCCCTCTCGCCCTTCCCCAACCCACTCCCCTCGATTCCATTTCAGCATTCTTCTTCTCGTTTTAGATATCGATCTCGGATCTTTAAGAAACGAGAGGACTCCGTCACACAAAATGAGGGACTGGCACATGGATCGGCTTCCCGACTGAACTGAGAGCTATGGGCGTCGACGAAGGCGACACTTTGGATGCATGAGAGGAGCTTTAAAGTTCTTAGAAGAGGGGGTTCGCCGGCACCGTGATTAACTGCTGCTTCAAATAAGACTCAAAATAATTCATATGGGATAATTATCTTTCATGCAGCAGTAGCTTAGAAATACCAGAAAAGAATATAATTCACCTTTGCTCCCCCTAGCGGAAGGCTCAGCTTTTCAGCACATTGAAATTGAGCAACCACGTTCATGTCATTTTGCCAAATATAATTGGTCAGTTCTTTTTTAAACGCCATTTCTCACCTACCGAGAATTCTGCCGAGCAAAATTTAATAAAGGTAAACAAAAGGTAAATTTCAAAGCGAAAATATAATTTTTTTGGGACAATATTCATTTGAATTCTATGCATTTAATAAAATCCACAACCAAACTATCCGTTGAGCAAACTTAAGTCAATCGTCGATGAATTAAATCTGAGGAATACGGACGTAGTCTTAGATAATTTTTTTTTATTTTCTACTAATTGATTTTAATACATAGTGGAGCACGGTGCTCTTTTTTAATCGCAATCTATATAAAATAGACACATTGAAATGAAATGAAATAATTGACTTTGTAATTCCACACACTTCATTTTAAAAACACGACCCAGGTTTCGACGTTGAACGTCTTCATCCGGTCATAAGTGCGCCAGTAACGCACCTGATGATGACGTTCAACGTCGAAACCTGGGTCATGTTTTTAAAATAAAGTGTGTGGAATTACAAAGTCAATTATTTCATTTCAATATGTTCTGCAAATTCCATAAAGTTACGCCCGGGACAACAAATTTTAAAATAGACATATTCGAAAAGAAAAGATATGACTATGTGTAATCCTGTGACGATTGTTCAATTGATATTTAATGCCAAAGATTGTTTTGATGAAGTTGATGTAAGTGGCATAACATAAAACTTTAATTGCTTTTGTTAGTCATATGGGAAGAAAATTCTAGGTAAAAATGACAGGATTTACAATCTTGGCGCAATCGGGGAAATAAGTAAATATTTGTCAAGGATTTTATTGGTGACATGCAGTATTGTGATTTTAATCGCCAGGTTTTAAAAACTCGCGAAAAATGTTCTAAGGTTATTTTATGGATCATTTGGTATTTTGAACCTTCTCTAAATTGCGTGGCTCAAAATTGTTACATGACACAGTCACCTCTTTTTTCGGCGCCTGTCCCCTCCCCATCATTTTTTTTAAGTCCCTGACCTTGGTTTCACTGGACTTTGGTGTTATCTTCGGGAATGCTCTCTTCCCCTTCCTGAATTGTGTAATTAATCGCCCCTGTTTTTCCCTCGTGCCCCCATCACCTTAGCGACCTAGTCCTCCCCTTCTTCCTCTTAGCGTTTATCAACATAAGCCAATGCTGGATGTTTTTAGACCTCTTGATAATTACGTAGAAGGGTGGAAACAGATTGGGCATGATAAAAATTAAGGTGCGGAAAATTACACGGTATTTTCAATTTACTGTTAAATAATGAATAATGGAGGTATGTATCATACGAAAAACTTAAATAAAATTAGAAAAATATGCACATAAAAGAAGAACACCCTATGATTCCACAATTTTATTCTATTGCAGTAGTCTGGTTTTGACGTAAAACGCTGTCATTGCCAGTTATGTTGAATAATCAAGTACCTACAGTACTTAAAGTGTAACAATGAATTGATTCCGCCACTTGAAGTTATAGAAAGCTAATATATTTTATAATAGACTGTGCTTCTTTATTCCATTAAAGCTGAAATCTAAGGCAATTGAATGATTCTTTTCTACTCTTATAAATTTGAAACCCCTCCCCATGGACTACAACCTTCATGTAGTAAGAGGGCTTGGAAGGGAGCAATGATATTTACTCCTGAGATCGAGTCACCTATGTCGCCAGATACATGTAGATTGAAGGTTAGGAGCCAGACGAAAGCTAGTCCGCGTAGCGTCTGTTCCTCAATTAGGGGGCTAAAAATGCGCCTAACTCCGATGGGGTGGCCATAGAGTGCTGGTGTCTGGTTAATAACACTATTGAGGAAGATACTGGTAAACCACCTCAATTATTATTTTTGATGAACTGATGGTGGATACGATTAGTCCTATTAGAAAGAGTCCTGGCAACTATGGGACTCGGCCCAATCAGTCATGTGTTGTGCCCGGCAGCGGGAGGGGCAAGGCTACCTTGGTCACCATTTCATGAAATCCTTGCGAAAATAAATCGACAGCAGCAGCAAAAAAGAAGACTAAATAAGGGAGAATAAACAATTGGAATGTTAGGATTATGTGGGGGGTAGGAAAGTGAGAAAATATAAAGCCGGAGATGGAGAGAAATGTGGAGAGGAAAAATAGATACTCGTATTTTAGGATTGTGTGAGGTTTGATGGAAGGATAGTGGGATCACGGGGGTGATAGAGCATAATACAATGGAGAGAAAGAGGGCCATTGAGGGGTGGCAATAATATTAAACGAAAGAGTAGGAAGAAGCCTGTTAAGCAAAGAGCAAGCGACTGATAGTATATTACTAGTAGAAGTGAAAGTGGAACTTTGTCATTGTTCGGTATATTTGCCACCAAGCAACCATAGGGAGGAAGAACTCGATAGGGTTTTCGATGAGTTAGAGAGCATAATCTCGAATGGTCCTGGAGGGCAATATTTAATAGTTCTGGGTGATTGAAATGCGGTAATAAGCGGAGGAAGAGTTGGTTGTGAGTTAGGGGATTATGGCTTAGGAACGAGGTGCAGCCGTAGGATTCTGCAGGAGACAGCGGTTAACCATAACGGAAACTTGTTTTAGATTCCAAAAGAGGCCTTGATATGCATGGAAAATGCCCGGTGATTCAGGAGAATGTTATTTAGATTGTATTATAGTTAGTATATATAAATACAGCGAGATTGATTCACACAGTTTCCTGGAAGCGGAAGTGGACTCAAGTCATAATATAGTAATAATGAAGTGTAGCGTGCGAATCGAGAAGATAAAACAGGAAAGACTTCAAAGGAAACGAAATTTGGACGCATTCACAGGAAATACAAGGAGTATCGGCAGGCTTTAGAGGAAATTAGCGTATGAAGAGCTGACTACTATAGAGGAAAAACGGGAACAACGAAAAAAGGGATTGCGAAAGCCGTAAAAGAAACAATGAGAACTGTAAATTGGAAAAGGACAAAGAAACCATGGATTATGGAAGACATGATTATTAAGATAGATGAGAGAAGGCAATGGAAGATTATAAACGCAGAGTAAGGTAGAAGGAAGGTTAAAGAGGTAAATAATGAATGAGGTGGGTAACAGAGTAAAGGAAGCGTGATCTAGTGCGAGGATATGGAAAGCTTAAGAGAGGGAGGGTGAAACTGGTGCGCTATACAGAAGGATTAAGACTGACTAGAAATAAGGAGGGAAAATTTGTCATTGCAATCACTGATAAGTCAGGAAAAATTTTACTTGAGTCAGAGAAGATTCAGGGGAGAAGGAAGGAGTATAGAGAAGAACTATATGGCAAAGACCTTAGGTCAGCAAGATTACACATTGAAAAAGAGTATTACGCAGATGAGGATAGCTTAGATCGAGGCATGATCGATGGGGAGAAGAAAGAGCATTAGGGAGTTGAAATCAAATAAGGCCATGGGGGTAGAAAACATTTCCGCAGAACTACTTAGAAGTTTAGGAAATGATGGGAGGAGGAGTTTTTATGGGATAAGTCGTAGCATTTTTGAGGGAGACATTTGGCCGGAAGACTTCGTCAGAGTTAACACCTACTTCAAAAAAAGCGAAATCAGTCTTACAAGAGGACTGCAGAACAATACGTTTGATTTCGCACGCAATTAAGTGATTCGCGGGACCATCAACAAGAGAATGGAGGGTAGGGCAAATGATTACATAGGAGATGATCAGTCTGAGCTCAGGAAGGGAAGAGTCACACATGATACCATGGTAGTAATGAGATCACTTATCGAGAGGAACATAGAATAGAATCAGGATGTATTTGTCTCTTTCGTAGATTTCGAAAAGGTGTTGATGGAGTGACTAGAGAAAAACTAATGAATACAGGATATACGGAAAATAGAAATAGATTGGAGAAATAGGTAAGCATACAGTATGGAAATAAATTAATGCATGGTGACTTTATCAGTATTTTTTCCTGATTTGATTCTTCTGGAACTAGTAGCCATTTGAGTCATTTCGCTTTACAGGGTCGCACCCAAAAGTGGTAGGACTGATTTTTTTACAAGAATTTTATTGGCGATATACTTACATCGACTTAATAAACTTCAAAGTATGCTCCTTGAGCTGCTACACACTTAGTATAACGTTGCTCCCATTCCCCGTACGCCCGCTGGAAATTTTCTTTGGGGATGCCGTTGATGACCCTCGTCGAAGCCTCTTGAACGGCCTTTATCGAGTCAAAACGTCGTCCCTTGAGCTGTCTTTTTATCAGAGGAAAGAAGAAGAAGTCCGGTGGTGCCAGATCGGGAGAATAGGGCGGGTGCGGCAACGTGGCAACGCCGTATTTGGCCAGGAGCTATCTGACGACGAGCGCGCCATGGCAGAATTTTCGGCACCATCTTGGCGCACACCTTGCGCATGGCCAAATCCTGTGAAATAATTCGTTGGACGTTGGATGCAGACAGACCCAACTGGTCTGCAATTTCTTCACTGGTTAAGCATCGGTCTTTGTTCAGCAATATACTCACTCTGTCCACATTCGTGTCGGTTCTTGCTGTCGACGGCCGTCCGGAGCGATGGTCGTCTTCAACGAGCTCCCTACCCTCTTCAAACAATTTGTGCCATTCAAATACTGTGGAACAGCTTAAGGCAGTGTCCCCATAAGCCTGCTTGATCATATCGAGGGTCTCAGTTGCCGTCTTCCCGAGTTTCGCGCAAAACTTCACGGAATAACGTTGCTCTAAATTCAGATTCATTTTGTTTTTCGACGCGGACAAAAAACTTGCTTCACTAAAAACGGTGTCCTCACTCAATGACAGCCCACGGGCGACTGAGGTTGGTGTCGGTCTGTTGCTAAGAGCCCCCTCCACCTTACCCTGCCAGGCAGACCCCCCTCCACCGCTCCGTTCGCGCCAGAGAAAATGAGTCCTACCACTTTTGGGTGCAACCCTGTAATGCCACATTAACTTGCCATTTGTGGCGTCACCCCATAAGATTTTTCTCGAATTTTCTGTAACAATTTACGTCTACACAAAAAGGAGTCCTTTAAAATATTATTTTGAATTAACGATTTTCGAGCATTTTATGAAATGTTGAACTTTTGTCAAATTGCTGGTAGATCGAAACTGATATAATAAAAATTCATTATTATGCATGACAGAGTTTTTAAAAAACTTTTTCAACAGTTAAAAATTTGATTTACTCAGAAATAACGTGTTCAATGAATTTTTTTCTTTTGAAAAATAGTGAGACGTCTAAAATGCAATTAATTAAATACGCATTCTTGAATTATCCTTAATAAAAATTCCAATTCAACCAAATTTATCTTTCTCATACGGAAATTCGGGAGACATTTTTTAAGGTAAAAAAAGTTTTGTGAAAAGTCTGTACGTTCCAAACTCGTCGCCGAATGACCTACCTCCTGCAACGTGCAGGGGAAGTAGGATGAGGAAGTCTCACCGTAACAAAAACACTACATATGATTACATAAAACGTAATAAACTTATTGTATCGTTAGCTTGAAGTTTTCAAAGTACTCATTTTGAAATGTCTATAATTTTCTCAAGATTCTCCGTTATATAAATATTTAAAATGATTTACTTTTAAAATCTTTCAGAAATTCTTAACTTATTTTCCTTAGAAGATGGGTTAATTTACCATGATAATGGTAAACTTCTTACGCATTAGGATGAAATGCTGAAGAATGGAGGTTTTTTTATATCTTCAAAACATGCAGGTAGTAGAAAATCTTGTTGAAATAAGAAGGAAAATCTCAAGAAAAATACCGTCTGTCACTCTCTTGTGTATCTTCCACCGTTGCATTTTGAGCTAGTCGCAATGAATGATTTTGTTATTGCGTTGGATCTTAATCTAACAAGTTTCTGGAAAGACTAAGTTTTCCGATGTCAGCGATGCGGAAATGAAAAAGAAGTGTACTTATTTCTCTGTTGGAATACAGCCCACGAATTTTCCAGATTTTGAGAAAATGATGCATGGGTCTGGGCGAAATGTAAATAAATCCTTTTAAAAAGTCACGAGAAACTCCTTGGAAAACTACATTAAAAATCGTTGATGAAGTTTTTGAAAAATACCTAGTTCTGGGTGGTGAAATATTTCTAAAAATGTATTTTACTTTTACATTATGACAGTTTCCCATAAAATCTTGGGTATGCAGGTAACAGGTAACTGACGGAAAAAATTAACCAGAAAATGTCGTGACGCAAGCTCACTCCCAAAGAAAAACTGAAGAAAAAATGTGGCTATACACGGTGCCTTATTGTGTAACATTAATTAATTTAATATTATAACAGTTTTAAACGAATGTGATTAAAAAACTTACCACCTTCTTAAATTTTATCTTGTTTGTTAATTAAAAATTTCAAGTGCGTTAATATTTTGCACAAGATCATTAAACTTAGGTAACGAAATTCTAGGTTGCCAGTATTTCATCCTCTACTTCTGGCAGATTAAATAATTAGCAATGTACCACTGTTTTATGACATTCGAGTCCTAATTTAACGTAGAACATCGGCGATGCCCATGAAAAAAATTTGCATCCTCAGGTGTGTAAACTCACGAGTTCAATCATTCAATAGCTAATAAAAGCTGATATAATATTATTAAAATGAAGAAAGTATAAAGCCAATATTACTTGAAGTTACTTTGATATTGCTAATTTCAATCAGTAAATAATCATCCTCGTTTTAGTGTGTGAGACAGAGAGAGACAGAGTTTGCAGCAAGAAGTGCTGAAGTTCTGCGCGTTTTCAAATGAAGGTGTCCTAGTTTGAGCAGACAAGGGAGCAGGTGAGTGAATTTTTGGGTTGAGTGAGGAGTGAGTTGCGTAATATAAGTGATGGAGTTGGAGGAGATGAGGGAGATTGGAATTCTCGCTGGTATTTTATGGTTGAAGTCTTGGGTTAACTCAATTTTGAAAATACATTTACTATGAGGGGCATTCAAGTTCTAATGCCGCCCAAATTGTTTTCACGGCACTCGGATTAGATAAAAATATATTTGAGCTTTAAGAACGCGGGGACCTATTATAAATAAATTACATACATAGATGGGATAATCTTACAGCGCAAAGGGTTTGAATAGCTGGCACTTCAATACTTTAAATGATATCGTTGTGTACAAAAACAGCATGTAATCATCCGTTTTCTCCACTTGCATTGTTTAACACCCATCGAAATTTATTGTCAATTGATAGAAACATGCGGTTATGGTGTTCTGGATATGAGAATGTGCGTTGTTGGGTGTGAAAGTTAAAAATACAGAATGTAGTGTGATAACGAACCCAAGAAGCCTCAGACAAGTCTGTTTCTCCAGTTTGCAAAAGGGACCCTTGAAAAAGCGTTCTCGACGATCGTGAATTCATGGCGTCGGTCTTGAAAAAAATGTGTACACCTACAGGGCTTTATGATTACGTACGTAAACTTTCTGTTCTAAGAGATTTGTAAAATAACATTAGAAGAAAATAATAAAGAAAAGATAGTAACCATGTTCCACAAGATAAGTTCAATAGTACGACCGAGCTCCGATTCATTATGCATATCATGTATATGACCATATGTATATGGCGCATTAAACTTATCTTGTGAAAAATTGTTATATCTTTTCTTTATTATGTTCAAATGCCACCACATCACCCCTAAAACTACTCAATTTGAAAATTAGATTACCTTAAAACTGAACTCGTTTTACATTGATGATAGCTGGCTCATTCATTTAGAATTTGTGTTCTTCATTATAAATTTGTATCGTTTATTAATAATGTTTATTGTTGGACTTCCAAAGGTAAATAATATGATATTGCTCGCGATTTAAAAATATTTAGGTATCATGACGCCCTGTTTCATTAATATGTTTCGTCATCGCTGATTTTATGAAACACGTGTCCAGTCCAACATCCAAAATTACATGCTTGTGAATGACAAGAACAAATTATTAACAGAAAGTTACGAAATGGCAGAATAATTTAATGGATTTGACATAATTAGTGCAATCGCGGAATGCCAGTGGTAACGTAAATTTTAAATGGATGATGAATTAAAATCTTTTCCAAGGAAAGATAAGTTAAATTGGTCGATTGTAAATAAGTAGGTCGATAAAGAACACCTGAACTCAATTATATAAGATCTGTAAATATGCCAAGCACGTTAATTTTTTGAGAAAGAAAGAAGTGATCTCATGACACAAAAACGCTATTGTCTCTTGGCTTAGGATATTAAATCCTAAGGAAGCAGACACTGGATCTCAGATTTCTATGAGAAAACATGCATTTTGTCATTAAAGCAAAGTATAGGTACCACTTTCATGTGAATAAAGTCACAGCAAAAGACAAGATTTGATGAAAACTTTGAGGGATTTATAGAATGCAAACTTTCTTTTTCTCCTCAAGCAGTTCAAGGTCTTAACCTCTGAATTCGGTAAATATTTGCCAGTAAAATTATTGCGATAAATCTCATAACATCTAGAATTTTTAACGAACAGATTAAAAAAACCTCTTCCATGGTAAAACGAGAGGATATTCATGATGTCATGTCACCTCGAACTAAACAAGTTTACCCACCTAATTTCAAAATTTTGGCATTCCCAAAAATATTATTTTATTTGAGTAGCACAAACGAACAGAAATGAGAGCCAATTTCGGTCTTGATTTTTATCTGCGCTAATGAGTTAGCGACTGTTGGAAATATTCTACCGAAATAGATCGCTATATAAAGTCGGCGGAAGTCCTACCCTTTTCCCAGCGATGGCGCTCTTCATAAGAGATAGATATATCAGGATAAATTAACCGCCTTCTACTCACTACTGAACCTTCTGGAGCAAGAGGTTTTGCACCAAATTAGGAGTGGGAAAGTGCGTTCAGTGACCAGGGAAATTCCCATGGTTTGCCCACTCTACAATGCAAGGAAGAATTACGCGTAACGAGCGGTATGCTATGTCACTAGAAGTTTTTGAGGAAGCCGACAGCAATACGTATCGTAGATGTTAAATGTATATCTAGAAATCACGGGGCAAGCAATGGATTTTATTTATGAGAAGAAAGTACAAGAGCTTTAGAATTGAAAAATAGGAGTTGGGGTACAAAGGAAAAGTTATAATATTAGCTGGAAAAGATACTTGCGAGAAGTCGCAACATTTACACTAAGTAAATGGTAAATGGTTCATGGAAAGTTCGAATCAGGTTAATGCATAGGAGGAATCCAAATCAAATATTACAACGAAATACGCATTACATCTAAGCAGGAAAATGGGTAATTTTCGACGACATTGGATGGAGCAGGAAAATGGATTATACCTCCATGGACGAATACGACAAAAACATGAGGGTTGCTATTTATATTTGCGGTCTAATAATGAAAATGCAGTAAGTTATTGTTGAAAATGGCTTTATTGTTTTTCGAAGTATTCTCCATGATAATCGATAAGCTTTTACATGCGCTCGAACCAATTTTCGTATTACTTTTCCAACTCCGATTGAGGTGCCTCCAAAACATGGTTTTTGAATGCATCAACGGCTTCTTCAGGGGCCAAAAAACGGTGGTCACGTATTTTTTCTTGATAAACGGGAATAAAAAGAAGTCATTTTTTACTAAATCAGGGCTGTACGGAGGATGACCCATTAATTCGACGTTTTGGCCAGTCAAATAGGTAGTTGTGCCAGCCGATCTGTCAGAGCTTGCATTGTCATGATGAAGCCAGAATGATACGTCGTTGCCGCTTGTTTTTCCGTATTTTACCAAGCACTTCTGGCAAACAAATGCTCGTGTACAATTCAGAGTTTATGGTTCTACGTTGCTCTAATGGCACGGTTGCCACATGTCCAGTTATTCCGAAGTATTAAGGGTCATTTGCTCCGACGTGCTTCGTGCACGAATCACTTTTGTCGGATTTGGCTCGTCTTGGAAGACCCATACTGTAGATTGCTGTTTTGTTTTGGGCTCATACGCATATTTCCGAGATTCGTCACCTCTATGTAGATGTTATACGTACGCAGCTTTTTATGCACCGCCACTGTATTTTTTGAGCATTTCTTTGCACCAATTGTCACGAGCATATTTTCAAGCTTTTGCCAAATCATGCGGGATCCCACGCGAACAAATTTTGTTCACAGCTAAATCTTCGTGCAATATATGTATTATTGATGCTCGTCATATTAATCCCCAAGGATACCTCAATTTCATGATAAGTCACATGACGATCTTCCTTTACTAGTTATTGCACGGCATGAATATTTTCTGGCACAGAAACTGAATTTGGATGACCTTCACGACTTTTGTCGCTGATCTAACGGTGGTCACGATGGAATTTTTTCTTGTGTTTCACAGTGGGGAAGAATGGGGCTTCATCGCCAAAAGTGGAAGTAAGTTGATCGATGCACTCCTGTCGTGATAATTCACGTCAACAGTGATAAAAATTATTGCACGAAAGTGTTCACGAGTTAACTCCATTTTTTCGCTGACACAAACTTTTCGAGCCACCGAAAACAACACATGTTCTGGTCAAACGGCAAACTTCTGGAAAAAGTTAGCGTAAAAAGGGTCAAAATTTCAGATGGCGCCTAAAGCACTTCGTGTTGTCAAGGCTGAAACCATTAATAGCAACCCTCGTATCAGCTCTTTTAACACAAAGGAGATTATGACTGCATGAATAATTATATATGCATATATAATAATTGGTGATCCCAAAGGTAATGAAAAATTTAAAAAAATAAAGATTGTTCTTTGTGAACAGTAACATAGCCTTTACTTTTTTCACTATCATTATCTGTTATATGACCAGAATTGGACTAAGTTCACTCAGAATTAGTGAAATTAAGCAGGCTAGGGTAGATCAATTTTAGAGTAACGATAAAGGGAAATACTCAGCACAAGGGCATAAGCAAATAATGTGAATGGTTGCGTAATATCAAAGAATGCCTAGAATGAAATAGGCAAAGTGAAAAATGGGGCGCTGAACAGTGAAAGAATAAGGACACTTACGGAACATTTTCCGGAAAATAAGGATAAAATATATTGAAACTATTTAAATACCCTCTGTTATACGAGTACATAGGGAAAGCACTTAGGGAAAGCAGAAGGAAAAGGCACGCAAGGAAGAGCAAATGAAAATATTTAGGCCAAACAAAGTGAAAAATAAAAGGCCTTTCTGGGTTTCAGACAATTAGCATTGGATGGGAAGAATGGGAGGGTTGAAACAAACTATCAAACTCGGATTGAAGGAATCTATATATTTCACAATTTTGATCTTAGGCCGATTCATTAATAGAACAATTGAAATAATCTCAATTTAATGAAGCTTACATTAAAATTACATAATTTATTCAAAGAAAAACTTTTAGGACTCTAAATTCAGCAATGCACATACCAATTAATACCTTCGTGTTTTAATTGTCTAATTAGATAGTTTAAAAATGAATAATCCAATATTCGGAAACCAGAAATTATATACTACTTTTAGAGACTACATATGAAATGTCGTCATTACTAAACAAAAAAAAACATCCCTTACGATCATTATTGTATATTCTGGAATTAAAAAACGATTTTTGTATTTTCTGGGAGTCAATCTAATATTATTCCGGTATTGCAAAAAAATTGAATTATTATGATATCTAAAACTTAAATTTTTGGAACTAGTATTTTAAAACAGATTCGGGGTGGCTATAATTCCTATTACTCATGTTCATATTCTGCTTGTTCTCATGACACCACGTGACAATATTCAATTCACATAATTGCTTTGTGAAACTTACGCTTGATTTTTAAATGAAAGCTTCAAGCGTTAGGGTCCAAATGTGTAATAATCTATGTGAGTCAGAGTAACTATGCGAAATATTGCCTGGTTTTATTAGTAAGCTATTAATAAAGACTCCCAGCATTCTTACTCCTGATTGCGCACAGGCTAGCACTTTTATGCTTGAGCACAAGCTGAAAGCCATGTTCGCAAAAAAATCCCGAGGTCGATCCACGAGGTTAGAACGCTACTGATTGGTTGTGTATACTAGTCACATTATGAATTATAAGGAGGAACAGCAACTCCATGTGAAAAACGCTCTGGAAGCTTGCTAAAGGAAAAACCCAGCCATTTAGCGGGGGGACAAAAAATGAAAAATTGGAGTCACCAGATAAGAGCTTCTATCTTCACTGTCACCGCCGACAACAACGAATCATCCCGCATTATATACATGAAATTATTCACCGTTAATCCAAAGGATTCAGCTTATTTTATTTAAGTAGTTATTTCGACAAAAACATCGAAAATGTAGATTTATTACGAGTATTTAGAGGGTCTCTCGCATTCCTCATCAACGCCTCGAGCAATGTGCATGAGTATATTTGCTTAATATAAGTAAGATGATGTTCTATAAATACTGAATGTATACATAATACATTTTTGGAGCTTTTGCTTATGAAAGCGTTCATAGGCAATGGAAAACTGTATCGTAGTCCTCCGCCACACTCAGAATTCACTTTCTTGCCTTCAGAACTTACACAGGTTAAAACTTACGGTTAATAAGGTTTGCAACTTTAAAAGTGACTCTCAGCACTGCACTCAGCACAGCTAAAAACCCAATATAATCCGTATTTGGTGCGGTAGGTGTGATCACACAAAGTCTTAGGTTGCGTGAAATTCGCTGTAAGCCAGTTTCTTCTGTGCCATTTACGGTTTGCGTTCTGTAGGGTCCTGTTCGGAAAGCAGGCGTCATTTGTTTCTTTGACAGGGTTTTGGTGAAAATTTATTTTCTGTTTTTATGTTTAGCTTCGTAACTCAATTGCTGTTGGCTCAACGTGATGTTTGGTTTGTGCAGAGTGAAGGTAGATAGATAACTGTTGAAACGACGCAGTTACAGGCGTAACATGGTGGAAATCCTTCATGATGAAAGAAGACACTTTGCTTTTCCACTTAGAATTTTTTCATGACCCAATAATAATAATTAATAATATGGTAATAAAAATTCTACATGCGAAAGAAAAGTGTCTTCTTTAACGTGCCGAAACCATTATCATAAATGATAATATTTCACTTTAATGTAGAGATTCCTAAATGTTTTGCGAAAGGCTTCCCAAAGCTACATTTGACTATTATCACGTTGTCAGTGAAAAATAATTTACTCGAAGTTGAAACAAATGTAATATTAGTGAAATTGGACGTAGTTGTGGTGCAATAAAAACTAAACACATTAAATTATTTGGCTCAATATTAACGCAGATATTTGTGAATTAACGAATGCATTGTAATCGCGCCCATTCAGCTGCTAATACTGCAGTTTTTGCGAAGCATTACCGCAGAATTCTGATGATGCGAAATGCAGAATTTTTTCTTAAAAAATATTACGCTAAAAATAAACGTCTCATGGTTGACGTGTGTCTTAGTGGAATGATCTAGAGTGTTCCTGACAGGTGAGTTTTTCTTGTCCATGAAGTACTCATTATAAAGGAGAAATCATGGATCAGATTTTTGCATTATCGCTATCTCTAACCAGAACACGATTTTCCACTGCAGCAAAGTTTGATATCATGGATCTTATGACCAAGCTTCAATGATTCGTGGTTGTTTTAGCAATCGAGCGATGCTGGGTTTCATATCGTCAAAGTTTAATCTAGAGTGACAGAAAATGCGTTAATCGTCAGGTCAAAACTCAAAACTTTTTTTTCGTTTGCCCGAACCAGGGATGATAGAATGATAGAAATTTACTACACCCTAATCGTTTTTTATCTTAGTTCATTACCACAATTATCAGGCTAGAAAATTCCACAGAATGATAAATGTGGTAGGAGAGGAGAAAGTAAGGCAATAATTGAATTAAAGGAATGTCAAAAAATCTTGTGGAAAGTGGAAAAAAGGTGAAATCCAAAATTACCCTCTGACAGATGGAAAAAAATTATAGATTCCAGAATTGATAATAATGATAAAGTTTTATCAGACTATCAGAAAAAAATAGCTCAAAACAATAAAGAAGAATATGTTTCCTCATTTGAGCTTGGACTTTTCCCACAGCAGTCAAAAGCCATCCCAGCGCCGAACGTCTACTAAAATGATACCAGCCACTAATATTTTTGAATTATATAATACAATTTTTCTAATCAACAATAAGCTTCTACGCCCAAAATTGCATATTTCTGTTATTAGGGAGAAACCGAGAATGCCGGGTCTCAGAAAAAAACCATCACCCCTCCACCTGGTCTATTGGTTTCGAATGTTATCAAAATACGTTGGTTGACTGATTTAAAGTTGGTCCGTTTATAGAAAAAGTCATGAAATGGATGAAGAACCTTGAAATGGACCACACAGAGAGTTGAATGGTCAACGTTAGATTACTTCTGCCACAAAAGTAAAGATTAAGCGATTTGTTATGGGCAATGAAAAACTAATCCATACCCTACATTTCATCAGCAGGTCAGACAATAGGGACAATATAAGAGAAATTGTTAGGCCCAATGGAGTCTGCTGGTCAGGCAACTTCAAGTGTTTGTCTTCCATTCCACAGCTCAAAAACAACGAAAAAAGACGGAAATTCTCAAACATGAAGATAGTTCTTCCCTTTGCCCACTACCCTTACATTTTCGTGGCTGTGTTCGTAACACTCACAACGCCTTGGGGCGGTGTGGGAGTGCATATTTTTAGAGACATGGATAATAATGACGCGGGTACCGTAGGTATTGGAGGAGCACGTGAAAGGATCCATTGGTTTGAATCGTAATGTGTGAGCGACACGATTCTGCGACCCTATGCTTGTCTGGGTGCAGCCCCAGGCAATGGAGAGAGGCGGATTGGGTGGGCGTGTGGCCAGCCCCAAGTGGGCTAGCGGCGACCGATAAATGCAGCAGCGACGGCCATTGCTCGCCGATAGGAGGGAAGCGTAAAAAATTACATGGGGACATGCTCCTTGAAAGTCAGGGGAGAGATAAGCACTTGCGCCTTGGCTCACGTTGGGAACCGTGACACCTGCCGGCAGCGGGTTCCAACAACAGATATGACAAGTGCCCTAATTAGGGAGCCAACGTCAACCTTGGCGCGTCCAAACAGCCACCCTTGTGGCACTGGCTATAGGTAGCATTTCGAAGTTCCAGAAAAACATTTGAAACAACTACCCGGCTGGCTATGATAATAAAGAAAATAAAAGAGAAAATGGCACGGGGTCGTTCACTCCGGCATTTTCACCTTATTCCATTCAATAATTCTTGTGTCAATTTAATATAAGCATAGTGAACGAGAACAGTCTTATTTTAGCGGCGCGACATTTACAGAAAAGATAAATAACCATATATGGTATTGGTATATATGGCATGGTGTTGGTATTAGTTATAATTTTTTGTAGTCACGAAAAACTATGCTTTTATAGCTATTGTTAAACGCAAACGTAATATTTTTGGCGAAATGTGTCTCTAGAAATTAACTGTTTACTTTCTACTTCGAAGTTTGATCTTGAGGTGACTTAAATTTCGACTGCGGCCAACTCACGTTCTTTTAGGAAATTGTAGGCATAGTTCTAACGACTGAAATGAAGCAGAAGGATGAAATTTATTTTTAACGGTGGGATTAACTAATTTCGTGGAATTTCCTCCGCATCTACCCAACGGAAGATATCCGTGATGTCTGTCTACGCCCGTGTTCTTATAATTTATGTTACACTCAAAAGCCAAAAATCACTATTACCCATATTTGGTGTGGCAGGTGAGATCACCTAGTCCTAGGTTGCATGAAAACCAAATATAAGCCGGTTTCTTCTGCGCCACCTACGGTTTGAGGAGATTTGTCACGTCCTATTCATTATTGTTTGGTCAATATGCTGTTTAGTTCCTGCACAGTAAAAGTATTTCACTCATTTCAAGACTTTTTAGCTAAGGGCACGAGGATCATGTCAACCTTTCATGCGTCCAAAAAAAGATAAATGGTTGGAGTTCAGCAAAACTAATTTGGAGACTGTGATTTATTTCCTGTACATATGGAGTAGGCAGTAGATTACGTTTCCCATGAGAATTGACGAAAGCGTATTTTCACGTCGGAAGTCTAATACAGGCAGAATGCAATTGGACCATTTGGTTTTTTGAGTTATTCCCCAAGAGAGCTAGGAGCAATCCGGTACTCGTATGTGTACGTAATGCCTGATAGAACAGCAGGTACGTTATTGACAGTTGTATTAGAATGTATCTATCGTTGGATGCTAGTAATATCTGGCGGTTTTGCAAGTGTTAACGCTATTCCTCGTCCCAAGGACTACGACTTCATGAGTTTAACAGTAAATTACCGAAAGAAAATCCGTAATTTAGCAATTGAGACCCATCCTGATACTGTCGAAGGTCTGTGTGTAGGTCCTTGAGAAACGAAGAAACAAGGTTGAATTCGGTACGTGATCCTTCTGTATTCATTTCTTTGTGAACTTATGTGACTCCGATGATATGCTGGAAAGGACTTATCCGAGGAAATAATGCTGGACATTCCTCTCTTTAATATCCTATAGAATAGAAGATTTATCCACTTTGTGTTCTAGAAGTAAAATATGGAAAATATCAACAAAAAACAAGTGCTTTCCGAACAAAACCCTATTTAATACCATGGTTCTCGAAATACGCGGATTTTGTTTAGAATAATGTACATAAAATTACCACTGGCTAGTACCATCAGAATAAGTATATTGTAGTTGCACGTAAATGTGGAGTGAACTCGAAGTGCAACGTTTTCGTGGAGAAAAGTGTCCTTAATAGTGAGACAGTTTACGTGAGCGACTTAATATCGATCGACCACTCGTTTTTGCGAAAGCACTAAAACTCATCGATGTTTTGCTCCAATAATTCGTAAACTTGAGGAAATAATGTTGAATAAAAGTTAAATACTTTTATTTCTTTAACTCTATTCGAAATGGCGATTATGAAGTAAATGAGTCCATTCCTTTCAGCGCATTATTTACATTAAATCGGCATATTGGTTGCATGAATCATAATAAATAGTTCGTATACACCTCGCTTTTGTGCTTTTAGCATTTCCATGAACTCTTATTTTGCCCTTTTAAAGGTCAACGATGCCTAAATTCACCTTCGTCTGGAAGCCACCTTAAAGACGCTGTGGAATACCAAACCTGTGGAGTTGGTTCTAAAGTCTCAAGACTTGTATATAATTATCTAATCTAATCCATATTCTTCCATGATCCACTCCTTCCTTACCCTATTTCACCTTGTTTTTCAACAAAAAAGTATCGCATAACCGTTGCACTTCGTCGAACTTTATCCTTCGCTTGGGTTACCCAAGTTTTCTGCTCAAACGGCTCGGAATATTTTTAGTACATATTACTTTTATCTATTGTAATTTTACTTCTATAGACAAAGGTTTATTTTTATACACCTACTCCCCATTCTGCCAACAATATGTCCATCGCAATTCGCATACCCTTTAATCTCGTCATTTATCCTACCATTTTTCGCAAACACTCCCTCAAGATAAACTAAATCCTCCATTTACTCAATTATTTCGCCGTTTACATTGACCGTTCGATCACTCTTCCCATGTTCCTTATCAAATACGACTACCTTCGCTACAACACATTAATCATAGATTTTTTCCCTCTGAAGCTATGCCAATCTCTCTATAGATCTTTCAAGCTCTCAGCTAGCAATAATTCACCATTGACGCAGAGAAGACATATTTAACTCATTGGGATACTTGGACATATCCAATCATGACACTTTCCTTATCAATGAATCCATTTATCCATATAAGGGTTATGGGGTACAAGATACCTCGTAGTCTCAATCTCACCAAAAATAAAGACGACTATCCATCTAAAAGTTGAACAGCCATGGTAACATAACGCGTCTTCGTTTCACTTACGATTTTTTCTAACTAGTCACTCAAGGTCCTATTTACTAGCTGGCCGTACTACATTCATCAATTTTCATGCTAAGATTTTATAGCACTCAATAACTGCTCATGCACCCACATTCTCTCATAAGCCTTCGTAACACGAGACGAGGAGAGAAACTACGAATATACGGGATAGCAGTATATGTCGTTCTCAAATATGCGTCATAATATTAGGTTTTTTTAACACATCCCTTCGTCTAATCTGTATGGACTTTGAAGATGGCGATGAATGGGCTCAATATCTGATCTCAATAAACTAAAAGATAAAATTTTCAAAGGTCTTAATCAAATACGGAGAATGATTAGAAAGCCGATATATAAGTGGCTTTTATATTAGTGCAGCTCTCATAACCAACATGCATCGCACAGTCTCCTTAGCTCTCCGATAAGGCTAATACAAATACTTATATTTACTTAAAATCCCACTCCGACCTCTCATGCTGATAAAAAATTCCTCACATGAAAAGCTCCCGGTAGATAACTCTGGATGGCTCTCGGCCTTGTTGAGAGAATTGATGGCGCCAGAAAGAAAATGCTACAGAAATTTGAGTCTTCAGTGAGTTTTAATCAAATGAATTTCGAACGGGACGGAGCTCACGACGTGTTTACCTCAATGAAATATTATCTGGATTTAATAAGTTCATAAATAGAAATATTTAGGTTATCAACAATAAGCTGGCCAAGGAGATTATTACTTAAACATCGATATGCAATTTTGAAATCGTGTATTATCTTTGACGTTGTTAATCAGACTATAAATCCTCAGATGTGACATTTGATAACAAATTCACAGCCTGTCCCCCTTGGTAATCACATGATTCTTAACAAAATAACAATGACCGAATAGAAAAATGACGTCAATTCGTTCTTAGCACGAAAAATTTGTTTCGTAACAACCAACGTTTTTGTCCGGCTAAGTTCCATGAACCTTCGGGAGCTCATTCTACACATTCCTATGCAACACCTTCCTTAAGATGTGACCAATTGAGGATGCGAAGGCAAGGAAGGGAGCCTATGTGTCTGGGACAAAGAAAGGTATCAGCCCGGTCGTCGAACGAGATCTTCCATTCGGGAGAGGTCTTTTCTATTCGGGAAGGTGGATGAAGGTAAAGGTTAGGGTTCAAGAAGGGATTTGATTTGTGTGGACCCTAAACTAGATTGAACTCCCTCGCCCGTGACAACGGTAACGGTAGAATCTCTATTCTTGCCTCTACGTGACCCATTGGAATCCTCATGACCCTCTTTTTCCCCCGTTATAATCAATCGAGTTATTCAGAGCATTGGAGCACTACTCACTACTCGCTTAATCTGTGCCTCAAACAATCGTTCCGGCTCCCGGGTGGAGATACGACGATTAATCCCCTCGAGATTAATTTAGATTTCCTCTCCACTATTGCTGCATAATTGGAATCTATTCCATTTGCTACAATTTAAATCTTCTCTATTCAGTCATGAGTAAAATCCAAAATACCCTCTAATACGTTTACGCCAGTAAGTAAATCGCAAAATATACTCGACATCTCAATCGAGACGTCGAAAATGAGTGTGGAGATGATTACAAATATATTGTTTTAAGAAATCTATATCACAATAGAGACTTTTTCAGCAATTTTTACCGTTCTACACGATTTAAAATAAATATAAGCTCGTGAAGTATAATGCATTTTAACCGAGAAAATAATAAAGTAAAACAGCGCAAACAAAATCAGCTGAGAAAACAATGCTCTTCTGATCATTGAGTTTAAAAGATGTGTTTAATCTTCTACAAATGCGTCATCTAGTTTGTGGAATCCACAGCGCGAAACAAATATCCTAATTTAATTAAGTACAAGTTCCTTTCAGTAGTGTCCTTATTTATTAAATTACTCAACACATAATCAAATACAAAAAAAGATAAGTTACGCTGACTATTAACGTGAGTTGAAAATTTTCTGGCGATATAAATCTGGAGTACACTTTTTGGGTCAACTCAGGATAATTTGCAGATATTCAAGGTGATAAATTGTTATTCTCGAAAATATCTTGGCACATGTGCAATCTGATAACCTTTCACTTTTTTCAACCCTGGTAGGTACACACTAAAAAGAGAATTTGCCAGACATTTCTGGTTTTATGTTGACAGTAAATTTTTCAAGTCATTTGTATTACACCTATCCGATTGCCAGCAATTGCATAAATGATAAGACTCGTTTTTTAGGTATGTGAGTATTTTGCAAGATTTCTTTTTTATTAGGCACACATGAGTGTTTTTTTGGGATCAACTGATAAAATATGGAGTGAACTACTAAAAATAAGACACATGAACAACCAGCAATGAGATGAAGGTAGTTCGATCTCTACATCGAGGAATATTTCAGAATGGCGTCACAAGAAGTCAAAATTATAATAACTGAATTACACTTTGGAGCGTATAAAATGGTATAATTATCCAAATATACTTTCGACGTACCATCTTTTTGCGTTCATTACATAAATGCTTTCTTTAACCATTGCTGACAAAAGTAATTCTGTTATTGCCTTTCCCGGAAGAGAATATGAGGGCATCGGTCTATTAACATAAGTTTCAATTATCCTTTCACGTTAGTAGGTAAGCCATACATTTTCACACACTAATTCAGTAAACGAGCGAATAACTGCCTCCCAATATGTCAGACCTTGCATATGGTATATTTTCGAATTCCACGAATATATCGGCGAGGCGGCAAACTGGACGAGATTGTGAATATATCCTGCGACATACCACAGGTCAAGATTCGGCCGAAATCCTTTAACCGCAGGCATTGGCTCCTCCGCATTCGAGACCCTATTCGGAAGAGAGGAGGAGGCGGACGGAAGGTGGCTGAGAGAGGGTGGTGTGTGCCGAATGAATGGACGGGTCAATTGTGAGCCTCGGGGACTTTCAACCTCGAGCTGTTCGTCCGACTGGTGAAACGAGCATGAGGGGGTGTGGGTTCGTGCATGTCCGTGGGAGGGTCGAGAATCCCAGCCCCTCTTCACTCGCTCGCTCCCAATAGAGGAGAAGGAGGAGGAGGAGGCGCGAGTGGTGTAGAGCGGGATGGGGCTTAAAGGTGACGCCCATGAACTTGGATGAATAATATCGGACTCCTTTCACGTGCCAGGCTGGTGGATGGCATGAGGGAGGCTTGCGGGGGGGGGAGGCAGGGTGGAGGGAGGAAACGGGAGGGGTCGCGGGTTTGGAGCCGTGAGGTCGAATGAAAGATGAGGCTGGAAAGGGGGTTGCGTGCAGGCGACGGAGGATGATGATGATGTGGAAGGCATCCAAAATATGCGCGCCGGCCGCGGATGGCTGCAGACGAGACGGGAGATTAGATGGTGGTAGGCTCGGGCAGGCGGGCGTGCATCCAACCCCTTCCCGGAGTGGATTCCGATTTCCGTGTTCCCGCGAGTGAAATCTTCCTCTAACTCAGGGAATGTGAACCACTGGTCTATTATCGAACCAACCTCTCCTTTCCTATCTCCTTTCGTCAAAGACAACTCACCTCAAGAGTTTCACATCTCCACTTAAAATATGCCTCCCTTCAATTTTTGCTCAAGTCCTCCATTACATTATGTTTTCGGTGCATGTGCTTACGGGGGCCCCTGGAGAATTTGGCAAGGTAGTCGAATGGGTGAAAAATCTTTTGGTGAATTGAGTCAATGTAATGAAAGAATTTCAAACTCAGAATGAATAACATTAACTTCTAATTTTTCTGTTTAATAAATAATCCATAATTATGACATGTTAGTAAGTTCCACCGGAAATCTAACTTAAAACAAACGTTATTTATTATTGATACATTTACCTTTCATTTATAAATTTTAAACTTATGGTAGTGAGAATATATGTATGTTCATCTCATGGTTAATACACGTAATTAGGGGGATCGGGATTGTACGGTGAATAACGTACAGGCTTTCCACCGAGGCTCGGGTCCAAATCTTCGAGACACCAAATATTTTTCAGCGGTATACCGATCCCTATTTGAGCCACTTTGTTGAGAACACTTTGAGTGAGTACGACGTCCGTTGGATGGGACGTTAAACTGCGGACTTCTTGGTGCCTTTAGACACCAAGAGTAAGCTAACGGCGACGCCGGGTTTATCTCCACCATTCCCCTCCCATCCATCCCTAATGTCGCAAATGACAGCTGTCGGTCGCCTCCCATAAAAACTACTACTACGTAATTAGGCATAAATATCATGATTCAGATAGATAATTATTACGTATTCTACTAACGATACATCTCTTCCTCCTTGGTTTTTGGAAGATTACCAGCTTCAAATTTTTTAATCCCAAATTTATCTTAAGAAGCAGCATTCATACATGTTCATTTAAATAGTCACACTTACTGCAGTCTCTTCTTAATTTGAAATCTGTTTCAAATCTACCACATATGAAGGAACCTCTCTACTTTCTATCATCAGCCTTTGAGCTAACAAGGTTCAATATTTCCGCTCTCTATGAGCAACATGTAAATCGGCATTAGTACACTGGTCCACCAGCAAATTAGCTACTACTTGCATTATGGGTCAAACATGCTCTAATTCTCCCTGACTGAATCTTATATGCAGAATGCGTTCCGAAAAATGCGATTGAATTTCCCACACCGCTCCTATTGGTCGGAGTGGAATCAAACTACTTGGAGTAGGTGGGGGGACGCTAAGCTTAACCGCAAAACCGGTCTCAGTGCTCTCCGAAAGACCACGTGAGACCAGGCGCGCGGAAATTTCAGGTGAACTTTTGCAACGCATTGAAAATGAACGTGATTATTTGGACGTCACCACTGGTGATGAAGCCTGGGTTTTTCAATACAACCTAAAAAACGCTATGAGTGGTACACCGACCAGTCCCCCAAGCCCCAAATGGCAAGAATGAGTAATTCAAAAGTGAAAACAATGCTCATGATCTTTTTCGACAGTAAAGGAGTCGTCCAAGGCGTTGGTTCCTCAAGGACTAACAGTTAACGCTGCATACTACGTGAATGTGCTGGAAAGACTCCGAAAAAGGATCATCAGGACGAGAAAAGACATCTCCGCTAGCCGGCAACTCCATCACAACAACGCGCCACGAGTCCGCGAGTTCCTGGCCAAACACCATGTGCCAACGCTGTCCCATCCCCTCTATAGTCCTGACGTCACCCCAGCAGACTTCTTTTTGTTTCCTCGGATTAAGGCAGCCCTGAAAGGAACTTGTTTTTTGTCCATATAAGAGATCCAATCGGCCGTGGCGAAGACCTTGCGAGAGGTCCCCGAAGACACCTTCCAGGGCTCGTACCGGTCATAGCAGAGTCACAGAACAAAATGTGTAGAGGCCCAAGGGCAGTCATTTCAAGAATGTTAATTATTTGTGCAAATCTGTTCAATAAATCACTAAAAAAATTGCATTACTTTCGGAACGCACCTTGTATAATCATTTAGGCTAAATAATTTGCTTTAGCCCTTGGCAAATTTTGAATTTCATGACGCATTCATTAAATGTTACTTAAAAAATTCAAATATATTATTGCCAATACTACAAGATATGGGAGAGAAACTCAAGTATACTGCCCTATACTATACTCTTTGCTTCCGAGACTGGGTGAATGTGAAGCATTTTTGGGGTGATATTATAACAAAACTTATGATAATTCAAGTATGATTGTAGAAATACTAATTTCCAGCAACATACAAAGATATGGAACAAACGCCGAATGGGAAGCAAATAAGGATGATGCTAAAGGTAAAACAAATCAGCAATGGCACATTCTCAGTGAAAGTGCGATTAAATTACCTATACATTTTTAAGACCCATCCAACATTTCGGAATTGCATTTTCATTGCTCTCTGGGTATAGCATGCGCTTAAATAAATGTAATTAAAAAATATGAAATGGGTAAAAATTGCCACCTGTGCAAATCAAAGATCAATTCTTGCATTCGGAAAGATGATGCGCTAGCCCCAGCTTAACTAATCCTTAGAAAGCGCTCTAAATGAATATTAATAGAGTGAAGCATTAATATATATGGCATAAAGAAGAGAATACATAGTATTTATTGATGCTGAAATCAAGTTTCAATGAAATATGCTAAATGAATACACACTTAAATTGTTATTTGTAAATTATTATTGAAATAAAGATGAATATTGGTAACAATTATAATTTAGTATGTTATATTTTATGAAATGTGATTTTTATGAGTATTCATGGCATTATTCGCGCTTCTGTGAATTTCATTCATCATTTAATAATTTGGCGTTCAAACCATCCATATGTAATTTCGTACGGTTACATCTCCCTTTTGCTCATCAGTGCATGAATACATTTAGGAAAAGAGAAAAAGAATCAAGTTTGAAATTGTCATTAAATGCGCATAGTTATAAGATAAATAGAGCATTTTTCTGGGATATATAATAATTTGATTGCAAATATCTTCACATTGAAATATGTAATATTTTAGAAAAATGTGTTGGTATTGCCTGGTCATTTGATATTTTAGTGCATTATATGAAAGCAGAATCGCCTAGTCCACAACTGGCCAGTAAACTTGCAGAATTCTCAAAATAGTAAAAAAGACAGTCAATACTTTAAGCTTGATAATACATAAATACTACATACAACAACTAATTATTTAGCTTTGTATACTTTCTATCTCTTTTAATTCCACCCCAAGTGTCAATTAATTTCTTCCCCCACCTTTCAAGCCAGAATTCTTCACCCTATCCGCATCATCTTCAGCATCCCATTGCCTCTCAGCATTTACTACATCCACTTGCATTCTTCGAATTTCTCCAAACCAAAATTTCTCTTCCCTTGCGACATGTTGGATTTCATCGATGGTTTTTTTTTCGTCCATTCCATTTTCTTCATTCTTCTCCTCACCAAACCTCGAAAGTCTCTCTTTTACGCTTTTCTCCTTACCTCGACGACCAAGTCATACAAAATTACGCACCATATTTAAGTTTTTACTAATCTTTTCTTTGCAACCTTACTTAAGTTACCTGCCAACATCTTCCGCCTCTTGTAAGCATTTGTAATGACTAACCGAATGAATTAAATACACAGAAAATACATTGTTCTGGGTACACCCTGGAAAATGCCATAATTGAAAATATCATAAAAATTTTAGGAAGCTAGGGAATATACGAAGATGATTACAACCAAAATGTATATCAACACAGCTAGACGCACTACAATTTATAAAAGACTTCGATGTTTCCTTTTCTGATCCGATAAATTAGAGAAAATCATTGATTATTTGCTTTATTTTCTTTGAGTAGAATCAAAATGTACATTAGGAGGTTTGTGTAGAACTAAAATTAATTGCTGAATAAAAGGTCAAGCTTCAAACAGTGAAATAATCAGAAAAAAGTAATTGTGATTTTCCTTAATACTGAACCGATTTTAAGCGTGATCGGTATCATTAAACCAAGCGAACTTTTCTGTAACTTTGCCGTAAATCCTTATAAAGATAGTAGTGTTTACATAAATGATAGTAAAAATTAATTTATATACCTTTCAACCACAGGCATTCTAAAGAGTAGAGGTGGATTTTAATAATTCCGATACCTGAGGAATACACATAGGAATCCTGACTAATGAAACAAATCATAGCATCTCACTCATAACTGACATCTCCAATCATTAAAATTACTACCTTTCTTCAAGAATCTCAAAGCTATTTTCTTCACGCCCTCCTTCCGCCCTAGTCCGCAATAAAAACTCTCTGATCCTATTACCAATTTTTAATTTCAACCACATCCTTCCTCTCCGTGTATAATTAATTTCTTTCGCCTGCGTCTCTCCTCTTGTAACTCATTCTCCAAATTCTTCTAATCCATTTCTAACAAGTCTCAACCTCGTTTTCTGTCAACGCTTTTAACACAGAATCATATGACAAAACATGTTCAAAGAATGCAAACCTAGTTTTAGAAAATTTCAAATTATGAAATATGACTTAAGGAAATACTCTCGTCTAAATATACTTTCAGGAAACACTTTTACGGGACAAATGAGCGAAAGACAATTGCCATATCTCTACGATGGTTAATTTTCTGCTACGTTACTTAAATTCAAGTTACTACCATTACTAAAAATTACATGCACGCACTACCATTTTATCTTTAGCCGAAATAGTTTTTATGTGCTAAACTTTATTAGAATATTGAACCAATGAAACTACACAAGTTAAAGGAATAGTTAATGAACAGCTAGGCTTCGATACATCATAAAATTGCTTACAGCATTAGTTCAAGTATTTTTTTGCTCTCATTAAATTCATATTCTCATTGCTTTCACAGACCTAAGCCAAAGATACCGGCATGAATTTCAGTATGGCAGTAAAATCCAATAAATAAGTGTAACCAAACAGAACTCGAGCCTTTTTCTCGCGCATACGACAAGAAACAGCTTTAAAAGTGTTTAAAGTTGGCGGTTCCAACCGATGCAATATTACAACCTCTATCGAACGACGGAATAACGTAATTGTAATAGAAATATGGCTGTTAAAACAGAGAAACGGAGCCCAATAATTTTTTCCCATGAATTTTTAAAAAATCTGTCGTGTAATGTCGGTTGGCGTCGAAAATTTGTCGTGAGAAGGCCGCGAGGCCAAGGACGAGGAGGAATGCGTGGTTTCGAGCATTTACGCGGCTCGATGACGCAGGGCGTGAAGGGAGTGACTCGGATGAGTAACCCCGAGATTTCCCTAATGCGTCATCTGAAACTCGGCGGTTAGACCGCATGCTTGAGTTTTCGGAACGCCGCGCGTATTTAAAAATGTCAGCCTCGAGCGACGCTCCGAAAGTGATACACATACTGGCACGAGTGAGTATGCTTGATATCCTCGAGTTACATGAAAGTCAGCATTGACACACTCTTGGATCAGCCCAACGCTTAAGATAGATTGTGAAGGTGTCGTCAGATATTATCGCTAACTGCTCAGCTTGGCACGAGTGACACCGTTGATTGACCGAAATGTGCCATTAATTTTACATTACTAGTTATGAGCCTGGAGCGGAAACTCCTGGAGGTATTAAATAGTGATATCGAAATCCAGATGAATTGGCCGCTTCCTCGAATATGAAGAAATATTGTATGGAACATGATTCCTATAATTGATTGATTCACCTCAAACTAATCGATTATTAGAATTAGAAGGGTTTAATAATTGGGAAAATATAATGAATTTGGAAATTATCATTATTGGCAACATACATTTTGAATTATTGATGAAATTTATTTTAGGTGAGATAACTGGATAGTAGTTTGCTCTGATTTCGCTACCAAACCTGTACTAGGGAGGACCCCAGTAATTTTCAAGTAAACACACGGAGCATTACTTGATAAATTTAAACGATAAAAAACAAGAGACTTAGGTAGCATTTTCTAAAATACCTACTTATTACACTAAATACTTTTAAATGCCGTGGTTTAAAACATTGAAGCTCTCATCGTATTTATACGTTACGGATAAAATGCCCAAACGGACGGCGATGGGCGGATGATGTAGGATGCGAAACAAAAAGAAGCTACAAAAATAAAACTAGAAGAGGAATAATTAAAATTCACAGAATTAAACACAGCATTTCCTGTGGATACTTCTTCTAGGATCAAGATTGAAGTAAAGGCACAAGGATTCGTAAATGACCCATTGGGACAGGGATCAGGCTTTCAATGATCTTAGCGACCATTCTGTCCTTCCTCCTCTCTTTCGAAAACTAGAAATTGCACCCAACTACCCAATTTCGTTAAGTATTTACTTTTCTGACTCCATAGGCTGGCGAGGTAGCCTAGAGACCAGAGCGTTTTAAACCCAAGGTTCAAGTCCGGGTGATGCCTCTGGGGTCCCCCGCCCAAAGATTCAAACAGTGCGATTTTATGGCTAAGTGAACTTAGTGAGAAACCGCAGGTGGCACAGGGAAAGGAACAACTCCCCCCAGACCCGAGCGTGCGACTTTCACACGCCTTAGGACTTAGCTCGGGGTGAACTATCCCTCACATATCAAAACCAACCTTCGGGTTGTGCGTTGTGGTAGTAGTTGTAATAGCGTTGCTCCTCCTAAATCACGATACACTCAACTCAACTTTAATTCCAACGTATAACATGTATTTTCCTCCTCATTATAGCCCACTCACTTCAGGTATTTTTTCATTCACGTTCTTTAATAACTTTATTAATTCAATCACTAAATATCTTCCAGAACAACATTTTTATGCAGTTTTTTGGGGCCGCAATCATAACCACGAACTTCTCTTGTTCAACCCGTTCTTTTCTGTTTTGTTGGGAAAATGCGGATGCTTTAGAGAAAATCGAGTCACATCCAGCGGCTAGGTCCTACATCTGGACATGTTTGACAGGAGATAAACAATATTTTCGTAAATCATCAGCGATGACCGTCCTAAGCGGATTAATCAACATTGTTCGTTTTTACCGGTGCGGTTATACACGTATTTCATGATTCGAAGATGCCTGCATCTTCCACGGTGAGCTTAGTATTCTTTGAAATAAACCACGGAAGAACAGCGTCCGAGTGGAACAAACCAAATATAGAGGGCCTTTTAGAGAGTGTACCTTCTAAATTCGCGAATACTCTTGAATGTAAATGGAGAGAACGGAATAATTTCGCATGAGCGCATCAAACAGGCGTGGTAGGCAAATGGTAGGCTCTGTAAACCTCTTGTAATTCGAGTCCACATTATTCCTCTCACAGTGCCCCAGAAAGGGGGTGTTCGAGTGAAAGGGAGGGAGGGGTTCGATGGCGGTTCCATCGGCTCCTAACGGGAATCGTCCAATGCGAAAGGGGTGTCCAGGACACCGGTGATGTCCATTCCAGGGGATTGGCGTGTGCTGATTTCGAACGGGGATGACTGCAGCAGATGAAATGACTGCTCCACGGACTATTTATATCCCATAGTTCATTGGAAAAATGAAGGGGCTAAATTTCATTTCGTCTACGAATCTTTTTTTTTTTAACTTGCCCTACTTTCAGAAATTTGCAGTACGTTTTCGAAATCAATTTTGCGCATTAAATGGTGCCGCTGGAACATAATATTGTAGTAAATATGAACTTATCATGTAATTGGAGACAACACTCACTTCATTTAGTAACGATTAGGGGATAATATTCAATTATTTCTTAAGATATGATATTTTCCTTGCAAATTTTATTCTAGTATATTTTAAGGTGCTTCGAGTTTCGAATATGAGAGAAAATAGAATTAACCTTGTGAAACAGTCCCCACGAAAAAACGAGAATTGACTGAACAAAGTAATGATCAGCTGAAAATTTCAGGTACAAGTATATTCTTATTTCCCCTTCCGATTAAGGTATCTTCATTAACTTTTCCTTCTCTCAGTCAGGCCACAACACCAAATAATAAATCTAAGGAATGGCAAGCATTTACCATAGCTCGACATTCATCGTATCATACATATTTTGGTAGTTGCGCTTTAAGATGGATGTTATTATAGCCTCTAAATATGGGTATTAACGCACAACAAAAATGCTAAATATTTAAACTTACCTTTTTGAGCGTAATTCTTTATTACCATAACATTCAATGCTACCTATATGATTTACTTATGTACAATAGAACTTAGGTGGTGATTGATTCGTCTTAAGAAAATCAACGTTGTTCCAATGAGGAGAAAATATTCGTTTATGTTAGGACAATTACAGATTAAAAGCGGAATTGTATTCTATTTTATTGTTTTTTCGAGGAAAAAGTATTTAGTCTCTAATATTGTGTTTTTCGATTAATTATTGATATTAAAGTTCAGCGGTCCCTGGGTCCATCAAAAACACAATCGAGGAAAGGGTGACGAGTAAAATTTCTACCATAGAGATTACAAGGTACCACTTAACCCCAAAATCTGGCCAGCATTCGATTCTTTCAAGCGATACGCCATAATTCATGCACGCAATGCTTTGGAACCTTTTGTATAGATATTTCTTTTGCTACCAAAAAAACATTCTGCTTGGGAAGTAACTAGCTAATTCCTAAAAACTGGAGAGCAACTTGGAGAGGCGACTATTCCCATCGTCTTCCCCGCCTCTCCATGCTCCTGAGCGCATTAAATCTTGTCTTCATTCACCCAGAAATCTTTTTGAGATGCTACGACATTTTCTCAACCCACTTCTGTACATGGGAGACGAGAAAACTTTCCACCGCACCGGAGATGAAACCGAACCGAAATAAAATCGGCAGAAAAATAAAAACCGGGCCACAAAAAATCAGCATCGCAAAGCGGCTACCGGGTCAATCCTTAGAAGAGCAGAGCGAGGGATAGGGAATAGAGGGGTGCAGAATGGAGGGGGGCTGGGTTCGTGTTCGGTTTGTTTCGAAACATAAAGAGGGAGGGCTCTTCCGCCCGGCTCCAAAGTAACGGTGGAGAAGAGCGCGGAGGGAAGTGGGAAGGACCGAAAAAGGGGGTTGCATTAATAGCGAACCCTGGCGGGGGAAATCACTTCCCCGCTCTCGGAGGAGGAAGCGAGGGGCGGGGGCACGCGAGAAGAGAGGACGCCGGAAGGGTGGGAGGCGATCGTTCTCGTCGCTCCCCGCCTGGCGCCGCCACCGTTCCCCGTTCTGACGTTATAGCGAGGCATCGGTGGCGATAAAGAGTGCGTTGGCGGGCTCAGGAAGGGTGAGGAGAGTCTTGGTGAAAGGGAGAGAGAGGAGCGGCTTCGAGAAGGGCGACGGAAGCGGCGAGGAAACTCGCGTTCGGACGGGTAACCCATCGCGGGTGCGCACGGAGAGCAGATCGCCGCGCAGGATCGGAGGCCCTTGGACGCGTCTGAGACACCGCGGCCACCGAAACAATAACAAAAAGACACGAAAAAATTAAGGGAGACGGGGCCTACATCGCTTCCACGGTCGCCGACGGTCAGCGAAGGGGGTGGGGCATCCCTTTGACGACGTGCAGGTGTGGTGTGCCTCCTGTGCCGGGAGAAGGGGGGTAGGAAGCCCCAAAAGGTCTCCAGCGATGCCGTCCTCTTTCTCGGCGGGGGGCGCTGGGGTGAGGCCCGAGCAGGGGGGCTCGGCGTCGGGGGCGCCTTTGCTGAGGCTTCCCACGTCGCCTCCAGATAAAGGGGCTGGGGGGGCCGAGGGAGACCCTCAGTCGAGGGAACGACGTGGGATCTGCCGCTGCCGACAGGAGAAAGCACCGGAGAACACGGCAGCGGGGGGGACTTCTTCGTCCATCGACGAGGAGGACCGGCGGGCGGACGAAGAGGTTGCCGCGGCTGCGGGGCCGTGCCGACACTGTGGGCGGATCGGAGGAGGCGGTGACGAGAACTCCGAACCTACGACGCCAGGAGGTCGCGTCCGCCCCGTCATCACCTTCAGCCACGTGGAGGGGGGCGCGCACAAGAGCTGCCAGGGACAGGACCACCGCTCCCGGAGCCCGAGTCCCCTGCTCGAGATCCCTACGCCAGTGGACACTTCAAAGGAGATCATGCGGCCCCCGACACCCACCGCGGAGCGGACGTAAGGTAGGCGCCGCGAGGGGGAGGTCCCAGCACGTGGCACGCGGCGTGCGTCGGCCGGTTCGCACGCGGGGGGCGGGGACGACGTCGACATCACAACTCTGCGAGGCGTGCGCCTGCGTGCCCGGCAGGAAAGGCACGCTTGCCGATTGTGGCGCGAACCAAAACATCGCTCCGCAGACTTGTTGTGACGCGGGCGGAGACTCAGCCCGTGTCCCCCGCGCCCTCCCCGTTTCTTTGTGATCTGGATTAGCCGGCGCAGAAGGGGCGGAGAGTGTGCGGCCTGCAGGATATTCGCGGGGATCCCCGGCGACACGCCCACCACAGACGGACGTCGGAAGGACGATTCGTGCGATCGGAGTAGGCACGCGTGATGTTTTCACCGTTTCTCGGAGTGTTTTAATGTCGTCGCGTGAGGGTCGATGTGTTGTTCATTATAAATTACTGAGGAAGTGTTATTCTTTTTTTTTAGATTCTCTATATCAACCAATCAAAAGGAATAATGGTTAAAATTAAGGGGGAGACACGAGGGCGTCTCCCCTGTTTGTTGATTCAATATTAACCAGTGCATGTGCCATTGAAATATAAAAACGGACAAAAACCCAAAAAACTTTTCCATTTGGCTTAGCTCGGGATGTGCAAATGCATGTACATCGCTTCTGTTTTTCAAATTATTTTTACACGGAACGCCAAATCAAAAGGCTGTATTTTTCTTTTTGCGACCACGTAATGGATTGGGCACTGCCGTCGTGTGGAACGACGAGGTGGAACTGGGCGTTCCTGGCGCCGGATCCTCATCAGAATTCGCTTTGTAAAAATAAATAAATATATATATATATATACATACATACATATATAAATATACATATATAAGTATATGTGGATGTGTATTTCCTGCAAAACGCGGGGAAAAGGATTATAAAAGCACTGGCACCCGGACCTGAACGAAAATAAACAAAAGGGGGAGAGGAGAGAGAAGAAAAATGGACTCTGAAAGCAAAGAGGGAGTGAGAGAGTCAACCTTGCTCACGGGTGCGTACGTTTTCCGGCGGAGTGAATAAGCCCACTCTCCCGCGACAGGGGCGAAAATTAGGCGAGGGAGGGATAGAAAAAAAAGGCCCAGTGGGCGGAAGGTGGTGTGTGCGCGAAAGGAGGAGGGGTCACAGAGGTATAGACGAGAAGGGGCGACGCAAAGCGTGGGAGCGGGTGGGTGAAAAAACCCTTTACTCACGGGGTTCGGAAGCAGGGGAAGTGGGGGACGGTTCGATGTTTCGGGGGTGAAGTGGGCAGGGGTTACGGATAGCCAAAGCACACATACGCACAAGGTCACACACACGTGAGGAACAAATAAAAAAAAAATTAAGTGAGCGGAGCGACTGTGTGAAAAAAACGGGAGGGCAGGGGGTGGGGGAGAGAGAGGGAGAACCAACGCATGTCCTCTTCACACCGAAAAATCGACGCGTCCTTTGAGGAGAAAGGGTGATTTTTTTGTTCCCTGGGAAAGAACAAGGGGGAGGAGGCGAGTGTAGGATCACACCCCCGAGAGATTGAGAAGGGGCGGAATATATAGGTTGCGGGGGTGGGAGAGGCGGAGGGGGCGTGACCCGAAAGCCATTGGCGTTGGAGGGGAGCGTTGCGGCGGAGGACTACGAAAAATACCTCGAGGTGGGTGCTAGGGGGGAGAGGGGCCCCATCCGTGGATGGTTGCCCTTTGAACACCCAAGGGAGGGGGTGCTAGAGAGAGAGAAACACACAGGGGGTGATATCGCTCGTTGAATAAAAGGGGGCGCGGAAAGGACCAAGTTCGGTGTAGAGTCGTCCTCACCCCCTTCCGAGCAACCCAGAAGAGAGGAGGAGGGCAGGGGGCGGGAGCGGGGCGTGGAAAGGGGCAGGGGGCGGAAAGGGCACCTTTGGAGCCGAGGGGGTGTGGCGCGCGGCATCTGTGGTGTGTGTGTGTTTCGGGGGGTGGCGGTGTTCGCCTTGGCCGATCGATGTCTGGGGGCGGAGTGGGGGGTGGCCGGAGGCGGAGGCGGGGGGCGGCGGGTGGGGCGGCGACGGGTGTGCGGGGGCAGAGGGGGAGCTACGGGGGCGGCGGCGTGGCGGGGGTGGTAGTGGATGCGGGCGTGCACCCCCCGTCTTTGGAGCGGAAGGAACTGAGGGAGGCCCTGTACTCCGGGATCTTCCGCAAGTACCGCAAGACGATCCTCGTGGTGGGGTCGTTCCTGAGACTCCTGCGGAGGGGAGACTCCAACTACGGCAACATTAAGTGATGGCCGGCGGCATTGGCGATGGCGGCGGACGGCGGGCGGCAGGGCGGGAGCCTGTCGCTTCAAACGGTATGCACTCCACCGACCTCCTCGTCCCACGTACGCGGGAGGGAGGGCGAGCGAGTGGAAAAAAATGAGTCCGAGACTAGTATGGGCTGGCCATCAAACCCAGTCAAATTTATTCCTGCCAATAAAAGTGTACCCCAGCAACGAGCAAGCAGCTCCCGATGCCTCGCGCGGCGGACGGGATGCGTCCGTCAGCAAAGCATTCATAAATTGCATAAGTCAATCCGTTTGAATAGATGCCATCAATTCCATCCAGTGAAATAGCGCGGACATGCTACCATTGAATCTCCCCATAAAATTAGTAACCACACAATATTCCCAATCAAATGTTGGTTAGTTAGATATTTTCAACTCCATTCACAACTACATGCAGAATGTGTATAAATCGGATCTCTGACTCGGGGAAAATATTTGCCTTGTAAGATATCTGCCGCTACTTTTTCTCTCTCCTGACACTACCACCTACATGTTAATGCAGATCTGGAATTTTCCTAATAGATTTTTTATCTTAATTATGACCTATAAATTGATTAGCAAATGTTTTGGAAGCCATTCATTCACTGTATGCGTGTTTCAACATGCAAGAAAGATGGGCACCTGTAATGAAGGTCCCTGCCGAATAATTATTTTCTGTATAATGACATCGATAAAGCAAATCTTCTTAGAAGTCGGCAGATGAAATTATTTGACAATGTTTGGAATTATCTCGCCAAAATACATCGTGTAAATTGAATAATTATCATTTCTTAAACATCTCCTGAAATATTAAAACATAATATCTACGGTTTATATCCTTATTGGTATCATTATTTATACTGTTTAGTGTTTTATAACTAAAGTCATTTTTACCAGGTTTTTGGAGATAAAAAATAAAAAAATATATGAATATGGTTATATGGTTATATATATATATATATATATATATATATATATATGATATATTCTTATATATGTGATACTGCGAGTTTATACCATAGCAAGCGATTTTGAAACAAATTATGATAGTTTCTGGGATAAAGAAAACCAGATGATCGCACAATTAGCAAAAATATATTTTATTATTAGCGATCTTTTACGGGAAGTGTTCAACGATGAAGCACACCATTATGAGGATGAGCATTTCCTTTTGATTTCCTCTCGTGATTTTCATCTCTGTACTTCCATTTTCTATTAGGCCATTGAAATAAGTACATTTATTGGTATTTTATTAGTTACAGTCGTAACGTTATTCCTTCTAATTCTCTTAGGTGAGAGAAATGATCTGGGGAGTGGAATGATCTCTAAGCACTTATTCTTTCAGAATATTTCGTGTCATGGATGTACGGTAGAGGAAAGAAAAGATTAACCATGTCCTTGGATTGCGCTACATGTTCCTAAAGCTGGCGCTATCAACAGCAAAATGGATAATGGTGTTTTTTCCTCCACTCTAAGAGAATAAAATATGGATAAGATAATAAATTTTATACTATTAAGAGAATTAAAGGAATCCTAACGAATCGTTTATCAAAAAAATACATGGAATTTCAAGAATCGCGACGGATAGTGACGTCGATAATCCGGGTCATAAAACAACGTTGAAGTATTGAAAAGGAGATTGGAGTGTTAAGATGGCGAAATAATAAGACAAACCTACTTCGGAAAAATGAAAGATCTCCTTCCGAAAATATTACTTCGTTATTTTTCTCGAGTCTTCAATACTGGTCAGCATTAATCAAACGGAATAATGTACAAGGACATCATTATATCAAGGAAAAAACCAAAGCAAGGTCTACAAAGAAAACGTAATTTATCACTGTCAAAGCCCATGGTGAAGAAAATACCTTAGTTTACATTGATATTTATGGTACTTCCCTTGACACTCGCTTCCGACGCCCAAACATTATCTTGTTTTGACCAGGAGGGTGAATTTTAATAATTTATATTCCGGGGACAAATTTCACAGCCAATTACAGTCAAATAGTAAGTTAGATAATCCAGACACATATTATCCAAGGCGAGACCGGGCGCTCATGTAACAAGCATTTCAACGCTTCGTTTAAGCAGCGAGCTCACACGCTGAAACACAGATTTCAAGGAAGAAGAAAGAGACCGAAAGCATTGCACGTAGAATCTTACTGCATAAGATGGTGCAAAGCTTAGAGCCTACAAACATTGTTTAAAAATTTCTTGCTCCATCACTTGGGCTTCGAATAACGGCTTTTTTTAAAGCCTTGGATAAGTATGATAAATATGTGGAATTGAAGTACTGATTTGGTCGTTCTGTTTAAAATTAAAAGATGAATAAAATCCCTAGGAGCATATCTGCGCAATCACCCACAAAGGAAATATTATTTGTGACAGCCGCGGTACGACGGTTAGAGCGCTTTCTTTGAAAAGTTTTTTCCCGTCGGTTCAGTTCGTTAAGAAAATGCTATTTTTACAAGCTTAGCATGCACAAAAATGTGAACTCGGAGAAAAAAATTTTTCAACACGAAGAAGCAAGAAGTAAAAAAAGACCTCCACCGATAAATCCACTAAATCGGTACTCTGGGTCCATTTAAATATAAAACTTTTGGGAGGGGAGGATGCGCCAAAAGTGTTTCAGATTGAAATTTTCAAGCGTCATTTAGGTATTGACGTAATCATTTAACTGAACTCGATTCAAAAAGTGAGTGAATATATTTCAAAAACAGAAATGACATTGAAAGTCAGTTCCCCAAAGAACCTTGGAGGTTGATTTGCTATAGCAAGAAAATCGATAAGCTTTAAAAAGTCAATGCAAACCTGGACACTACTCCTTATATAGGATCAATTAAATTGGAAAAGAGGGATTAATATAAAAAATGATCCACACAAACATGCTATCGCTTCCTCTCTGAGAATCAGTCCTACGGTATTCCCTTAGTCCCCCCTCGATCTCCCCTTTCTTAAACTACCTTGAGATATGCCTTTTTACCATAGCTCTCTTCATTTGTTTTCACAAGTTCTCGCGATCCACCATCATTTATTTTCCGTTCGCATAATTCGTCTTCCTTTCATGCAGACATGAAAACGCGACGAAGACAGCACATACCTCTCCCGCCAGCCTCCCCGTCCTCTCTTTCCGCCTCCTTCCGAACAACCTTCGCATTACTGTGATTTCCTGTTTTCCACAATGCCCCACGAAACAGCTCATCAGATCCATCGCATGTGAGCCTGTGTAATGGGCAAAGGGCGGAGCTTCTAGGCATTTTTAAAGGAAGGTGTGGTTACTATCTGGGAGGATGCATACGCAGAAATATTGGCAACTAAAACATAAGAAACTCACTATAAGATGCTCTCAAAAAATTACCCAAGAGAAATTACTTTTGGCATAAATAGAACTGAAAACTAAAACAGCATTGGTGAACCATATCAATAACTCATATCTAGTAGAAAATATTTTAGTAATATTAGGGAAGCATTAGGGGTAATACCCGCCCAGGCTGAAATTTTCTTCTGAGAATAACAAAAATTATAATGAAATTTCTTTTTTACAACCGTAAGTTGAAATAGCTGATGTCGCAAACATAACTCGCGGGCGCAAGGGATACAGTCAGCGTATTATGTGCTGTTTGGAGTGAGCATCGAAGTAGGACAAAAAGTCGACGTCATCGCAATCGGAAAGCACGCTATACGGTAATCATTGTGCTCACTGAGCTTCACGGGCGTAGGCCGTCCCACATCATTTAGAGGACGTTAAACATTGGCGCTTTAAGCCACAGAACCACTATTTCATGGGGCTAAAAAAGTTTAAAGCGAAAAAACATCCATTGTTATAGCTTAACCACCGTAAACTCCATTGTGGTCATGGTCACAATAATGGTTACAGCAAATCTTAGCGTGTCGTTATTGTGATTTGGGATCTCTCTTTCCATTAAAGCCGTCGAGTGTTCAGCAATTTTGCGTCCCATACCACGGACTGTGAAATACTCAGGCTTCTACACAACAGCAACGCTGGGAAGGAAAACCGCTGAAAAATTCAATAACTATCGGGAAAGGAAATGCTCGCCGTTAAATTCGGACATCAGCATCATACATCGCGCGCAAATTAGGTTATCCTGTAAATTAGAAGTCGTTGAGATAAGTTGATTATGTGTCCATACGAGCTGGACCGCATAGTATAGAGAGTGGAACCGCCTGGAAACCGAAACGTAAGGATTTTGTTACTAATGTGGGCATGTTCGTGATCATTCTGACTGGGGCAACTTATCAAAATCTTATAAAAAGGCTATCTTGGATGTCAAATTACTAAAAGTAGGACGTCCAAAGTCTTACGTTATCATCATTGCAGTATCACCGTAGTGTGAATTTCCAAGCTGGTTCACCTACCTTTGATGAGCGTGAATAAAATGGCAACGATAAGCCATTATTTTGGCCACTGTTTGGCGTATGCTACAGCCAAATACTACAGCTATCAATAATAACGATGTCGACATCCACAGTTGAAAACTTTAAGTGGCTATGACCCCATTTGGTAACTTGGACATGAAACAGCTGAGTGCCGAGCGCGATAACAAAGCATTAATGGATATCAGCTCTCAGGTAATGTCTTTTCTGCCATATGCATTGTACTCTCTGTTGGGTGTATGACAAAATGATGTATAAGGCTTAATTTGTGTACGAATTGAGAGTAACCTTCGACAAGCGTGCTGAGTGCTGAAAAGAAGGTCTTTCGAAAAATGTTAGACCTAGCTGTTTTTTTCGGGTTGACGAAGTAAATGAGAGAAGTACGAATATTTTAATCAATTAGCGATGGAGTAAAACTCTCTTACTACATCTTGATGGTTTGAATACCAGACGCAAGCTCTAATATTCTAAATATGGATTTGCAAAACACTATTCTTGTGCACTCAATCCTGGAGACCTTCCACCCTTGTTTATGCATCAACCCCATCACATATTCTTTTCTCCCGTAACATTTTTTGATAAACGAAACGGATCTTGACTATGATTAATAGAATTATTTAATTAGAAATTTTTTGAAGGCTCCGAAAAACTTCACGCATATTGGAAATGGGGTTAACTATAACTAATGTGGATAACAATTGAGAATTAAATATACAAACAAACTGTCTAATGAAGCCGGTTTTCTTTGAGGCGGACTCGTATATTTTTCTAACATCCATTCTTCATGAGAGATTCATGAAATAGTGACTTTTAAAGTACGGTTTACTAGTCGTGAGTTATTTGACTCAATCCCTTCTATTTAAAAGGTGGTATTGTGGTTCCTATCTCTTTAACTACGAAAGGTCATTACTATGCACTCCTTAAGATCGGTGATGCATTTTAAAGTGTAATTCAAACGAGTCCTCTGGTCGATGCTGCGAAGATATCGGCATGTGTCCCGAACTAGACAAACCTGCCCCCAACTCTCCACGGAACAGATTTCGACTCCTCTGACTTAATCTCTTCTCTTGTGCGCACGGTGCCAACAGGCAACAAACACACGAGTGCGTAACTCCAGTTCGCCTATTCCCGCGCCGCAATCGACCCTTCCTCCCTCCCGGCTCCTCGGATGCCGTCTCTCAGCCACCCAATTTGAAGGCCGCATCAACTCTCCGGTATTAAACTTCACCGCACCCGTCCGTTGAAAGAGCGGCTCCCGATCCAAAGGCAATTTATAACCGGGAGGAGTTGAGTTCGTGGATGTGATGGTGGCTCTCGACCGTCCAAGCCTCCCAAAATGCAAAAGGTCCCTCTACCTTCGTACCGCTCCTCGAAATTCTGACCAAAACAGTTCCATTTGTGGTGATCCGAGTTTTGCAGTGCACAACGGGAGTTAGCGTCTGCTATTTGAACCCAAATGAGGACTGCATTATTGCGGGAGTTGAAATCCTACCGTCGACAAGTATATAACAAACTTTCTCATTAAATCTCAGGAGACATAAAAAAAATGAATAGTGAAAGCATGTGCTATAAAATTTATAATTTTTAGAAAATTCTGATACTTTCTACCACTTTCCGTGAGGTATAATCATTGTTAAATTATATAAATGAAAAAATCCAATAGCCGTAAACAGTTAACCTTTCAATCACCGAAACGGAGAAGCAGTCATCGAAAAATTGGTTGTGGGAAGCAGTGGGGGTAGGGATGGGATAATTAAGGAAGGTGGGAGATTTGATGGAATAGCAGTGGTTATAAATGCGGAGGGAAAGGGTGGTCGTGCATTTCACCCACGTAGAAGGCACGGCAGAATTTACAGGGGAGGCGATATATAATGTTTTTTGAGGTGCAGGTAACATCGGGTTGCGAGATGGTAGTAAGGGAGGTGGAGGGTCTTAGAAGGTGGCAGCATTTGCAGTGTGGGCGGTTGCATGTTACATATGTGAGTGTCCTTTCTTTGTGTTTCTATGTTTTAAAAATCTGCATCTGTGTTTTTATGTATTTGGGTGTCGCCGCGTTCCATTTCGAATATATATATATATATATATATACCGAAAAATTTATTGCTATTAAGCTATTATTAAGAGCTTCCACATGTCCGGAACCTTACTTTCATCTTGCTACGTATATTGCGTTATATTTCGAGTTTCAATTTAAAGAGTATTTTTCACACGAATTAAATACACAGCTAAAAATATCGGCTAAATCAGGATAGGGGTTATGTATAATACATCCCTGATAGGTTTTCAGTCTGTAATTTAGCATACATTTACAAGAAAATATTTCCAAACAAATATTTATCTCATAAACAAGACATTACTCCCATAAAATGAAATTACTTTGAATGAAATGTATTCAAAAGTACGAAAGAAATCTGATTGCGTCTGCTGTCAATCATCATATAGTGTTATAGTCCAAATATTATTATACAATCGAAAAGGAAAGGTGTACTTTGATCAATTCATTTGTAATGTAAAAGTTTTCATTTAGCAAATAATAGGGTATGAAAGTCAAATAATAATTCAAATGCCTTAGTGAGAGCATGCAATACGAGTATAGGATACAAAGGGTGGTTGCATGCGGATTTTTACCTAGATGTATTGAAGCTAGAAAATAGAATATTTATAAAGGATCGTAGGCCTGCTAATTAATGCTTGGTCATTATGCAATATACCTGCGACTACTGCCACCAACACGCGACATACTTTACGTCTCCGACTACTTTTCTCCATATGCATACATGTTTCTGGTCGGTAGACGCGGTCACAATATTATACGATTCCCGTTTGGTCGAAAAAGCTGATTTATTAGAAAATGTCCAATGTATAGGCATACAATGAAGATGAAATGTCGGTAAACAGTCAATCCGATCCCACTACGCATAATTTTAATACTTTTTAATTATTTTTCAGCACCATCTTATTAACCTCATCTAGAAAACACGTTAACTGTAAACTAAAAGAGAATCTATATTTATTATATAAAATTTTCTTAATTTTGAATGACACGGCATTGTAACCTTGGGATAGTAGTCCCAAATATTCGCTCTTGTTAATATACTATTCCGCCCATAGCATATTTAGCCTGTAGTTAAATCATTTCCGATAAATGCAGTCAAGGGTTACTTCGCTATTTATTGGCTTAGTCCTATTTGGGTGACCAAAATAGCATCCGCATCCCCATGGTCCCAATCGCTTCCATAACCGCAAACTCCACCCGATTTCCTCATATATGGATATCGAGTTTAGTGCGAGAACCAAATATTTATATATTCCGTAAACAATACTATATTTCGTAATGACCATAAGGCCATTTAGTAAATGAAACTCAACCTTTAATCCTGAAAACCAATCCTATGATTTTACCTGAACGAGAAGGGATTGTAAAAAAATAAGGTTAAAGCCAATATTTTTTACAAGATAAACGATACTTTCACGCATACGATTTTCATCCTGAAGCTGCGATATTAGTCAACAATATTACCTTTAATACAGATATGCAATCCAAGCAGAATTCAAGGGCGGCCTACCTGAAAATCTCTAAGACGTGTAAAACTTTGCATTCATGTGTGTATTATTCATCGACGTTATCTGACAATTGTGCCGTAAGAAAAGAGAAATAAGACTTTTCGTTGTACATCCATACTAGTCATAAACCGGTAGTAGGTGTACATTTTGTAACGAAAATTGAAAAGTAAAAATGACGGTTTTAAATTAGCTCTGAAAGGAGAAAGTTGTGAGAACATGAAGAAAATTCTCTGTAGCAAAACCGCTCTTTCCCTCCAACTATTTAATCTTGTATCTGTTTGGAAAATGGTGAATAGCATTCATTTCGAAAGGTTGGAGGGAAAATATTGCCACGGCGATATAACTTATGTGAAGTGACATGCGTGTCAGTGGAGTTGGCCTTCTGCAACGCAGTTTGCGAGTAGAGAAAAACTTATCGAATTTCAGTCGAGAATCCTCCCGCATTTTGGTGGGCCTCGTCTAATACGGGGACTATTCATTTTCTTAACGGCTTTATCTGGCGTCAGGAAAAAAACCTATAGGGGCAGGAAATCGATGGAGAGGTATGTAAACTCTTTAAGTGCACGGAGTCAAAATGAACGTGTACATTCGTATGTGCACGTAAATGGAACTCGAAATAAAGATGACCCACTGAAATTTTGCCTCACGGCAGTAGCTGCTATGGTACTATCAGCGTGCTCAGTACACTTATTAGAGAAGATGAAATATTCCATCCCATCTTTTGCGCTCCAATTGTTAAGTGCAGTAAAAAAATTATTACCGTGTCACTGTGTACCGAAATTTCAATGTATACTACTAAAAAGAAGCGAAGCCACTTGACTCCGTGTTTGGAATAAAAATTTCTTTACATCCAATACAATTTTCCTTAACTGAATCTTGTCATGTTTAATGAGGGAAACGTGTATGAGGAGGAAGGTGTATGCACAGTGATTGTCTAAAAGAGCCTCCGGCGTGATAACATTTGCAGCCGTGAACTATATTTTCCAAAGTAAGCTGGATATTATGTAAAATTTGTTATATGTCGAATTTTAAAGTGTGAGCTGGATTTTTCATCACAGTAAATTATCGATCTCGTATAAAATTTAGCCTCTGAGCCTCATCGGACCAAAAACAGTATACAATCTTGTAAAAGACATTTTGGGCACAGGTAACCGTTTTATCCTCCTCCCATTCCTTCATTGTTTAAAACTCCACATATCACCACGATTTTAATTTATAGTACAGGGTTCGTCCAGAAAATAAGTGTACTGAGCTCAGGAAAAAAAATGTATTACACTTTTACATATCTTAAGCTAATATTCCTCAAAATAGGACCCTTGTGAGTCGATACACTTGTTCCAGCGGCGTTCCCATTCCTGGAACGCTCCCGCGAAGGCATCATCGGGAACCTCTCGAAGACTCGTCGTCGACCTCTTCTCTGCCCTCCACGAACATCTTGTGCTACCGAAAGATCATGTTTCTGGACATGGCTGACTCCCCGTAAGCCTGGTTAATCATACCGACAGTTTCGGTAGACGATTTCCCAAGCTTTACCGCAAATTTGATGGAATAACGCTGCTCCAAAAACTTCGGCATCGCGTTCCGTGACGTGGGTCGAAGCGTGGAGGTTCGCGTTAACAGAGCTCCTCACTACACCACAGCTCAGAGCCGACTGCCTTTTTCAGCGTCGCTTGCCAACATACCCCCCTCCAATCGCAGCCCGTCAGAGCGGTGCTGGGCGCGCCTGGAGCGGTGGAAAAAAATCAGTAGTCAGTACACTTATTTTCCGGACGAACCCTGTAGAATGGAATCTTCGATGACTTTTAGGTTGGTGCATGATCCTCAATCCTAATTGCCTCAACATTTACTATGCGCTTCATCCATACCGATACTATTATTAAAACTATGCACAACGGTTTGAGTTTCATGGACTGCTAAACATTTTCAGTGGCTGCAAAGTTTTCTTGAAGACAACGAAAAATCGTTAAATCTAAAATTCCTTGAAAAGATTTAGCTGAAAGAGGAGCAACTTAATAGTCACAGCAAGAAAGTGAGTGAATCTCGAATATGATTTCTGTTTTCCGCTCAGCACTAAAGGTTCGGGTACGATCGCCAAAGGCCTACTTCCCCTTCCTAAATCTTATAGATTGATCCCATTTGGGAGTATTTACTCTCGGGATGGGAGTCGTTCCCTTGAGGGATAATCAGTCATGTCAATCGACGCTAGTTTACATATTGCGTAATTTTTGATGATTTTTTTAAGCCCTTTAAACCTCTAATGGATCATCGCAATTAATCTCTATTAACCGACCCACTCACGACAAAGTAAATACAAAGTCCTTCCCAAAGTTTTCAAAGCATCAATCTTTGAACGAAAAATTAGCAATCTACGAGGGTCATCCGGAAAGTAGTACCCGTTCGTGAAATAAAGACACAAAAGTAAATATTAACAAACATAAAAAATTTTATTTGAAAGAGGATACTTTAAACTACTTCTCAACATAATCTCCAAGCAAATTAAGGCATTTGTCATAACGTGTGACAAGTTTCTGTATTCCTGCTGCATAGTCCTTCGCCGCCAGCTCATTGAGATACGCGAGGGACCCATCTTGCACAAATTTTTGCATAATGCAGATGGTGTTTAACAATTTCATGAACAATTGTTCGAGAAACATTGGGAAAATGCTCACAGATGTCATCAATTGTGACGCGCCGATCGTTCCTCACGAATTCGTCAACTGAGCTCACCAGTTGGTCTGTAATGACAGACGGTCTCTCCGAACGCTCATCGTCGTGTGTGTTCCCCCTCCCCATGTTGAAGTTGCGACACCACCGCCGAACAGACGACTCGTCCATTACATTGTCTCCATACACCTCCTTTAATTGGCGATGAATATCACATGGGCGAACGTTTCTTGCATTGAGGAATTTAATCACTGCCCTCACTTCACAACTGGCGGCGTTCTCAATTTTTTTAAACATTGTAAACAATCACAGAAACAACACAGGCAATGCTAGCGTCACGCAACTTGGCTCAGAGAAGGCAGACAAGCCACTGAAGCTATCTGACCTCGTCCAGCGGCTACTCGCGTCGTCAGCACTTCATGCGGCACGAACGGGTACTACTTTCCGGATGACCCTCGTATGTTTATTTTCTTGAAGAAAAATTCAATACTCGGCTGAATATGTCATCGCTAGAAACACTTTTTTTTGTAGAAGATATTATTTCTCAAAGAGTATGATGGACTTTTTTATGTCAGCTTGGTTATTATAAAGAATAATTCCTGTAGGTTTTTCTTTCGCATGAAAATTGTCTCTCTCGGCTCTCAAAACTTTTTTATATTAAGGAAACATATTTAGCATTATGAATTCAGTGATATTTTTAAATTATCGTAATAATTCTTCGAAAATCATAATTTGTGATATAATAATGTGAAATTCTATCCGCTATGATTGGAAAAATAGATAATTATTGGAAGAGACATTTTTGTTATCATTTGTGGAATCATTTTATTTGGTGATGCTACCTTCTTAATTAAATATCAAAGAGTGTGAATTTAAGAATTCTATTTCATATAAAAATAAAATGAAAGTTTAAAATTTTTTAACAATGATACTGAAATAAGCACAGATTTAATGGACTTGAATGGTCAATGTAAATATGAACATTTGAAATGGCAATAATTGTCTTTAGAATATATTGTTAAACTTTCCAACTCGTGATATAAAATCAAATGCATAATAAAGATTATATTGATCATGGCCATAACGATATTATGGAAATTTGATTCGCTAGGCCTACATGGTGCAAAAATATTCTGCTTTTAAAAGGGATGGTAAAATGGTGGTAAAATGATGGTCACTTTGTAGCCTGAATACAATTGAGTACGATGAACTTAGTTTCAAACTGCTCCGTATTGAAGAGACTGTAGTTGAATGTAGTTTCAAGTCGGGAGAAAAAACAATCATAGTTATCACGAAATCATTAACTATTCCTAATTTAAATAGGAATATTCCCCATGTAATTTTCAGGTTGGATCCGGTTGTTGTGTTTGTCGAAAGTTCTAAATGACACCCGGATCAGAGTCTAGACTAAAATGATGTTACAGTTGATGGGTATGGTGTAATCAACCTAAGAGCAATTTAAAAAATAATGAAATTCGATTCAACTCCCCGATTGAATCTGCTATGCTGAAAATATGGAACACATATTAGTATTGACAAGGAATAGGTTAACTTCCAGCACCTCTTCTATTACTACTGTAACTAATTTTTGAATGTTTAAACAAAAAATCTTAAATTGAACAATTTTAACTTTGCACTTTTACGTCAGAATAAAAGAGCGCACCTCAGCAGAAAGGTATCAGGACCTGCAAGATTGACTTCAGAGATTCAGGATTAACTTCAAGTAATTGTGCGTGGATAAAGATCTCTCGAAGTTAAGAATTAAAGAAGGAAGTAAATTTTGAAAGGGTTGCCCTCCTGCATGTGCTCGTTTTCAACATCTTACAAGGTCATCATTCACATAACATATTCTTCCCTGCGATTTACAGTATGCAGCCGCATGCATATTCTTTACAATGTAAGATATAATGCGCACAAGAGATGCGCAAGGCATTCCGTCAACATTCCCTGAAAATCGAATATGTGAAATACTTGGGACAGCTGTCTTCGGCCATGGTCTCACAATTGAGAGACCTGCTGAAGGGATGGTGGGGTTGGGAGGGTCAGGGCAGTGGTAGGGGGAATTAACGGAAGAGGAGTGGGGTGGTGGATAGCGAGGCAGGCGGCAAAGGCCAGCGTCGAGACACATCAATCATTTAAATGTGGTTTTAGCGTGTTGTTTTCCATTCCACGTGACGAGAGGAGCGTTACCATGTGATGTATACCTATTTCAATCATCTTACTTGTTCTACTAAGCTTCGACATTGATGTGAAAAATAAATATTTACAGCAACCTTGCATATGCCAGTTGGCATGTTAACCTCGTGAGGTACGATCTAACTAAATGATCCGGTGATTGTGGGTTAAAAACCCCGCTTGGGGCTTGGCCTTTTATGGACACTGGGAACACAATACCAATAATATTTCGCGGCATACTGAGCAACATGGATTGCCAATGGTGTTTGACAGTCGAAATTAGTAACCAGTGGATACCAAAACTTGATAGTCGGTGAAAGATTCCGCTGTTTAAGGCGGTATTCATGGAATTGAAATATTAAGGAGTACCAAACTCTGACCCCGAAACGTGAAACTTGGTTTAAACCCCACATTAGAGGAATGAATTTTCTGGCGCGTTACATATTTTTTGGTATTACAATTTTCCTTTCACAACCATATTTTTTTTGTTTTCTCTACCTTATTGGGTATGCGACCACTTCAACGAATGTGGTTTTATCAGTAGCTGATTAATTACACGTAGCATAGATCTGAAATCCATTCAATGTGAATGAAAACTGCTTATGTAAACCAAGCTTGATATTCATATCAATGGTATGGACCGTACTATGGTATAGATGTAGTTAAATAAAAATGTATATGCCACTGAAACCACGGAGTATGAATTGATGCGGTCAATGATATGCTCAATACTCCTGCTAAAAAATGATCTCGATTCTCAAAGGCATCCTATGTTTCAGGCTTAACTAATAACTGTATCTCCATCCTTTCTATTCGGCTGATTATTCATTTTCTACTGATTATTGAGGTTCCCATTGGTCATCCTCATTCAAATGCCGTAAATGTTCTCTGCAGTGGTATTTGTCTCCAATATCACCCACTAATGGACTACCTAAATTCGAAAGTACTTTTCATTCCGAAATACGATCTTTTTCAGCACGCCAGATGTATGGATAGGATACCGTCCCTAAAGTCTTCATGGTGACGGCCTGTACTCACTTTCGAATTCGAGAATTGTAAATAAAACATTTGCCTTTTTGGTTTAGAGCATTCTTACCTCTCTGTGATTAACATAATACGAAGTATCAATAATAAGGTGGAACGGGTCGAGGTTTCAAAGGACTAAAGAGAAATCAAGAATAAGTCCTGAATTCCAATACAGGTATCCCAGGTTTCCAGATCTAAATTCCATTTCTCCCGACTTCAGAGTTTAACCCTTTGGAGGGAACCGCCATAGTGGATTCACTGAGTCTCTCTGCCGAGCAAAGTAGTGCCTGCGTGCGCCGAAGCAGTTGGATTCGTTGATTTTCATTTAAGTGCGATGCCGCCATCGTCTCCACTTCAGCGTCTCGGGAGCAATTAAGAGCCTCATTGATTCCTTCGAAATTCTCGCGCACCTCTGGGAGATTTCATTGCATTAGAGACTATTCTTGAGGCTCAATTACAGATGTCAGCATGGAAAACCTATTTGGTTTCCCTGTATTTCAATTCCCATTTCCAAATTTTAATGTGCTTGGTATTTGTAGGAAAGTCAGTTAAAAATCAATTTTAATTTTAATCAGTCTCGATGAGACATGAAATATCTCAAATTTTTCGCAACATGGAGCTATTGTATTGAAAATTAACCTAGATGGTCGTATATTTTTTAATGATTTTACAGGCAGGATTATGTGCCTCCATAACGTCCTTAGAAAAATCAATACAAGATGTAGCTACTGAACCACTCTATCAGTCGATCCCTTTGCTGAGCAACGAAAAAATTATTGGCGCATAAATATGCATATGACTATTTGTCAAGATTTTATCTTACACATTATCATTAGCACTCTAAGTTCATTTACAAAATAAGGTATACAGTTACTGTAAAATTCCATTTCCTGGTAATGGGTAATATTGCCTGTATATGAAATAGGTATGGAATATTCGCTCAATTGGTTTGAAATTAGAGTAAAATATCACTCTGCTGTACTACATATTTTAGTTTTACTACACCATTACTGTGAGCATAGAAATTGTAGCAAAGTACATCCTCGAAATGTACTGCCACATAATAAAAACTACTCCTTTTATTAATTCCTTCTATTGTGATTTACATTTTAATGGAAAACAAGAGCCTTGTCGTTTCATAAGGATTTATTTTAAGCATCGTTCAATACGAGCCAGTCATACCCTGTCCACCGTCAAAATGAACGTGTCAGTACAGCCGAGACGAAATCACGTTTGATTATATAATGATTACTTCGGAAAAGGAATAACAATAGAATAATACGAAAAAATAATAGAATAAGAAAGAAATAATAGAATCAAGTTTTAACATTATCTTCAGAATACAGAGCTTTTCGTTTGGTCATCCAAATTTGGCTTAGTAGCACATTAAGTTTCAGAGCCATGAAATTCTTACCGGACTTAAATAACTGAAAAAAATTAAAAAAATGGTTATAAATAATATTATTCATACTCAGAATGGGTTAAATTGAGGCTATAATACTTTAGATACACGTTAAAGCCCTTGATTTCCCTGTATCCTTACTCCTTCCAATACACACATATAACACGACTCCCAATTTCAACCGCGTTAAACTAATGCAGGAGTTGTGTTTTTAATATTTATTTTTAGCATTTTTAAAGTCCAATTGAAAGTGAGCAAGGTAAATTCTTGTCAAAGAAGCACTTACTTTGTTTCCACTTCTTTTAATTGCTATTCATTAAAGTAATAACCCCAAATGGGAGTTGGATGCCTCACCAACAACACACCGTTTCCCTGGCAGTCAGTTTTCGAGACAGGCAGGACAAACGTTTCCGTAGCGGGGAGGATGAATGAGAAATAGGTGTACGGATCTCCGGAGGGCGGTGATGGAGGCGAAGAAGATATTACCTTGACATTAAGGAGGTTGAGACAGATTCGCTTTACTTCGCTAATAAAATTGCTAAATTCGATCTATATCAATTTATCTGTGAGAGTTTCACTTTTTTGGGTCAAAATCTTTCAGGAACATTTTTAGAAGCACTTAGTTTGCAAATCTTAATGAGAGTTCATGAGCATATCCATCTCATACTTTACATCGTGAATCAATATCGGTAAATGAACGTTGCATAACATCTTGTTCCAGTGCAGGGGTCTTTGTAATCGTGAAAACTCATTAAATATCTAATGGGCATTACAGCAATGTACAGCATAGTACATGGTTGGTCCAACGATTGAGATTGATTGGAGGTTCTTGGGAATTTAAACGAGGCCCGTTTCTAATTTCAGCTTAACATCTTAAGGGGTTAAATTATTTCTGGCTGGCAATCTTGTGCCATAATAAGTCCTAAAGCCTGCTGCTCGTGGAAACCTAAAAAGTCTTCCATTAGAATATGACAGCAGTTTTCATTAACTCAAAATGAATATATTACTCATTAAAGAGGACTTTCTTAGAATAAAAATATAATTGATTTCTTTTTTCCAAAGCTGAAGATTACAATTTAAGCCTTTTAAGCCTAAAAGAATAAGTAGAGCGGCAATTAATCAGGAAAACTTTGAAATTCTGAATACTCCGCTTCATATTTCGAGAATATGAAAAGATTTTGATTTCAAAAGCTTGCTTTAATTAAATTATCACTAATTTAATTAAAAATTACGATATCAGGAAACAACTATTTCCAGTTTATGAGGTATCCATCTATTATATCGTATGTAGGGAGTTTTAAGTTGAGCTCCTGCAACAGGAATGATTATAGATAACAATAATTTAACTATTTAAGTGGAATGATCTTTAATCCATTGTTAGCTGTAAATTGTTAGAATTTAAGAGCATTATGGTGTGTGGTAGCCTTCTATTACTAATTTATGATTATGCTATTAAATTAAGAGGGTTCCAACTCTTCAGGTATTTTAGAGGTAAAGAGATGACATATCCTTGATATTTTGTCTGAATTGATGTCTTTCAGCTTGGAGAAAATGCTTGATGAAACGGTGTTTTGAACTTTTAAACATATTCCGTTAAGTTCACAGGTTTTTTTAATTGTTGACTTAAATGGTTTTTAGTTCAAAAAGAAGTGCTTGAAAAGAGAAATTAAACTGGCTTTATTTTTAAAACTATTATTATCATATTTCCTATTTGAACTTTTTTAAGTATTTCATTGTAAAATGGGCACCTTTCCATTAACATGTCGCACCAAAATTCCATTAGCTAACGATTAACTACCGTAACAACCTTGTGCTAGCGGTGTATATACGTATTCATGAATTGTCGCTTATGCACTGCAGTAATTTTGATACCCAATATAAATGATCATTAGAATGTAAAATTCTAAAAATGTTTATGAGAAAAATAATCGTCTTTATCTTCAGCGTCGAGTCTCAAAGTGGGAACTGGATTTCATTTGGCAAGTGAAAATCGATAGCTTAATAATGCATCTCAGACACCAACATTAATTCAGCGTAAAAAAATAAAATTTCATTCTGTTTCTCCACTTAATGCCATATTATAACTATTATTTCCTGCCATAGCAAAGGTTAGCTAGATCCCGAAATCCGATTAAAATTTTAGAATACATTTACATTTTGTCTGTCTTGCCTTCGTCTGCCATCTTTTTGTAAAAATCTGCATAAGCGTAATTTTTAATAGCATAAGCGCTCAAGAGGCACAATGTATATTTTAATAGTGAAAGCTTGAATTTAGTATTAATTAGAAAAATAAATTATGAAAATATGCGAATTTTTTTTGTCCCTGTGAAGATTTTCAGCGTCTATACTGAAATATTTTTGACAATAAGTCTTTAAGAGTTCAATATTTACAAACTGAAAGTTTTTCTTTTGGGTGGAGTACTGAAGCTACTTAAACTTATTTTTCGTATTCGTTACCGACTTAGTATAACTTAAATGACAGATTTTAATTTTGCACTGTAGTTATTTTACGTAACAAAACGTTCGAAAAATCCCTGAAAATTTTGGCGTTATAAATATATAACATGTTGTAACACAGATAATTTAAAAATTCCTAGTCTAGTATTGGACTCGGGCCAAATTATCGGTGCTAATGGTTACGGTAGGAATAACACCAGCTGCATTCAAAGTTATGTGGTATTCTGCATTTACGGTAATAGGCAAAAGATTGATGAAAGAGAAAGTGTTGAATTATAGGTCAACCACTTAAAGTTGGGAACATAAATTCATTAGTGCTTTTAGTGTACCATACCAACCTAAGCTGAAGGAAATTTCCAGGAGACGTGTCGAAAGGAGACCAGCAAGGGTGTTAAATTGATTAAAATTAAATGCTCACTTTCAGGTGCCTCATTTTTTTATTGCTAAGAAGTTTTTCTGTTGATATAATATTCCTTCTTAGAGGCGAAAATTATTCGAAACAAACAGTGCCCTGCGATCTACTAAGAGATACCACTGCCCATAAAAATATTTTTCAAAGTTCCAAGCGTGGGCTTCTATTGGAATAAAATGCAATTAAACGGGCTGTTAAATGCAGAAGTCGTTACGTGTGGTGGGGTTGCAGCCAATCTAGTGCGAAACTCTTGTGTGTCAACGCTGGCGGCTATTCAGTGCTCTTGCCAACTTTCAAACTCAAGTCATATTGGCACGTTAGATATAGTTTTTACATCCCTCAAGATTGGTGCAACTCATCAAGATTCTCATATAACCCTTTGCCTGAGTTATTTCTCGCACTCATGTTTAAGAAGCACCATTACAGAAGGTTATAGCTATAAAAAAGCGCTGTCCTGTGCAAATACTATTAATGTCCTGGGGAAAGATGGTGAAGGGAATCAGGAGAATACGACGAATATTTTGACGCACATGTACTTCGTTTGTGGAAATATAAATTTCACTTGAATTTATTAAGAATTCATTCGAGGAGATCTTTATAACGCCTATGTCTCTGAATTTGCTACTTTTAACGATGCATGTCTTTTCTCTCTGTACTCACACGGAGTATTTGCATTCTCCAATGAGGAAGAAAACCCTCGTTGCGGGCTTTGGGCCAATTTTGACTGAATGTCAGCTTGATATTCAGCTACCTTTGACTTTTTCAGTTGCGCGACGAAAATTTTGCCCTTTAAGTAATATTTCTATAGCAGAAAATTAAAATGGGGAACCACTGAATCGATATTGATATAGACTGCCATTTCATCATTTTGTCTTAAACTTGATCCATTAGTAGAAGTTAAAAAAACTCAATGTGGAAAAAAATACTTCTTCAGGGAGAGACCTCAAGGTGAGTTCAAGGAATGGAATCCTCAAGTCACCTTTCTGGTCTCTGGAAACGCGTGCTTTAGCTCGTTTTCCGGTCTTCTATGCATGGGGACCCTGAGTTGTGTCGTGTTATAAAGTGGCCGCACGAAAGGGCACGACCTGAATTCTCCATTCCTAACATCCATATTTTTACTCTCAAGCAGTTTTCAACTCACACCAAACGAGCATTTTCCCTACACTGGAAATTCTTATTTCTATAATTTTATAGTTTTCAGGAAGTAAAGGATTTTCAATTATGAAATATTAAAGCTGTACATTAAGCGATTGATTCTTTGATTAGATCAAATAGTCTTTATTCTGGACATTCAATCAATGAGGAACTCGAAAACTGGCTCATAAGCATAAGCAATCTGCATCACTACAAAAAATTTGTTTAGGCTAGTTACAGAGCCCTGGTAATTTAAATTTCAATACGATTACTCTTGGTGGCATGGCGAATATCCCAGCGAAATCAGGCCTTTATTCTGGCGTTTCACAACATTTTGGTCGTTACTTTAAAAATGTTCTAGTTTCATTTAAAGCAATATATTATTCAAAGCAACATTTAATTCAAAGCAATAATCAGAAAAAAATAGAAAATATTTTTCGAAAATAGCCTCTATTTTCTATAAAACTACTACTAACACCAGGATGTGCAGCATACTTTCTATACTTTGTGAATTTGAAAAGCAATATTTCACTATTTATAATTTTATTTTTTAATAAGTTAAAAGGTGGGATATATTTACGCCGGAACCGTACTAAAAGTTATATTGATTTAAATTCTATAAGATCTGATAAAAAATGTCCATTTTCGATTCTAAAAATCTTAGGAATAGTTGGAACAGGGATATATTGATTTGACGTGACGGATTTTTGCGAGATCCACTTGAAGTTACCACCACAACCTTCTTTGGCGATAATTACCAAGGAGCCAAGAAAAAAATGATGAATAATAAAAGTCTAAATGACTGATAAATAGTATTGATTTTTACTCGGAAACCATTATATGACAAGAGCTTTTAAGAAGCTAATTTTAATTAAAACTCGACCATGATTATTGGAGAGCACAACTTCAGTCAGAACGCGTTCAAATTATCAAATGCATTATAATTGACCTACCATTAACATATATTATCAGCGCGTGGATATCACATGTTGTGCTAATTTAACTCACAGTTCCCATCAGTTAGCTGATGGAATTCTGAGACTGTTCAATTGCGGTTTCACATCGTGTGTGAGCTTTCACATAATTTTGTAGATGCACACGATGTTAGGAACAGAATTTGTGATGAGCTACAGATTCTCATTTCAATGGAAGGAACGATTTATTTGGCTTTAGGTTTTAATGTATGCATGATGACCTTAAATGAACCGCCCCGTCTAATATCACCATCAATATCCGTCAGTCTCGAATGCGGTTCAACGTAGCTCTTCCTTCAGATGTCATTATCTCTTCAGATCTAACATCTCTTCGTGTAATATATATTTGATTCAACGTTTGAAATTATCGGCAAAATTTAGTGAGAAAAGCGAAGAAAAATTTCTTTAAGTTTATTTTTTTCAGAAGACGTGAATGCCAATTTGTACCCTCCAATATGTTTATCCCCGCTGTTACGTGTTATAAACGGTAGATCAAAGAGGCCGACTAGCAATGTTTAAGACACCAATGTTCCCGGCATGCCCCATGATTTCTCCTCTCCTACCTTCCCTATTTTTTCCGGCTCTGGTATGGATTTAATAATAAACGACTCATTCACTGGGATATGCAGGCTAAAGGAGCAAATATTTGGAGCATTTTGTACGTCGTTCTATTAAGAGTAAAAATTGCATACATAATAAGCCGCATTCACTGATGTTTCTCTCGTGAACTTCAAGGAAAATTTTCTCATACCACCAAGCCATTTCTGGGCTGTCTTCAAAAGCAGGTCACTGGAACAATGGAACCAAGTTCCTCCTTCCGCTAGTCTCCCGTAACTACCCCGTACCCTCTCCACAGGAAACGGTGAAAGGATCAATTAATGTGATGGGCTGATTTCGGTTCTTTTTTTGTAATGGCGGGTATTGTTGCGCTTTCGTTCGAGGCCACCCTCGAAAATACAAGGTCATGACGGAAGCCTACAATTGCACTGAAAATGCTAGTGAAATCTACATTGTGGTAATTTTAATCTAGCTGAAATTTTCCCTAATAAAGGTTAAGGAAGTATCGAACAGTTATGGGAGAGCTATCTACTTAACTCTCGCCGGCATCTGGATTGTCGACATATATTTTCCAGTTAGATTAGTAAAACGGAATAAACGATCCACTATCAACGTATAATATAGCAGCGGACCCATCTCACAGTCTTAATCACATATCTTTCTGAAATGAACATTTTCCTTCTCTAAGATCCTGTTTATTTTTAATTTTTAATAACCAAGATATTCATTTTACCTTTGTAAAAGTTTTTAAAATTTTACATAATGCCCACCGTTCCGAGTTAAATCGATAGAAAACTAAGGACCTAAAATTTATTCAAAAACAATAACGATGATACGACAATTATAGATAGATTACATAACATAATGTTATTATGAAGCATGAGGGGGGTAAAATAATCAATTTAAATGACAATAATTAGGGATATAACCACCGATTGCAAATACACGGAAGAGGAAGAATAATTGTACTATTATACACCGCACAAATTAGAATAAAAATTGATGATGAGACTTTTTCACGGGAAATTTTTTAGGACCAGTAGAACCAGATGCGGCAACTCGTACAAATGTTTGCCCTTGAGTGAGAAAGGAGTGCTTTAAGAGTGGGATTTTGTAAAAAGAATAGAATCGAGGGTTATAGTTACCATAAAAAGATAAGGAGAAAAAAATGTTAGCCAATTCATTAGGTGTAGGTTTTGAGATTGGGGTTGATTGAGTGTAAACAAAGTCACGCAGAATTTTTAACCTCATGTCGGCCATTCCTGGGAAGCCTATCGCTCATTAAGAAACGGAAATAATTCCCAAATGATTTCGGTGAATTTAGTTTTCGTCAAAATCTAAAGGAATAATATTATCAACAAGAGCATTATGGGGAGGAAATTTATTCATTCTTGCGGAGACGTCTTAGGGATCAATTGATTTCCCTACGCCGGCGGCCAGCACTCCTCGCACCGATAAAGAACTCGTCGCGGGCCTTCCGTGTCAGGCGCGCTTTGCACGCGTGTCATCCGTCGAGCCGTAGCACGCTCGCCAAATTCCGATGAGGAGAAATGGCCTTTACGCCCGCACGCCGGCGAGCTCGATTCATCCACGCATGAAGCCTACGCATCCTTCGCCCCCCCACCAAGGCAACGGCTTCGGATTCTCGTGAATTTTTCCCTCCCCCTCTATTCCCGAGAATAAATGAAACTCGATATAAAACTGTCCTTCCGGATATTACACCCCCGCACACCCCAAGCGCCGCGTACCGCCCCCGGGGAGCAAATCCTCCCCGGCTTGCCCGACACCAACGCAATGCGACGGAAGCGCAAATAAAAGGGGGTTATGGAGGTCGCGGTGGGGGCTCTTGGGGGCCGCCGCCGCCCCCTTACCCCCACCGATGTTTGTCTCGTAAAATGCGCATGTTGTGCATGAGGAGGGGGGACGCGGTGAAATTGGTGGGGAAGTTGGAGACCCCTTCCCCCGCATAGGGAGCCCGAAGGAGGAAGCGGAATATGCGGATCCGCGTGGGCAGTGCCCAAGTATCGCGTGCAGTACGTTGGTGTCCTTCGCCCCGGGGTGAGTGGAGGTGGGGAAGGCGGGCGCACGAGGGGATTTTTGTGATGCGGGGGGAGGGAGGAAAAGGGTGGGGGTGAAAAGGGATTGGGGCGGCGTTGAGGTGAGGGATGGGTGGGTTTTGAAGGGCGGGGGAGGACGCGGGGGAGTCCTTATCGACCCGGGAGGAGTCTTGCCTTGGATCGGGAGGCATGGGAGGGAAGTGGTGACGGGGGGTGGGGCGAGGGTGATGGGGGTCGCGGGGGCGGGGAGGGTTGTGGGGTGGAAATCGGCAAATGGGGAGGCCAGCAGCGGGGTGGACGGGAGCCTCGTGTGTTTGTGCGTGCGTGGGCATCGCGTGCTCGCAAATGCGTCTCCAGTACTCGCCTCCCCATGTCAAGTGTTAATAGGCTTGCGTGCGCTGCGACCGCATCGAGAGTTGCGTATGGATGGGCACGGGGTGGGTTTTAGGGGGCGCGCGCGCAAGGCAACCGAGGGCTTATGCGCCAATGTTTCGACATCGCACTGAATCTTTTGAAAATGACCTCCGCTGTCTGGCGCCTCCCATGGTGGCTTCCTCCACCCGCGTATCACTCACCTCGTGTCTTACTAACTTTTCTTTCTTAAAACTCCAAAACTCGGTCGTGTGGGTTAGTGGGGGCGTGAGGCGTTTGGGTCACACTGTAAACAGTCGCCATGGAAATTCGTTTACCCACAGGAATTATCTTCTTCTGATGCCCCGAAAATAGAATTCGAAACGTTTTACAGTTCTTAAAGATGTTCAATGATTCTCACTTACGTAACCTTTCGTGAAAGTGTTGTTATTATAGATTCACTGCTTGCGGTAAATAATCAAAACTATTTTTTTCTATATTAGGGTGACGAAGGTCACATAGTACCATTAGTTTAGCCGAAGGAAAATCATTCATGGCATCACAACATCCGTGTCTTAGGCATAAATCGAGCTGTGGACTTCCCATTACCGGATAGAGAGAAACTCACCAAACCAACCGGGTCGACATTTCCGAAGGGAATAGTTGACATAATTGTTAGAATTCAAAAGTCTATTGTCAAAAATAAACGATATTTTGGCTCAGGAACGGGTCAGAGTATTATAACGCCACACGGGTGACGCAGGTGATGACCCTTGTATTAAAATACCCACCCCAGGGAAACGTCGATTGTGGTTGGATCAGCAGGCCAGGGAAGGCAGGAAGGAAGGGTTGTGTCGGGAGGGTACAGTGTTTTCCGGGGAGGGGAAAGAGGAGGAGAGAGGGTCCGACTGGATCGCCCGATATGTAGAGTCGCTAGAAGGCATTATGGCCGTAATGAAAAGCGGTCTCCAATCCTTCCCTCCCCCCTCGGACCCTGATCCCTCGGTGCCCCAGGACAACTTTTGGACAAACCGCATTGGCTAGATAACCCCTTTTCCGCAGACGCTCGAGGGTGCGATGAATCGCCCCGATGGCACATATACAGACACACACGTGCGCCCGCGCGGCAAATGAAAATCGACAAACCAGGCTCCCATTGGGGGTGACTTTCAGCGAGCCCCGCCCGTCCTTGAGCGCGCGAGACGGTCACCGCTCCACACGTGGAGCAGGCAATACCGTTGAGCGAGGGAGGTATATTTCTCGTCTGCGGTGCTAATTATTCCCCGCACAGAAGATAAATAACAGGTAATGCCTGCCGAGCTATTGTACTTCTGCACTCAGAATGTTTTCTTTTTGGTGATCTGACGGAATGGGAGCACAAAATATTTCCGTGGAGAAAAAATACCACAATCCATACAAACTGTTGTGAGTATCTCCATGTTTACTCCCGAGAAATTCGTTCACCAATTAACTCCTAATTTCCACTACAAGCCCTCTACGTTCGTTCTCTCGTTAGCACGGGGTGTAATTGTTCCTGCATTTAGCTAAATGGAATTTAAAAAATCCGCCAAACATTATTTGTCGTCTTCTTCATTTATAAAAAATGTACATTCTTGGATATACCAATAGATATGATCCTTAAGGAAAGAAGTTAGCTGAATCCTTTTTAAAATACATTAGCTGCGTACCATATCACTCCTCACGACCAATAATCTGGTATCAGCCACTGATAATAGACAGTATTGCAGGATTGATTTTATGCTGAGGCTCCTTTGATGCAATTCTCCCATCGATTCTTCCAACGCCTAGCCTCATCATACTTAAATACTTCCTTATTTTTCACCTTTGATTACTTGGGTTTTTTTATTTGCGGGCCTCCTCCATGATTTTGTCCATCCCTACTATTATACTATACCGTATTTTAAATACGCCGTTTTCAAAAGCTACGAGAAAAGAGCCTAAAAATGTGGGCCTTCGTAGTTATCACTATAGCTTTTTGATGCTGCGAATTGTATTTCTCTTTAGCTACAAGTACTCTCTGGCGAACGATACAATTAAATTTCTAAAAATACAGCTAAAATGATGGCAAAGAGGAATCCTATAGCAATCACGATACTAACCAGATAAAAGAAAAAGGGTTTTATGTCGTTTATAAGTTCCAGGTATATTTCTAAGGCTATTCTAATTTTATGAATTGTAAGCAAGAAAGTTTTTAATCTTCGATGAAAATAAGCAGCCGGAAATATGCCAAAATAACCACATGGAGCGTTGGATCAACCAAAAATATTTGCACTACGGGATCGAGAGTGATTTTTTTAAAGTACCAGTCGTGATACGAGTGAACGTAACAACTGTATTGTAAAATTTAATTTTAAATCACGTTTTTATGGGCGAATGATTGTATCCATATGGGCTTTTTCTCTTAAAGGCACTACAGAGCAATCCGAGACTATGCAGGTCATCAATCGTTGTTGCGTGGAATACTCGTGAGAAGACATAACTTCCACCTATACATGCCACGGAAATCACGACGCCTAGACGAAGTCAAATACGATTCGCCAATTGTACTCATTTCTTCAGACCGGTACATGCAGTCCTTCCATTCGCCACTACTCCACTGCATTCGAGAGACAGGATACGAAGTCGAAGATTACGTAACGGTGTCGACAAAGGGCCCTTGGATTAGAGACCTCACCTCGGCGCAGCAGGGTTCATCATCTCATAAGTGATCTTTTGTGTTGGCGGCAGTCGTGAACTGTGGTCGCGAACAAGCGAATGACAAGACAATTAGACAACGCAATCCTCGACACGGTGCTATGAGGTGGTTGAACGACGTGCTGTCGAGGAACGACCTTGGAATGAAGTGGTTCTGAATGTTATGAATGATTGGTATAACAGCATTAACTCATGCGAGCTTGTCGAGGTTTACTGGGTGAATAACAATGAATCAGGCGAACCAATATACAAAAGATACGATAAAAAATTAGTTGAAAATAGTGATGTTTTCTAACGGACTCATTTATGACAGCAAATATTGGATAAATTCAAGAATCTAGGATGCAATCATCAAAATGTTATCAGAACACAAGGGACTTTTGTAACGGATTCTTCAGGACCTAATACACGGCGGGTACCTATGATTTCCAATAAAATGTTTCAGAAGTGATTTAATTAGCAAAACTGAAGTGGGTACACTAAACAAAGGAGCGACGGCGGGAAGAGGACTCATTTTTCGGCCTGAGAGTTCGTTATTTGAATCCGGACAGTGCATCGAGTATACTAAACATTACGCAAACAAATGATTGGGTGATACAGGGAAAGAAAGAAACTGCTCTTTCCAGGACATACGAGTATGTTAGTTCGCTGTCGACCTTAGGGCTGGGCTTGCTTTACTCATTCTGTCACATCACACTTCGAGTCCACTTATTGCTGGATCAAATTAAGATAGCACTAAAATTGATTACAAACCTTGGCTATTATATTTGGAAATTAACTTTGGTTCTAGATAGCTCGAAAAAATTGCAACAGCCCCATATAAAGTATTCGGACTGTGTTTCAGGCATGGGATACATTAACGATAAAATTCCTTGCCCAAAGGCATATTCTTGGCAATTATCCTTAAAACACTCATTCATATTTTTTAAGAGTTCCTTTGAAACACTCCTGTCTCTTTAAGACTACTTTTTAACGTTTTTTGACTTCGACTCTTTAAGTTTTCCGCAGGCTTATTCCATTTGAGTCCGAGCCGCAAGCAAAGACCTATCCATCTATCGCATAGGTCCTTATCGACACCTAAATGCCATTCTTGAGAAAAACTATAACATAATTCGAGCTTTCTCGAACTCTTTTGAATAACTCCCTCTAATGACTCTAAAAACACCAATGACCAATTATGAAACAATGAAATGGCAATGAAAAATACAGTAGGTCTTTTAAAAAGTGCAAAATGATGATTAAAGGAGCCTCTTAAGCTCTAGTATTTTATAAATACCTTCTAAATAGGTAAAAGTTAGGTAAGTATTAACATTTTAATATGAAAACTTCAATTTTCGGATGTAAAAAATAATGAATTGAATGTTGTGAGCACTGATCAAAGTCATAAAAGGAAACACAGTAAATAATTAGAAATATAACTTCTATTTGCACAGCGTCATACGAATAGGATTTTAGTTATTTTATTATTTCTAAAATTGGTTTCCTAATTTATTTCATACAGTTTTAAAGCGTTCTCTGGCGTAAGTCCTCTTTTTCCGACGGAGTGGTGTTGCACAGTTTGAGAGCTAATGGCTTTTGATCTATACGGTTGGCATTCCAAAAATCACTTGGATTCTGTGCCAACGTACATAAGTGAATTGATCATTCCCGCCCACTTAAGTTTCATCATCGATCCTCCTTTTGATGTGATTTATTTTCATTGGACCGATTAAAGGACAATATAGTACGTGCCCCCTTATCAACACGCATCTGCTACCAATGATAACCTTTCCACACGTAGTCAATGTATTCAGAGCACTTAATTATCGTGTTTATGATCGTTCTTCACGTTGGTCCAACAAAACCATTCGACACGTTTTTCATGAACTATAACAAGCGTTGCGTGCCAACAAACAAACTTCACATCGAAATTCCATGTGAAAATTTCATCAAATCTTGGATTACTCCAGCAATGATCTCCTTTATTCGACACTTCGAGCAAATTAAACCAGAAAATTCCTCTCTTCTTTTCCCCGTATCTCACAGTTTGGTTTGCAGACTTCCTCAAGCGTCTCACGAATGGCGGAATTATAGCCCCTCAGGATATAACATTTCCAGGCATTTGGAAGTCCAAAATAATGGCGGGGTGAATTGCGTTTCCCACAAAATTATTTCAAAGAAGTGAATGAGGGAGCAAACTCCTTTGAATAAAATAGGGGGTCAAAAGTACCACCCAGCCACATGTATCATTGAGAGACGAAATAAAACTTTTCAAGTCTTAAAAATATTAATATATCCGAGATCCAGGCTGTGACAGAGAACATCCAATTAGTATTAACTACGCATGCTACAGGTGTCACGCGAGCACCACCGATCTAATAAAAACCAATTATTTTATTGAAATAAAATAGGAAAGACTTGAACCAGTAAATTACTCAACAAACTCAAAGCGATTTCGCTGGTGATAAAGTTAATCAATGGCGCATTTGGACAGTGCATTATATAGCTACGCTGCCTAGAAATCGCATTTATTTGAAACTTAAATTCTAATTTTATTGATATTTTGCAAAGATATAATTTTACAATCACATGATGGTGTCATAATGAACATCATACTGTACCCTAATTATTAAGTTCCCATCAACATTTTCTGCATAACGTTTGGTCACTTAACGGTGTAGCACATCACTGAAGCAGTGATTAACTGACTTCACAGCACCCAGTACGATACGGCGGTAACTAATAACAATAAAGTTGGAATATTAATTAAAACATAATTCCAGGTCCTCGCCTATCAGGGAAGTAATTATAATTTCCTTTTTTACCATAGCCTTACGGAAACACCTAGGCGGGATAATAGCGATTATTTCCCAAGCGGGGAATTTGCTATTTCGTATACGTTAGGACGGATTTCCGCCTCTCATTACTGCCTGACCGATAGCACAAGATTTTTATCACATGGCACCTCAAATCTCCCTTGCTATCAAAATTGGACTCAAGTGGAGGGTAAATGAAAGACGAGAGCGCGGCGGTGCGACACCAGCGGCGCAGCAGCATGGCTGCACTCCGCATTGCTTCACTTGGCTCACAGCACAAGGGTATATCGATTTAGACCGTCGCTCGCTCCAACCTCCTTCCGGAGAAGAAAAAGTATTTGGTCAAGGCACCAAGCTAAGTGCTTTCTCGCCGCACCTGGACGGACCCGTGCCATCGGAGGACGGTGGACCGTTGTGACGTCACTGGAGAAGGGAAAGATAGCCCATGCAAAAGCAATTTCCCACGAAAAATTGATGACGGGTTTGATACTGAATTTAAGTCTCGATGAATATATTAATTCACGGATAAGAAGAAAGTGTGGTTCAGCTGATGAAAATTTTCGGTAATGGGAAAACGTGGATAAAGACCATTTTATCAATAATTTTATTATTAGGCAATAAAGGAAGCGATGAAGTGGTTTTGTTTACATTTAAATAAGAAGTGCTTATTTAACAGAAACATTAATTGATTTTTAGATAGTTACTATACTCGCAATTAAACAAATTATGATTGGAAACAGATATTTAAGTTTTTAGAAGAATAAATCGAGACATAAATCTGTTAAATACAGATAGTAAAAGGCGAAAATAAAGAGGAAATAATATTATGTGCAATATTTTTCTAAATTCCAAAATGGCGGAAGAGAAAGACTCGAAGTGCCTGAAAAATTTTCTGGGAGATACTACGGTAGTTAGAAGAACTATAAGGGTGCGCATCTATTACAGAAAATGATAAAAATAGAAAAAAATCATCCTCAGAATTTGTAGCCTTTTGCTGACAGCATTACATAGTTTAATGGTTTATTGAATAATTATTAACCTTAAGAGATTGAAAAAAATGGAAATAGCACCCATGCTTGACCATAACACCTATTACGGTCAATGGTTTCTCTTTCTACCATAGTTGAGTTTAAAATAAATGCATATATGCGATCAATAGCTATCATAGAGCTTGATGTTAGCCATGAAAAGATAACATCAAGCTCTATGATAGCTATTGATCGCATACATGCATTTATTTCAAACTCAACTATGGCAGAAAGAGAAACCATTGACAGTAATAGGTGTTATGGTCAAGTAACTTCGACATAAAGTAAATAAAATGTTAATAATATTATTAAAACTGAGCGTAACTGAAGAATAATGATTTTACTAAATATTAGGGGCTACTTTCATGAAAAAAGGTCGTAAATTTATCGAACAACTTTAATTATAAAATAGCACAGTAAATTACTCAGCGTGGATCAATGGGATTGGCCCAAAAGAAGATAACCTGACATGTCTGATTCTTTGGGAGCTCTATTTGACTTAATCCTGCCTCTAGCAACATTTTTGTCTCACAAAATACACTCAGCATTGCGTTAATTCTTTCGATCTCTTAAAAATGGAATGTGCAGTTCATATTTAACGCGGTAACCAAGGTGCGAAAATTCCCAGCACAATATCCCATGAACCGAAATTGAAACAACAGTTAGTAAAATATCTTGCCACTCATTTAGTACTTATTTTTGGGATACCATCGACAAATTCACTCGCTTACACCTCGAGGCCAGGTGAGCAATCATGAAGAAGGGAGAGAGAGAAATGAGACTTGGAAAGATTGGAAGAAAGCAAGCGTCTGTTTTCCTCATCTATCAACTTCATTCGTTGGACGCCCCACCTGCAATTTACACTTAAAGAGGAATATACTCTTGCCAAAGAATCGACTCTATATCATGTAGGTATACCATTTTTCAAATAATTAACGCAAGACATTTTTTGTCTTGGCATTATATCTTGGTTTCTATTGGCTTCGATTTCCGCACAATATCATATCAAGACAGTCATGATAGATTCATAATGAGCTGTGATGAATTTTATTACGATTTAAATGTGGGAAGTGGGTGATGTCACTAAATATGCCGAAATGATGGATGAAAAGAGAGATTTGGTATGGAAATTATGTAAAAATGTCGTTTTTTAAAATATCTGGTATCGATGACGTCCATATTGAGTGAAAAAATTAAATAAGACGACCGTGGTGCTAAATTATGTCTATAGAAAAGGTCAATGTGGACATCTCTATATAACGATCTGCCGATTGGAGTTTCCTTCTACTCTGCACGGGATCGATATTGAGATACGATATGTAGGATGATCATATTTTTATACAAGCCTATAGCCTATCACCTCGAACTCAAATATGGAATGCTGATCAACCCACGGTGTACTAAAACTCAACATTATTTTAGGCTGATGGCAGCCAATGGGTATTCTTTATTGATTAATGAGTATTCTTTGAAAATATTCTCATAAAAATAACCGGTAGGCATGCAACTTTGAGAGGGAAGAGAATTTTCCTAGAATAACATTATTCGCAGCAATAAATGAATGAAAAATTTTGCCATAGCAAATTATTAATGAGCATGCAGTGTATATTTTTAATTTTTAAGTTGATATGTGTCGACTCGATCAAAAGTTTCATTGATCGTCATCTCTGGGCCAACTATTAACTCTCTGGATTTTTGTTTTATTTGTTTTTAAGTTTTACAAGAATATATTAATTGGAATAATAAGAGTTTCTGTTTACCCGTTGTTATTTACAGTATTTGATGGGTTCTGGTAGACTTTTGATGTATCTGTCATAAATTCATTGCCTTCATAGTAATGACCTCAAAACCCTTCCCTCTTCCCCTACCAAGTCTATAAGTTTGTTTGTTTTCCATTCCGTCCATGTTATTTTTTACAGTTTTCTTGACAGTCAAAATCCTCCAATGTACACTTTTTTTATAAAAGTGACCAATTTTAGAGGGATGCAAGACAAATCTTCACATTAAAGTTATTAGAAGAAGTAAGCAAACATTAATTTCTGCTCAAGTAAAATTCTACCGCCAACTACCGACAGCTGTCGTAATAATTGCTGAACCTGCTCTCTTTAGCAATATGCGAATTTATTCTATGAAATAGTTTTGATTGTTAGCAGACATAATTGGCAAGGAAAAATCTACACAATAGTTTAATGAATTAAGGTAAGATAAAAACACCTTTCATGTCTCAGCTTTCACCTGATTCATGTCTCAGATAAAATTAAGTACACAAATAGGTATGCCTATTTTTTAATTACTTTACAAGTTAACTCTATAAGCATCACTTTAAAAAATACGTTTACAAAACGTCCCTTGAAAAACTTTGCCCATTTCTCTCCTCACTGATAAAAAATATAACAGAACTGAAGCCTAGTTAAGTAATGAAGAAACTAATAAATCAGTCAGGAAATAGACGCCACAGTGATGTAAAGATATATATGTGGTATATTTTTAGATTTGAAGACGTAAAATCTTTACTCAGTACTAGCAGTAGATTGATAAAATATTTCCGGGTCACTGAACTTACACACGCACTTTCCAGAAGCCCCATTAAAAAGATTTCACAGACCGGGGGAAAACAAAGGTAACGAAAAGATTGGTCTTCCGATTCCAATTCATGAAAAAGGTTTTTGTGAAGGCTATTGAACCAGTTGCCTCTTATGTGAGGGATCACGACCTGTTGAAAGGTGACGACTTTTGCCTACATTTCATATCCTATCATCCTATCACACACAGCATACATCATGTGCATCTTTGACACCACACGAACGGTTTCAGATTATGTATAACTTTGAATCAATAGCAAATTGGTTGTAAAATCAGTCGCAAATCAAATATTTGTTTAAATTTATTATTTACCGGCTCTGAAATTATATTTTTAACTATCTTGAACATAATGTAGACAGTAAAATATTAATTATGAGGAAATTTTGTACTTTATTTTGCAATCTTGGAACAACTTGGGTTAAGACACCGAAAAATGGCAATATTTTGATCATTGTAACTTGTTCCTCAAGAAATCACTCCAGAAGTACTAGTGAATTACAATTTTCATCCTATAAGATGGAAATTTATGAAATAATTCAATATCGCCATTAGCATAATGTATATTTTCTTCTTTACCTTCAAGTTGGTGCATCACAAAAGCTAAGCACAGTTATCAAAACAATTTAAATACAGATAATGAATAAACGAAAATCCATTAATTCAATTCATGAAATCCATGAAATTCATATTCAAGGCAGAATTGGAACTCATAACATTTAATTTTGCTCAGAAACTCATAATCTTTATATAGCTGAAGAGTGCGTTAACTTTTGGGGTAACTGGGTCTACTTGCTCGCTTAATTAGTCAATATTTTATTCAGTTTTCGTTCCGAGTATAGTAACGTAACATACCCAGAGAAGCGATTTAATAGTGACCAGGAAAACTCCTCACAGAACCTCATTCTTCCATAATGTCATGAATGTTTAGAACACAACACAAGAAGTGATTTAAAAGTGGAATGATCCGTGTAAATAAATGATTTAATAATCGAGCGAATCAAAGCAGATAGCATGATAATCTAAATTCGATACTTTCAGGCTTAACTTTGTGGAAATCCATTATCCAGTGGAATCCAGTAAAAATACAAATGTATCTTTCCACACAATTTTATTTGGAACAACCAGTTTCGACGCATCGGCATTATCCTCAGGTAGGGTACCTGAAACGATTTCCTCGTATCAGATAAGTTTTTGTGAACTCTCAGATAACGAAATTACCACCTGAAAAGTGATACACCTCCATGTTGAAACGATCATCGTATGCTTAGAAATAAAATTCAAACCTAACGCAAGATGGAAATACGAACGACTAGACAAAACAATTTGCTAATTGCGATTTGGGACATTGCACCAAAATCTCTATGTGTAAATTTGTGGTGGTAAATACTCTCGATGGTCTTCATTAGCAAATAAATCGTTTATCAGGATATTTGTTAGGACTAATTTAAAATTTAATGTACATAGCATTACGTATCTACGCATTAATCGCAGCGCGAATCAAATTGGAAAAATACACGACTGCGTGAGCATTCATGCGGGACTCGGACGTTCTCTCTACACTCTGAAAATATAAGATATTTGAGGATTGGGAAACATCAAAAGAATTTCATTGATGGAAGTTTTGGGAGGTGTGGTGCGTCAAATTTCGAAATGGCAATTCTCAGAGGATCTCGAGGGAAGTGAATAAAAACCATTTTTGTGCTCTCAATGTGGAGAGAGAAAGCGAGGAAAAAGTGAATCTGTTGATATAGTACGATAAATATCATAAACGGCTCTGAACTGGCTCAGTTGCAAACTTTTCCAGAGTGAATTCAATACGCATGTATTGGCAATGATAGACTTTGATACAGTTACTTAAGATGCTGGACGTAAGGATACATTCTCTAAAGAACTACGGGGCAAAGAAAAATAGTCTCATTCCTTATAACAGTTGTATATTTGAAAAACTTATATAAACTGCCAAATTAATGCCACAGTTAAAGGTGTAAGCAACCTTAATAATTGAAATGAAATTATTGACTTTGAAATTCAACACACTTTATTTAAAAACACGACCCACGTTTCGACGTTGAACGTCATCATCAGGTAAAAATAACCTTAGCAATGTTTAGTCGAGAGTCAATCTACGTTTAATAAATAGGAGGAACCACTATGAATTTGTTACGCGATTAGCTTTAATGATAGTATCACCTGATTGAACTAGAACTATAATGGTCATTGTCATGAAGCTTAGCTTTTATTATGCCCCGCTGAACTTTCTTTTTTCATTTAAGTATTACAGAATATTCTTTAAAATATTACACAATACAGTTCAATGGAAATTCTTTGGTTTTCTTTCAAGGACTTTGCAAGCGCACTTTTAGCTAGTCTCTCAGTAATAATACTCCTGCTTCGCTCAATTCCTTTAATTCTCCATCACTCAAATAATTTCTCAGAATGAGTAAAAATGTTGGTATAAGTTTTTCCAACAAACTTAGCGAACCTACCTGGCAAATTCAACGTTCATATAAATTAATTAGCTAAATAAAAACCTATATTATTATAAATATTATATAAGGCTTATTAAAAACCGACACAGTATTTCCGGGGTCCGTATTTTGGAAGTATCATTCCACAAGATCCTTAAGCCTGTTTCTTTCTCTAGATGCTGAGCTAAAAGCGACACACAAAAGAAAACAGGCAGGAAAACTAATCTGAAAGCATGAGAAGATGGAAACTGTTCTTTCGAAGGCGGTCGTGACGCCTACGGGGAAAGACCGTGACGCCGAGTGACGCGTGAGCGAGCGTCAATTGTCTCCCGGGCGGGCGAAAACGAAGCGTGCCGCTCGCCATTCGGCCGCAACGTAAATTAATGAAATATTTCACGGCGTGACGTAGATCTCTGCGGGTAGGACGCACGCACGTGGAGCCCGTCTCCATCTTCATATGTATTTACGGCCAAGGTTTTGTCGTAAAATTATTTCGGACTCTCTCAGGTTTCGCTTGACGGGAGAGGTAAAGGGTGAGGGAAGGATGGGTCGTTCGCTGCAGTGAACATCGCATTTTCAAAAAGTAATCCCGTGAGTATCGTAATGACTTTACGCAGTTATGCAGAACTCTTACGGAGCCGTCTGGTACGATGCCGTCACTTTAGAAGCCATTTAATTTCCCATTCCTCTCGTTTGGGTAGCAATGAGAAAAATTTTACGATTTGATTTCTCGCTATTAAACCATTTTCATGTGAATCATAATATAATTTCTCTGCGATTGCTATGGAAAAATAGCTCCAAGGGGAGAGGTGTTTTATTTTTTGAAATTTTTTCATTGCTTTTACCTATTAAATGCTGTTTCAGTGACAGGGCTGTGTGTATACAAAGTATTGGTTAGTGCACATAACAGTTATAATTTAATTATCTTTAATCGACATCCACATATATTTGAATAAAAAACAGCTCCTTTCGTCCGTTCCTACCAGCACTAGAAAGGTTTACAATCCGTTAAATCCTTACAATCCGGGACCAACGGGTATGCAATCAATCAAACTGACACGGCTGTTCCTCCATTTGACTAGCAAACATAATCTGAGTAAAAAAATGGAATAACGAGGCGCAACTTCATGTGCTCAATCCCTAAAGTTGAAAAATAGACACTACGAAAACGTGTGTTTTGTCGGGTTACTTCAAGTGTAGCAGTATCTGTTCAAGTTTAATATCGGCAAACCATTATTCACTTCATTTAAGTTAACAGTACGTTATGTTATTAATAGAAGTACGTGCATTAAAATACATATAATGAGCTTATATACATATCCAGCTGGTTAATTCTGCTACATATCCAGCTGGTTGGTGTTAACCCTGGGTAAAACTGCCATCCAAAAGATCCAAAGATGGCAGGTCAATGACCATGACTGTAGATACGAGAAACGTACTCAGAAACCGTGATAGAGAACATAGGCTTATTACAGCGTATCTCCTCCTTTTCAATTTGAATTGAAATACTTAAAAACGATTATTCATTCACAAGAGTACTATCATTTGTCATAAATTGTAATTGAAAAGTTCAAGGAGGCGGCTAGACAGACATTTCTTCAGGCGTGTTATACTATGGATTTCGCTTCTTTTAATAATGATTAAGTAGTATGAATAAAAACCTTAAAAAACGCTAATTTATATCTCGAATCAGAATCTAGTTTACACCCAGAAGACAGGATAGCATGTCAAAAGTAATAAGATTTTGAGTAGCACTTAGATTTAAGATTCATATGGATGGATCTATTTTTAATGAATTTCAAAACGGGGTAAATTATTAACGACCATATTGTCCAGTTCGTTCCTAATGAACGACGTTTGGCCACACGAACGTAACCTTGCTTATGATAAAATATAAACATCAGGGCCGGGCGTAAAAGAGTTCTATTCTAAAACATAAGCACCAACGAGACGCACCGACCGGTCGTAAATCATTCCCAGCGGCTGGAATCCGATGTTTAGAAGACTATCAAAGAAGTATCATTGCCCCCGGAGCGCTAAGCAAAACACCGGGCTTCTAAAATTATCAGCAATATAGACCGATGTATTTTTTCAACCTCAGAATTTACGCATCCTCGTTTTGTTTACCGAGGCGAATTCCCATCCTGCCTAACGCTTCCGCCGACCTTGGGCGGCTTATGGAGTCGGCAAGCGGTTCAGCCCGCTGCCGCCGCCGCACTGGCCGGCCGGTCTCGTGAGGGAGGATGCCACGGTAGGGGTGTGTTCCGGTCCGCCCCAGCGGTCGAATCCCGTTCGATCACTATCAAATCCGCTCGGAGAACTAGGGAAAGGGCGAAGAAAGGAAAGGAAGGGTCACGGGAGATGGAAGCGGACGGATATTAAAATTAAATTACTTGGACCTCTATTTCTGAGACTTTACGTATCCGACCATGAGACTAGGTTGGGGAATGGAGGAGGCGAAATGGAAGTTTTAAGTCTTAAATATCTCTCTCTTTCGCTCTCTCTCTCTCTCTCTCTCTCTCTCTCTCTCGAGAGAGAGAGAGAGAGAGAGAGAGAGAGAGAGAGAGAGAGAGAGGGGGTGAGTCGGAGCGATTATGGGAGAGGAAGGAGGTTGCGGATATCGCTAGCGGCCGTAGTCATTAGCATCGGGACCGTAAGAGGCGGGACGAGGTGCCAAGGCACCGGATAGCCTCTCCCGCTGGCGATAATAAGGATAAGATGTTCCGTAAACACCCAGGAGGTGGACCCGCTCGCAAAGTGCCTCGTCCTCCCTTCCCTTTCCAACTTTTCCTCTCCCTCACTTAGCCCTCTCACGCAACCCTGCCACTGCCGTCACTCGCTTCGTACCACACGTCAACATATAGATATGAAGACATTTCCCGAAATGCACATGTGACACGCTCACGGATATTTTTGAGGCCATAATTTTAAAACGTTAGGCCAAATAGATCATCTCTCGACCGTCCGAGACTTGCACCTTCAGACCGCTTGACATCAAACACTTAGATCTGCCACGCAATTGGCGGCGGAAGCACATGTGGCGAGGAGTTACAACACAGAATTCTCCGATGAAATCCCAGTCTAAATATTTCTGACATATGTATGTAGAGAGAATTTTAGTTCAAGGATACGAAAAATGTCTACGTGCGTATTGATACTCTTTCTGATATATGTAGTAGCCTAAGAGCCAAGATTTTGAACTAAATGAGAAAATCCGTTCATAGGAAGTTGGCTCAATGCAGATCCGATAAATTCCATATCCTTTAATAACTACGAAGCTGATTCACAAAATAATTGATTGAGTAGCCAAATGAGGTAAACTCCTATACTGAAGATTAGTGCTGGCTGATACAATGGACTAGATTTTTACACCAGCCGTCAAATGATATGCCATATGTATTTACGCAAAATATGTTTCAACTAAGATATAAGTTGCTATGACATTTATGGTTTCTTAGCGACCTTAGAGTCGTTGATAAAAAGTTATGAGGCATTTTTTCCTCCTTACAGTCACTGTCAGATGGGCTTGGCACTCAATGCTTTTTCCCAGGTGCTATACGTATTTGAATCTTGTTCAGATCGAGAAGTCGCCAATCCAATTACTGCTTTACTCAGATATTGGGAAGATATATTTCGTAAGAGGCATTAAAATAAAACCAATCATACGGGCATGAATGGGCATAAGAAATTGATGTAAGGGCATAACAGAGTGACAGGCACAGAAAAAAATGATACTGCTCATTAAGTCCCGACATAGATGTTACTTGGCGGAGGTTGTGACTTCTGTAGCTTAACATTGGACTTAATATTAATCGATAAGAGCAAATTTTACATCGAAGCCAAGGGCAGACCCGCTATGGTTTCAGTTGTTATGAAGTACGTGTATTTGTGCGGAAGACAGTCTTGAGGAAATGATTCTGGCTGGGAGGTATGACAGTTAATAGTTTTGACAAGTTAGACAAACAGAGTTTTGAGAACAATACTGCGGTCCGGAATGTGGATTTTGAAAAGAGTTATTAGAAGAATTAGATGCAAGCTTATGATTACTGCAGAAAGATTTTACAAAAAATATCAGGGTAAAAAAGAATTTCCTTGAATGCATCCATACCGTATTTGATGTTGGCTACCACCATAAGTCCAAGTAAATGCATAGAGTATTATCTCGGCAAGAAAGAATGAGACAGCGTACAGACGCAAAAATCACAGGATTAGGTTTTAGGAAAAAAAATATTGAGATAATGAATCAAAATAAAGATTACCATTTGATACTCTAATCACTTCCACAATAATCGACACTTTCTTATTTTAATCCCTAATTGATTGGTAATCAGTAACTTCCCGCAGTTTATCTGTAATTTATGTCTACCCGCTATTAATATATACAAAAAGACGTTCGTTTAATTTTTTCACATATTCCTCCTCAGAAAGTCTACCACACCCATTTTAATTAGCCACTTAGGGTGTGACAGCAACGCAAGAAATATACCACATCAAAGGGTTGCCATTATATCTGTGCCGAGGTCTCTCCACTCCATAGGTAATCCATATCAAATTGTAACCTTGAAAAAAATATGCTCTGAGTTACTTCCTAGAAAAAAATCTCCATTTACGCATCCTTAAAAGGATTTGGCTCTTAGCACGGTGATTGTGGCCGATTCTTCAAACTCTTTAGAGGTCGTAATGGCAAATGGAATCCTCCTCCACAAAGGAGTAGGTGACAGTAAAATTCATGGGCCTTTACGAACACTCTCCATTTTCAGTGTTTCTCTATATTGGCTCATAAATTCCCAACTTCCTTCCAAATACTTCCCTCCTTGGTCCCTTTTCCGTAAATGAACTTTTATAAGTTTTTCATGAACTTTCCAAAACTACGGAGAGGTATCGATTATCCGAGATAAGGAGGACCGGAGTCAACTTGAATTTAACGGAGTATATACGCAGGCTTATATTTAATTACGAATTTTGAGTAGCGTTTGTGAAATGTGGCGACAATGTCTGAAAAAAGCTTTATAAGTAATTACTAACATGATTAAAATACCAAAGGAGAGTTTATTGTACCATTTTATCTTCTGGGTAATTACTAAAATGAAAATATAACCCTTATTGTACAGCACACGAAATACACTTAAGAATTTGATGTTTCGTGAAATTCAACAGACTTATTTATGTCATGCTCCCCACCGAGTTTATTTATAGCAAATCGAATACAGAGTTTCACGCAGGGGTGGCCGATAATGTAAAAGTTTGCGGGTTGAAGGTTAACTAAGACAATCTTATTTAACACATCATTGCCAGAAGATTTAACAGAACTCCTTATTTAACATTATTCCAAGAAAGAGTTTGATATTTGGTCTCGGAAGTGTTAGAAACCTGGTTCTGCAAAAAAGGCAATCCTTGGAAACTTCCTTTCATAATTATTTTTACTATAAAATAAGTACGTTTTAGAAACGTAGGTGTACGCTACCGAATATCCAACAATGATAATAACGCGGCAGTAGAAATACAAAGCCTATCATGCAATTTAGAGCCGAGTCACTCACATAAAGAGGCGAATTCACGCCCTTACTCTGATGATATTGATGTAATGTTTCATGAAGGTGGGAGGATGTGCCAAAATATTTTTATGCGTTTGTGTACGTTACATTGGGCGTACTCTAGATTCGGCATGTTTTACAAACTCAGAAAATTAAAAGGAATCCCTCGCAATAGGTTTTCATTCATGCTTAAATGACATATGATAGAATAGCATAATGCGGCAGTAGTTGGAAAGGATCTATTTATACTCGCTATGCTCTGGGATATGACTGCACTCCTACGTGGCGAAGAAAATTTACACCTCTCCTGCAGTGTAGGCACAATGTACACTCAGTGATGTCGTGCGGGCCGCCCATATACACACTTCACGCTACTTGACTACGCGATGTGGAGTGGAGAGAATGTGACAACCACGCCTTGGCTTGTTCCAAGACCTGCAAGTCGTCTAAGTGAGAAATGTTCATTTTGCGATTTATTACGATAAATAATGAATTTACTTTGCAAGGTGTTCTAGAAAGATATTGCCTATGAAAACATTTTCTTTACGTGTTCCTTGCAGTGTCCTTTAAAGGCACTTTTCTTTGTTCGATGTGTTAACGGGAAAAAGATGACTATTTAAAATTGAATTGTGGGGGTCAATTTGACGTATTCCTTCTGGACGACTAATATTACCAACGTATTCGAGAGTACTAATAATTCCTTCTATACCAGCAGAATAATTGAATTTCTCTTACCTTTTTAAAACCCTTAGTCTGCATTCTATTACCTTGACTGGAGGGGCTTCCATCGTAATTGTTTTTATCCAGTTATCTATCTTCCCCCTCCTTTTACAATTTTTCACAAACCTAAAAGGGTCTAAGAACTTGAGCCGACTCTTGAACTGAAAATTACCCGCAGTACCTCAACTGCTTACCTGTATACTGTAATTGTGGCATTGCCTGTGCGAAATAATATATCCCCTTGCACTTAAATTGGTTACATTTACCCTCCAATTATTTTATGATGCAAATTTTTTTTGATGTAAGATATGGAGGTTATAACCTTCTAGCCCGGCAACACATTTTTCAATTGCTTGAATAATGATAGCAAAACACTCGTTAGGAGGTCAATCAGGGCGGCGTACTGCGTGTATGACGTCTCATCAATTAATTCCGGGTAATTTATCAAGACAATCATCTCTTTAATTACAATTTTCAATAGTCAACTCAGAGAATAATTGCTGGCGTAAAATCCTAAGGATTCAAATGAACTATCAAGAATTCTCAGGAATTGGACGGAGGGAACTATTCTAATAACGAATAGATTAAATAAATCTTAAAGTGTCAAAAATAATGCTTTTATACCATCTTGACTGAGTTATGGCCGATAAGTTATCTTCAAGTAAAACGAATATCACTTATTGTGACTTTCTAGCGCTAAAAAATGTTACATAGTGTGTCATTATTCATTTACCGTCATTCGAGATGGAGATATTCATTTGTAGTAAAATAAGGGAAGCAATCGCATGATGAAGTTATTTGCGCTATTAGAATATATTAGTGAATGAAAAGTAGGTAGAATATAAGGAAGCAGAAAAATGCGCAGATGCATGTATATGACATCGAAATTAACATAGGTACGTTCAGCGACAGGCAAAATGAAGATGGCTATCTCATTTTTCCATATTATTTCACTAGGAAATCAAAACGAATTAAACAGTTTTCAATATGTTGACAGAATTATTCTTATGCATGATATACGACATTTTATTTTTGGGTTTCAACTAATTATTTTTCTCGGCAGCTAAACCTACTTAATTTTTTATAGGAACAGAGAGAGTTCAATTTTTCTGCCAGAAAGTATTTTCTCATTTCATTGATGATGACAGGAAATAAAGCGTATACGGCTGGCGGTAATGAATAATAATAACAAGGATCTGGCCGTAAAATTCACGGAAGGGGTGCGTGAGATATTATGCATTGGCGTGCTTTCAGTAATTTTCCAATCCAGTCATTTTTACAAGTGATGCTTCCTAATACATTGATGCGGGCACCAATTAAATGCTGTTCCGTGCTGCCTATTGAAGCGGATTTATAGCTATTTCTTTTGCGTGGATATATCCTTGCCATATCGAGAAAAATCTTTACATTCAGGAGAAAATATATTTTTTCAAAAGCAATCGAGAACGAAAGAATTATCAAAGAGAGGTTAATTAACGGTCTCCAGCTGCTAAGCGGAAAGATTACTTGGGAGTTATATTTTTAGAATATTTTGCATTTCATTACTTAGCGAACTTTTTGAAAAATTTTCTTTAAAAATAAATTTAATAAGACTCAATGATTTTAAGCGAAATGAGTTATTTGAATAAAAATATGTACTTCAACGAGAAAAGGCGAGACAATTCTAGCAAGAAATAAATTACTAGAAAAATTAACCATATTTAATTCTATATTCTTGATCATTTGTCAAACGATATGAAAAGAGTTACTTTCATAATGTATTGCTGGAGAATTAGAAAATCAATTTGTACATTTTAGCAGATATTTGGTAGCTAGATCTGGGTTTCGACAAATTTATACCTTATTCTCTGGATATATTTACAATTCAAAATGCATACCAACACTACTAAAAAAATTGGTTTTACATTCATTTTCTCAGAAAACTAATAAGGGTGGTGTACCCTGAGTACAAAGCTGTATGATGTAAATATTTTTGAGATCAACTCTCGCATTAAATTTAGCCTTGGAAGCTGTACTTAATCTTAAAAACGGGGATATTTTCGCGAGCATGATCGAATGACTAATCTGAGTGGCCGAGGCGAGGAAGTTATGAATGAAGCGCGCGCAGAAATAGAAAACTAGGAGTGGCCTTGAATAGAAATGTTAGCCACCCCGGAAATTCGCTCGGGAAATTTAACGCCATCTCTCCTTTTCTCGGACGCAATTTCGACGGGCAGTAGGAGATTTCGCAAGACATCTTCCTATGCATCATGTTCCAATTACGATAACGGATCGTGGTCTGAAACTTGAAGTGAGATATTTCGAGAACATCATTAAAAGAGCGGAATGAATCATCGGAGCATTTCAAAAGTTAGCAAATGTTACCTTTTTTAAGTCAAGTTCACCTAACTTTACCAATGAGGAGCGATCCCTTCGTTAATTATATTTATTTCATAAAATACGTCTTGATTACTAATTGGGGAAGAATATTTCAAATAATAATAAAAAATGTCATTAGTCAGGTCTATTGCAAAGATATATTCCGAGCTAAGTATAAAGGTAAGGCGATATAACTTCTGAAGTGAATTCAAGACTAATCGTTCACTCGTCCAAAACTGGACCTTAAGTACAGAGTAGAGCAAGGAAAGATGACAAAGAATAAAATCATCGTCTGCATTGCCATTGCCACTGGATCAGTGAATTTCTTTTCCTGAGGAATCGGTGCCATGTATTACATTTAAATTATAATATCAACTGATCGAAGTATTATCCCCATTGAAAATATTTTCCTTCACAAAAAAATAAGACAGTATGGAAATAAAATATTTGCAAAAGCAAGTTCCGCAATAAGTCAAAGGTCTGTATCTGTAAAGTACGATTATGAAAATTACAATTACAATGGGTTATAAGTGTATAAGGAAAGGAACACGAGTTGGTGGATGAAATCATTGCAAGACAAATGGATGTTCTTTATCTTTATGGCACGGGAAGCAAAGCGTAAGAGGCATTATGATATTGGAATCGATGGAGATATTTTGGTATTGTTGTCAGTATTAGTAAGAAAAATTATCAGGAAAAAGCAATTGAGAGTGCGAGTCGAAAGCTTAAGGGACAAAAGCGCAAGAAAGCAGCATGAATGCGAGCTATGTTTCCTGAAACTGACACGCAGCTCGCTCTAAGGTTTTTCCGAAGGGCTTTAGCAGAAATGACAAACAAGCCAGTAGCCTAATTCCACAGATAATTCATCCCCTTCAAAGAAAACATTCCTTTACCCTCTGTTTAAACTAAGGTAAAAATCAAGTTAAAATATAGTTTGCGAAAATAAATATAGAATTTTCATTAAGAAAATTATACTAAAAAGGACATTCACCAGTAATTATTGTAACCTACAGTAAATACACTAATATGGTTACATGGCCAAGCGTTGTCATACTTAACTATTATATTAGCTGAAATTCATTGTTTTTCGTAATTTAAAAAATATTTGAAATGCACTTTCACCAATTTTTCAAATTCCATTGAAAAAAAAGGATTTTCACAAGTAGGCGACTCTTATACGTAATAAGAAAAGAGTAAATGAGAATATCAGCTATTTCAGGAGTTTTTTAAGAAAAATATAAGGGATAGGGTTGGAAATGTTTCTGTCACTAGAGAATGCCGATTGGGTGCATCTGTAATATGAATGCATAAAAGAATTGTACTGCGCAAGTTTGATTTTGTCGAGAGATTGTAAATGTATGAGATTTGAACCATCAAACAGATGGGGAAGGCAGAGAATATTTTTAGAGAAAGGAATAGACGAATTTTTGGCTGAAAAGAATCTCATGACGAAGCATATTGCATGTCTTGGGAACAAAAGAGCCTTGTGAAACAATGTAGGAATTAGACGGAGGCGAAAGAAGTATGCAAGTGGACAGTATGGTGGAAATAAGTGTAAAAGAATGAGTTCCTGTAATAAATAAGGCTTTTTTAACTCTTCCGAATGGGAACGGAATCACGGGTATGCATATATCTAATGAGAAAAGATATGAACTGTTGCTTGATGCCGGACTAAAGTCATGAGAACTAAAGTTGTTAAGGAAAATTAAATTTCTTTCAATAATGATTCTTAGAATGAACTCTGTTATTTTATTAAGTAACGTTCCATGACAAAAAAGAGATAAACCTGCGAAATATGTCGGTGATTATTAGGAGTTGGACATTGAACACGAGAAGCTAGTGCAAGTAAATGCAAAACTGGAATCGGGAAGATAACGATTTGCTGATCTACCCAAAACCATCCAGATCCAGAATTAAGACTTGGGTCAGATTTATGGATTCTTTCTTGTCCAACAACCCCCGTGAGCGGCGATGTATATCCAGAGACCCTCAGGGTCCCTTGAGATCATTGCAAGCATCTGAAGCGCACGCACGGCATTTACCCGACGACCGGGGGCGATAGATTATATGGCAAGAGGAAGGAGGATTATTGAGGGTGATTGGAAAGAAGGGCTTGGAGGGGATTTGGCGAATTTGACGCCCCCAGGAGTTCAACACAACGGGGAGAGCGTTGTGGTTTTAGAGGCACGTAAACACAGTGCTGTCATCACCGGAAAACTTCCCGGCCGAGATCACAAAAGGAGGAGAACCAATTCGCTTGCGTACACACACTATTTCCTAAGCTGTTCTTCGCGATAACGACGGGTGAAAAATTGTCTTAATAACAACAGTGAAGTTGTCGAAACAAAAAACGGTAAATGATTGCCCAGAGAATTCCAGAGTACGCCGCCTGTTTTTTTGTAGTAAGCACCATCGAAATCCACCAATAGCCGTTATGTCAAAAGAAGAATCAATACAGAAATATATAGTATCATTAAAATAATTTGATTTATGTTTTAAAAATAATATTTATATATATATATATATAAATATATGTGTGTGTGTATATATTATATATTATATATATATATATGTATGTATGTATATATATATATATATATATATATATATATATATATATATATATATGTATACAGTAAAACACTAATCAACACGAAGGTCGGTTTGGTAGGTGATGGTAGAGTTCACCCAGTACTAAGCCTTACAGCATGTGAAATTCGCACATCAGGGTAGGGGGACCAGTTCCTTTCCTTGTGCCAGTTATGGTTTCCCTGGAAGATCTGGTACCCGAAAAATTACATAGCTTGGGTGGAGTTGCAAATGCCCGGAGTGCCTAGCCCGGGAATCGAACCCGGCCCCCTCCGGTCAGCAGTCCAACGCTCTACCCCCTGGACTACCGCGACCCAAACATATAAATATATATAAATATATTGATATGTATTTGTACCTGTATGTATACTATAAATAGTGGATGCGTTCAAAAAGTAACGTGACTTTTCAAATTTTGCGGGCAACATACATTCGATTTTTTTGTTATGTTGGTAAAGATCTTCCAAACATGTTTTAACAGTTTCAACGATATAATACATTTAGTTTTTTATTGAAATATACAAATGTTAGTCGTGTCTTGGTGTGATCGGCCATTTTCTGCCGTTAAAATATTGGTCAAATATTTGCATCAAATTTTGTGTAAAAAATGGAACTAAGTGTTCCAAAACACTTGAAATGTTGATAGTTGCATACGGTGAGTCTGCTCTGAGTAAAAAATGTTTATAAGTGGTACAAGCTCTTCCAAGATGGCCGAGAAGATGACAATGACGAACCTCGCTCTGGACGCCCCAGCACATCAAAAACGGATGAAAACGTTGAAGCGGTGAGGAAACTTGTTTTGAAAATGCATTGAATCACTATAAGAGAAATTGCTAAGGATGTTTGCATACCGGTTGGCTCGTGCCATACAATATTTTCGGATGTTTTGGGCATGAGACGTGTGTCAGTGAAATTCGTTCCTAAACTGTTCAATTTTGACCTGAGGAACCGTCGCATGAGCATCACTCAGGAGCTGTTGGATGACGTGAATGATGATCCTGATTTGCCCAAAAGGATCATAACTGGCGACGAATTGTTGGTATATGGTTACGACATCGAAACCAAAGCCCAATCGTCACAATAGAAGAACCCAGGAGAACCAAGACCTAAAAAAGCACGCTAAGTTCGATCAAACGTCAAGGTTTTGCTCAATGTTTTCTTCCATTCCTGGGGCGTAGTGCATCAATCATAAATTCTTGCCGTGAGTTTTTACGGTCAATAAGGAGTATTATCTTGACGTTATGCGCCGTTTTTGAGAATTGATACTAAAGAAACGTCCGGCATTGTGAAAAAACAATTCATAGCTTTTGCATCACGACAATGCACCTGCTCACTCATCGTTGCTTGTGAGAGATTTTTGGGTCAAAAATAACACCACAATCATGCCTCAGCCACCAAATTCACCGGATTTGGCCCCCTGCGACTTTTTCCTGTTCCAAAAACTGAAGAGACCTATGAAAGGACGGATATTTGAGACGAATGAGGAGATAAATACTACATCGCTGGAAGAGCTCACAGCTATGCCATTAAGTGCTCATCAGAATTGCTTCGAGGATTGGAAAAAGCGTTGGCACGTGTGTATTTTATCTGGGTATGTGTTTGGGTGTTTGTGTGTGTGTATATATATATATAATTGGCTGACACAACATAACACAAATAGAAAAGAATAGACACATATAAAAGAACACTTACACGGTAAATTGTTCTAGCTTTCGGCCCTCTCAGGGGCCTTCTTCAAGAGAGACTGAAAATATGCTATGGAACAGGAGAGGGGAAAGAGTTATGGGCGTGGAGGGGAGGTGTGGAGGGGAGGTGTGGAGGGGAGGTGTGGAGGGGAGGTGTGGAGGGAATGCTGGGAGGGAAATTAAATATGGCGGTTAAGGGTGGGAATTTTAAAGGAACGGAAGGATAGTATGTAGGCGGATTCACGAGTTCTCACCTCTATGTTGGTAGCTGAATCAGGTAGGGATTCTAGGATGCTGAGGGAAAAACACTGGTCGAATGAAAGGTTGTGGGAATTGGCGTGTGAAGGGATAGGAAGAGAAGAGAGTGAGGCAGAATTACAGGAGTATCGGTGATTATTCATTCGGATGGATAAGGGGGTAATGCATTCACCTATGTAGAAGGAAGTGCAGTGCTTGCATGATAAAAGATAAATAATATTTTTTGAGAGGCAATTAGCGTGGGAACGAGGTGGGGGGGCTATGAGGGGATGTAGGGAGAGGGGAGTAGGCATAATAAGAGGACAGGTTTTACATCGGGGGCGGTTGCAAGTTGGGGAAATATTGGGAAATTTGTCACGGGGGGGCGCCAAAGGGTTGGTGGATCTCAGAAGGTTTTTGAGATTGGCGGGTCGTCTGTATGCGATAGATGGGCATTGGGGTAGTAAGGATGAGGTCGCGTCATTGTCATGTAGAATTGGGAACAGTTCTTTAAGGAGGGTTTTCAGTCTGTGTGATCCGGGGTAATAGGTGGTGCAAAGGTTGAGTCCTGCGTCAGATGTGGGCTTGTTATTGTGTGGTGTGTGTGGTCGGGTGGAACGGTGGATTTTATTTCGTAGCAACTTTTCTGGGTAACCGCGTTTGAGGAGTGCAAGGTGTAGATTGGCAAGGTATTTGTTGAGAGTGGCTGTGGTGTTGCAAATTCGGTGTCCGCGGATAGAGAGAGAGTTAGGAATCGAGCGTTTTGTGTGTTGAGGATGACAGCTAGTGTGGTGAAGGTATTGCTGATGGTTAGTGGCTTTGATGTGTACTGAAGTAGTGAATTTGTTGTTTTGAAGTGAGATGTCTGTGTCAAGAAAGGTGATAGTGGAGTCTGAAATGGAAGAGGTGAATTTAACCGTGAAAGATGAATTTAAGGCGGATAAGAAGTTGTTGAGAGAGTCAGAGCCATGTGTCCAGAGAATAAAAATATCGTCTATGTAGCGGACCCAGAAAAGAGGTTGAAGGGGTTGCTGTGACAGGAAGGTCTCTTCGAGATGGCCCATGAAGAGATTGGCGTATGATGGTGCCATCCTCGTTCCCATCGCTGTGCCTTTTGTCTGTAGGTAAAAACAATTTTGGAAAGTGAATGCATTTTTTGTAAGGACGAAAGTGGCAAGATTGAGGAGAAATTCCGTTGAAGGGCGCTGGGGTAGGGGGCGCAGAGAAAGATAATGCCGGAGGGAGGATAAACCTTCTGCATGGGGAATAGAAGTGTAGAGTGAGGTAACGTCGATGGTGGCCATAAGTAGGTTGGGTGTGGAGGGAATAGAGACGGAATTTAGACGGTCGAGGAAGTGGTACGTGTCTTTCGTGAAGGAGGGCAAGGAGAGTACAAGTGGTTGTAGGTGGTGGTCAAGGAATGCGGAGATTCTTTCGGTGGGAGAATTGTAACTGGAAACTATAGGACGACAGGGGATGTTGGGTTTGTGTATTTTTGGGAGGAGATAAAACTGGGGTGTTCTGGGGTTTGGGGGTGAAAGTAGGGATATGTCTTGGGAGGTGAGGCCTTCTTCTGGTCCGGAGTGGAGGAGAAAAGACCGAATTTCGGTTTGGAAAGTTTGTGTTGGGTTTTTGGTTAGAGTGGTATAGGTGGATGTATCATTCAGGTGAGCGAGGGCTTTGGAAATATAATCTTTGGTGTTTAGAATTACAACAGAGGAGCCTTTGTCGGCGGAGGTAACAACGATGTTAGGATTGGACTGTAGGGTTTTTAGGGCATGACGTTCGTTCATGGAGAGGTTATTTTTCGGTCTGAGATGTTTTCTGAAGGATTGATTGGAAACTTTTTCGATGAGGAGACGTATAAAAATTTCGACAGGATGGTTACTAGGAAGGGGTTTTGGCTCATGAGTTGAAGCCGGGCGGAATTTGTCAAGTGCGGGATTGGTATTTAGGTTACTGAAAGGTTTACTTTGTGATTTCCAGAAGGCGCGCCATCGAAGGTTTCGGCAGAAATTGAGGGTATCAGTGAGTATGTTTATGTGGTTTATTTTTGGTGTAGGGGAGAAGGATAGGCCTTTGCTAAGAACGGATATTTCATTGTCTGAAAGGCTGGTGTTTGAAAGGTTTACAATGTCATGGGCATTGTCGGGGGGAGGGGGGGTGTTGGGATTGTTCGGTGGTGGCTGGCGTTTTGGAAAAACCGGAGGGCCTTTGGGAGGAGGGGGAAGGTTGTAAATGCTGCGGAGGTCAGGCTTATATTGAAAGAGTGGGGGTGGTTGAGGAGGAGGTGGCGGGAAAGGGTGAGAGTGTGGAATTTTGAGACCAACTCGGAAGTAGGAAATATACAAGTTGGACAGCTTTTTAAGGAGAGTTTGACGTTTTTGTTGGAGGGAACGTAGGGCAGACGAAATTATGGCGTTGAGTTGTGGAATTAGGTGAGCAGAAGCCAAAGAGATTATTTTAAAGAGGGAAAAAAGGTTTGATTTGTGTTGTTCACGAATGCATTGGTATTGCATAAGGATAAGGTGGGTGTATTCTAAAGATTTTTGGTAAGAGAATGCATTAAGTATGGGGTGGATATCGGGAAGAGTAGCAGATAGTGGTAGGGAAATGACTAGACCGTTGGGAACGATTCCTAAGGACAGGCAGGAGGTGAGAAACTCGGTGTGGCTTGTGTATTTGGCGAGCTTATAGGCGTGACGGCGAAAATTTCGGATCCAAGACGGAATGGGATGAGGGTGGTCCATGTTTAGGCGATTGAGAAGGTTGTGGAAAATAAATAGGAAACGAAGGAAGACAGTGGTGAGGGAAAGGATAGCACATTCAAAATAGAGCAGAATCCGCGGCGAAAAACCTGGTGCTGGATCCCACGACGAACACAGAAGAGACTAACAAGAAAGCTAGAACAATTTACCGTGTAAGTGTTCTTTTATATGTGTCTATTCTTTTCTATTTGTGTTATGTTGTGTCAGCCAATTATTGTGCCGCTCGTATGAGTTTTTCCGTACAATCGTGATATTAAGCTACCTAGCTACTGTTCCTGTCTCTTCTGTGTTCGTCGTGGGATCCAGCACCAGGTTTTTCGCCGCGGATTCTGCTCTATTTTGAATGTGCTATCCTTTCCCTCACCACTGTCTTCCTTCGTTTCCTATTTATTTTCCACAACCTTCTCAATCGCCTAAACATGGACCACCCTCATCCCATTCCGTCTTGGATCCGAAATTTTCGCCGTCACGCCTATAAGCTCGCCAAATACACAAGCCACACCGAGTTTCTCACCTCCTGCCTGTCCTTAGGAATCGTTCCCAACGGTCTAGTCATTTCCCTACCACTATCTGCTACTCTTCCCGATATCCACCCCATACTTAATGCATTCTCTTACCAAAAATCTTTAGAATACACCCACCTTATCCTTATGCAATACCAATGCATTCGTGAACAACACAAATCAAACCTTTTTTCCCTCTTTAAAATAATCTCTTTGGCTTCTGCTCACCTAATTCCACAACTCAACGCCATAATTTCGTCTGCCCTACGTTCCCTCCAACAAAAACGTCAAACTCTCCTTAAAAAGCTGTCCAACTTGTATATTTCCTACTTCCGAGTTGGTCTCAAAATTCCACACTCTCACCCTTTCCCGCCACCTCCTCCTCAACCACCCCCACTCTTTCAATATAAGCCTGACCTCCGCAGCATTTACAACCTTCCCCCTCCTCCCAAAGGCCCTCCGGTTTTTCCAAAACGCCAGCCACCACCGAACAATCCCAACACCCCCCCTCCCCCCGACAATGCCCATGACATTGTAAACCTTTCAAACACCAGCCTTTCAGACAATGAAATATCCGTTCTTAGCAAAGGCCTATCCTTCTCCCCTACACCAAAAATAAACCACATAAACATACTCACTGATACCCTCAATTTCTGCCGAAACCTTCGATGGCGCGCCTTCTGGAAATCACAAAGTAAACCTTTCAGTAACCTAAATACCAATCCCGCACTTGACAAATTCCGCCCGGCTTCAACTCATGAGCCAAAACCCCTTCCTAGTAACCATCCTGTCGAAATTTTTATACGTCTCCTCATCGAAAAAGTTTCCAATCAATCCTTCAGAAAACATCTCAGACCGAAAAATAACCTCTCCATGAACGAACGTCATGCCCTAAAAACCCTACAGTCCAATCCTAACATCGTTGTTACCTCCGCCGACAAAGGCTCCTCTGTTGTAATTCTAAACACCAAAGATTATATTTCCAAAGCCCTCGCTCACCTGAATGATACATCCACCTATACCACTCTAACCAAAAACCCAACACAAACTTTCCAAACCGAAATTCGGTCTTTTCTCCTCCACTCCGGACCAGAAGAAGGCCTCACCTCCCAAGACATATCCCTACTTTCACCCCCAAACCCCAGAACACCCCAGTTTTATCTCCTCCCAAAAATACACAAACCCAACATCCCCTGTCGTCCTATAGTTTCCAGTTACAATTCTCCCACCGAAAGAATCTCCGCATTCCTTGACCACCACCTACAACCACTTGTACTCTCCTTGCCCTCCTTCACGAAAGACACGTACCACTTCCTCGACCGTCTAAATTCCGTCTCTATTCCCTCCACACCCAACCTACTTATGGCCACCATCGACGTTACCTCACTCTACACTTCTATTCCCCATGCAGAAGGTTTATCCTCCCTCCGGCATTATCTTTCTCTGCGCCCCCTACCCCAGCGCCCTTCAACGGAATTTCTCCTCAATCTTGCCACTTTCGTCCTTACAAAAAATGCATTCACTTTCCAAAATTGTTTTTACCTACAGACAAAAGGCACAGCGATGGGAACGAGGATGGCACCATCATACGCCAATCTCTTCATGGGCCATCTCGAAGAGACCTTCCTGTCACAGCAACCCCTTCAACCTCTTTTCTGGGTCCGCTACATAGACGATATTTTTATTCTCTGGACACATGGCTCTGACTCTCTCAACAACTTCTTATCCGCCTTAAATTCATCTTTCACGGTTAAATTCACCTCTTCCATTTCAGACTCCACTATCACCTTTCTTGACACAGACATCTCACTTCAAAACAACAAATTCACTACTTCAGTACACATCAAAGCCACTAACCATCAGCAATACCTTCACCACACTAGCTGTCATCCTCAACACACAAAACGCTCGATTCCTAACTCTCTCTCTATCCGCGGACACCGAATTTGCAACACCACAGCCACTCTCAACAAATACCTTGCCAATCTACACCTTGCACTCCTCAAACGCGGTTACCCAGAAAAGTTGCTACGAAATAAAATCCACCGTTCCACCCGACCACACACACCACACAATAACAAGCCCACATCTGACGCAGGACTCAACCTTTGCACCACCTATTACCCCGGATCACACAGACTGAAAACCCTCCTTAAAGAACTGTTCCCAATTCTACATGACAATGACGCGACCTCATCCTTACTACCCCAATGCCCATCTATCGCATACAGACGACCCGCCAATCTCAAAAACCTTCTGAGATCCACCAACCCTTTGGCGCCCCCCCGTGACAAATTTCCCAATATTTCCCCAACTTGCAACCGCCCCCGATGTAAAACCTGTCCTCTTATTATGCCTACTCCCCTCTCCCTACATCCCCTCATAGCCCCCCCACCTCGTTCCCACGCTAATTGCCTCTCAAAAAATATTATTTATCTTTTATCATGCAAGCACTGCACTTCCTTCTACATAGGTGAATGCATTACCCCCTTATCCATCCGAATGAATAATCACCGATACTCCTGTAATTCTGCCTCACTCTCTTCTCTTCCTATCCCTTCACACGCCAATTCCCACAACCTTTCATTCGACCAGTGTTTTTCCCTCAGCATCCTAGAATCCCTACCTGATTCAGCTACCAACATAGAGGTGAGAACTCGTGAATCCGCCTACATACTATCCTTCCGTTCCTTTAAAATTCCCACCCTTAACCGCCATATTTAATTTCCCTCCCAGCATTCCCTCCACACCTCCCCTCCACACCTCCCCTCCACACCTCCCCTCCACACCTCCCCTCCACGCCCATAACTCTTTCCCCTCTCCTGTTCCATAGCATATTTTCAGTCTCTCTTGAAGAAGGCCCCTGAGAGGGCCGAAAGCTAGAACAATTTACCGTGTAAGTGTTCTTTTATATGTGTCTATTCTTTTCTATTTGTGTTATGTTGTGTCAGCCAATTATTGTGCCGCTCGTATGAGTTTTTCCGTATAATCGTGGTATATATATATATATATATATATATATATATATATATATATATATATATATATATATATATATATATATATATATATATATACACACACACACACACACACACATGGATATACCAAGATTGAGCTGTGACCCAAGTTTCATGAACTTCATTTCATTTTTTAGCCTTAATGGATTATCCGAAAATTTTCATCTAAGTGTCGAAAGAATTGGAAAATCACAAAATAAGAAAAGAGAAACAAAGTGGCCAAAAACTCAGAATGTGTTGCAACAGAAGACAGATTAATTTTAACTTTAAAAATTCCTTTAAGATATAAAATTCCGGGTGTTTAAACATAACATTGCGCATTATGAACGGAAACGAGGTAACTTACAGGATTCTCCTAAAATAAGAGTTCGCAAATATTTCGCGCCTTCATTTATTCAACAACCCCATGCGAACCGCTCGTTTGCAACCATGAATGAATTATGCAATAAATAAGGTTATCGGAAATAAATTTAACTTCGGATCATAGAGATGTACATTTATAGGGTTGTCTGACGACTGGTTTGCGCAGGAGAAATTTTAAAAATAAAACTTAAATCAATAAAAAAAACTTTTTGTGCGTAATCACTAAGGTTTCTTCCTATCGAAAATACACAAAAAGCAACTTAATTTATTGAGGTTCAGTTCAAATCCCACTAACCAAAACATGAATACAGTGACGGACACTACAAACTCTTGCGATGCTCAAAACCCTTAAAATAAAAGCCAGGCGCGTTTCTGCTCACGGGTCGATCGGCATCACACTGAAAGAGGCGAGGAGGTGGTCAGGGGGGTTGATGGGGTGCGTGGGTGGATAAATGAGTTCAAGAAGGAGTCACCGAGGCCCTGGTGTGAGAGCGGGGAGAGGAGAGGGAGAAGGGAAGGAAGCAACTTTGAGGTCGGAGGAAAGGTTTTATGGGGTGAGGGGGAGGGATGTGGGAGGGAGGTTGGAGGGCAGTTGCGGCAGCGGAGTTGGCGTGGGTGTTTCTGTGGTTCGTTCGGAGATGATAATCTCGAGAGGGCACGGTGAGTGGGGGTGGGGAAGAGGGAGAGGGAAGGAGGTTAGGATGGGGGAGGGGGGAAAGCGCACGAAGTCACGTATTTGAGTCATGTCGTGGGATGGCGGGGGGCGGTAACGGGGTAGGTGAAATATTCCTGAACCGACGAAAAGATTTTGCCTATGATAGTAATTCACGGGAAACGTACCAAGCCGATTTCCGCGGATATTGTCGCCAATATCACTACGGCTTAACGCACATAATGATTCTTTAAAAAAAAAACAAACTTTCCTTGATTTTTCATAATAATGGATGGAATGGACAAAGGCGATTCGAAAGCTCAGTTTTTAGATAGCAAAAAAGTAAATTTATTTACAACAAATCGATGACAGGCTGCCTAATATTATAACTACACAGTCATGGTAATGATAATTTCAGAGAAAACAATTCTTTTGAACTCGCAAATATACCACTAACATCTATAGGGAGTGTATTTTTTTACCATCGTATACATAGCTGTTTAAATATCATACAAATAAATACCAGCGATAAATAATTCTAAAGTACCTTATTCAAGTATATAATAATTGAAAATTAATTTTAACCATTCATTCCTATGAAGGAGGGTGGATAACAAGGAGTTTTAAACTACTTTTAGGGATGAAGCCATCTGGTATTTAAACTCCGTTGAGCGTTCATAACTCCAATTTGTACAACAACTTAGTTTTAAGTCTAGTTGATGAGTAAAATCATAGAACGAAAAATTAAGACAAGGAATGACCCCAAACAATGGATTTCCTGCACCTTTTCTAGTGTTTGTAGCAGGATTACACCAAATGTGCCAGAGTAGAGATTGTCGCTTAAAAATTTAATTATTTAAGTGGAAGTTAAGTGTCACAAGCGGAAACCCTTTTACGTTATAATCCCGTTCCTTCTAGTGGCGAAGTTCTTTTATTATATAGAGGCAAAATTAGAAAGTGTCCCTATATAAATAAATGCCTTTGATCCTAGCGCCATCAGTATAATTAACCCTCATCTTTTATGAACGGCGGTAAAAGATTTCGTGCTTCAGCCAAAGAGTCACAAAAAGGGGTTTACTCGTATTATTTTATTCTTTATTTTTTCGCCTTTTTGGCATAAATTTTCAATGCTCATTTGGATTGTTTCATGCATCCGACTTTTTTTAAATTTTCAACGTAATATCAATTTCAACATAATAAAATGTGAAGGAATGGGAAAATACGATCATTAATTGGAAGGTATTTTTCATACTAATTGAGAATATGTAGTGCTTCTATCATTAAAATGCTCACTAAATGGGAAAATGTAAATCTACAAACAATGTTATAATAGGAATAAAAGGAATACCCGAGTCTAAAAATTCTCTTTTCAAATTGGCCTCCACGCCTTGAAAACAATGCATGCAGTATCTTTGATGACTAACTTGCGCAATTACGGTATTCTAAACAACTTGTTTGACTCAAATGACTGTCTATTTTACCCATTTATATTTTCTTTCAAATCTATTGTACTTTTATTCTTTTGCATAACCAACTCCGAGGAAAGTAAGAACTTTCAATATTAGCAGGACAAAACTGTACCCTTAACATTATTAAGAATAATCCACTTTTTTCTTGATTTTTTTCATTGCATGAAAATTTCAGAGTCACCAAATGCAACCATATTCGCAAAACATCTTTGTTAATGTTCATATCTGGGTCTCATTTGCACAAAATCAGCTGGATTTAAGCTTAAGAAATAAATTTAAAAGACTATTTTTACGCCATTTACTTATAATTTATCCAATAAAAGGACTAATTATCCTACAGTAATGGTTTATCGATATTTGAACGACCCCGTGTCCCAAATGGCGACTTTCCTGCCGTCATATTCACTACTTCTCATCCTCGTTTGGCGCCGTGCGAGCGTTCCGAAAGAATCCGGAGGCCCTGAGATTAAGTTCTCTGAAGTCGGCAGGAGAAAAGGAAAGGCGGAGGTAGAGGCTTTGGGAGTTAACCAAGCAATTTGCACGCACTCGGGGGGCCGCCACTCACTGAGAAAAAAATAACTAAAATTAATGGCAACTCGCGATAGATTCCAGGGCAATCGTAATTCCCGTCTCTCCTTCAAGCAAACGATTCACGTCTTAACCATGAGGCGCAGCAGTGAGCTAAAATAAAACATCCCTTTGAGAGATTTAAAAGACACGAGGAGAATGAGGGGAGACTGTTTAGATGTAGTGCAGTATGCCACGAGCCAGCGGCAACACGCTGCGCAGCTGATTGCGTCAGAAACCCCGTCGTGTTCAGAACTGGTAGAGTAGTGAAATAGGAAAGGAAATGGCTTGGGATCGAAGGAGACAGCAAAGACGATGTAACCTCGGTGTGAGGCTCCATTTGAGAGAGAAAATAGCATTTTTTTAAATAATAGGGACATAGTTTTGAGCATGGTATTTTTCAGATATTGAGCTGTAATTAGCCTCAACATAGAGACGTGGTACTATCGGATAATAAAGGTTGGAAAAAGGCACACGAAAAATGAAATGATATAGCAGAAAAAGATGATAAAGTAGAAGACCTGTAGGCAAAATTTAATCAGAATGAGAGAGAGGGTGTTTGCAAACCTCATGATATCAGAGGATACTCTCATTAAGCATTTCTGGGAAGAGGAAGAGGAGGCCGAGAATTTTAATCAGACAAAGATACGGTTCAGAGTTTCATGGACTGTCTGCCTGTAAATGTTTTTTTTATATTTTTTAATACAAAAGGCGTTGAGACGAAAGATGAAGTTCGTGAAATGTCACCACTTTGACAATTGCTTGGCTTTGGGCCACATTATTGCTAGTGAGAATATCTGAATGGATAGCTCGATTGTTGAGGCCCCAGTACCAGTTAGCCAGAGAATCACAATCTTTCCAATTGAGGGTTCTTTCAAAATAGTTGACATATATCTGCCATTTGGAGAATAATAACGGCATATTAATTAAATATATTACTAAGAGATTTTTAACATGTAATGGCAATTGTTTGTAAGTACGCTGGAAAAATGAGGACTACGTAAGCCCTCTTTTTGGGCACAAAATATCAGTGAATCAGTGAATATGATTGTGTGCTGAAAGCCAAAACCACATAAATACACAACAGATGCAGTTTATATATTGAGTTAAAAACATTGCCCTAAATAGAACCGACAAAATAAGTTTTTCCCTGTACTTTTTAAATGCGAATTCATGGCAAATAAAAGTTTCTAAAGTGGAGGGAGAACAGTGATAGTAAGGCATATATCCTAGGGTTTTAATTGGTTAATTTAACAATAAGTTTCTTTAGCAAGATATTAAGAAGTTCATACTCATATGTAAATTGTAAAGTTTTCATAGGGATATAACAAGTTGGCTCGGGAAATAAATTTTCGATTATTATTATCAAAGCACGAGCTTCAAATCGCGTCGAAACAGGGCACTTACTATTATATTACAACTAAGGTAAAATGGAGAGCCTTATGAGTGCTGTAATTATGGTGTGTATACATACACACACGAGCGTATATATGTGTGCGTGTATGCACCCCCATAAATACAGACATTACTTCTATATCTTCAGATGAAGACGGATTGTTTCCGTCGAAATATCAAGAAATAACGTGTGAGTGTTCTTCTTTCTTTGTGTTTCTATATTGTGTGTTACTGTGTATTATATATATATATATATATATATATATATATATATATATATATATATATATATATATATATATATATATATATATGTATATATATATATATATTTTTTTTTTAAGGTAATCTACCGGTTAAGGTAGGTTTTTGGATGGACACAACTACCAAACAAATATTTTCTTACTCCTAACAAAACACAAAATCCATCATCCTACTCTATATCAGGTCCCTCTTCATCTCTGAGTACTTTCTTCCTCCCTTCATCCCGTCCAACATCCCTATCCTGTTCCTTCCCTTTCCTCTTTTGCCCAACATTCTACCCTCTATCACAGTCTTCAACATCCCACTGCCGGTCAATACCCCCTTCATCAACTTTTCCTGCCTCCACAGGATTTCTCCCAACAAACCCCTCTCTTCTCCCACCATACCAAGTACTTCCTCATTTGTTTTCTTCTCTGTCCATTTCACCTTCTCCATTCTTCTCCACACCCACATTTCAAAAGCCTCCAATCTACGTCTATCCTCCTGCTTCAATGACCACGTTTCCGCACCGTGCATAGCTACGCTCCATATCAAAGTTTTTACGAGTCTTTTCTTAACATCCTTACTCAGAGTCCCTGTCATCAACTCCCTCATCCTTGTGAAAGCCTCTTTGCCTAGCGCAATTCTTCTCCTTACGTCCCTACTACTTTGACCGTGTTGGTCCAAAACACTACCGAGATACGTAAACTGCTCTACCTGCTCTAGTTTTTGCCCTCCTATTTTAATGTTAAGCTTGGCCTTTTTCTTTCTAGAAAATCGCATAACTTTTGTTTTCTTAATATTGATTCTCATCCCATACCTGTCGCATTGAATTTCCAATTCACTCAGCAATGCTTGCAGCCCCTTGGCTGACTGACAAACTAAGGCTTGGTCATCAGCAAACCTAACTGATTTTACGAATTCCCCGCCCACTTTCATTCCTACCTCGAGTTCTTCCCATGCCTCTTTAATCATTTCCTCTGCATACAGGTTGAACAGCAACGGTGATAATGGGCAACCCTGCCTTACACCCCTTCCTAACACTGCCCATCCTGACTCCCCGTTTCCCACCCGCACCTGAGCAGTCTGAGACATGTACAGGTTGCGGATTAGCCTCCTTTCCCTCCAATCTATTCCTATTTTCTGCAATATACTCATTAGTTTTTCCCAATTCACCCTATCAAACGCTTTTTCAAAATCTACGAAACAGGCAAATTCGTCTTTATTGTATTCTATATATTCCTCTCGTTTAATAATCTCATTACTGCAATGGCATCACGCGTACCTCTCCCCTTCCTAAACCCAAACTGATCATCCCCTAAGTAATCATTTGCCCTACTCTCTATCCTTTTGTTTATGATCCTGAGAACAACTTTAGCTGCGTGGGATATCAAACTAATTGTCCTATAGTCCTCACATGACGTGGCTTTTACCTTTTTCGGAATAGGAACTAAAACTGATCTCACAAAGTCTTCCGGCCAGATTCCCTCCTCATAAATACTACGAATCAGCCCATATAGCCTCTTCCTCCCACATTTTCCTAAGCATTTTAAAAGTTCCACGGGAATGTTATCTACCCCCACGGCCTTATTTAGTTTCATCTCCCTTAATGCCCTTTCTATCTCATGGTCTAGTATGCCTGGACCTAAGCTGTCCTCCTCTACGTCATTTTCTTTTTCAATGTCTATCTTTGTTGGTCTGAGTTCTTCACCATACAGTTCTTCTATATACTCCTTCCATCTCTCTTGGATCTTTCCTGCGTCAACTATTACCTTACCCGCCTTATCTCTAACTGTTAGCATAGCTCTTCCTTTCTTACTTCCCGATAACGATTTAACTTTGCTGTACAGCGCACCGATTTCACCCTTCCTCTGCAGACTTTCCATATCCTCGCCCTGCGTCTTCCACCATGCGTCTTTTGCCTTATTTGTTGCCCGCCTCAATTTATTGTTCAATTCTTTGTACTTCATTTTGCCTAATTCTGTATTCATATTCTTCCATTATATATATATATATATATATATATATATATATATACACACACATAAAACGTATTTGAAAGTCTCACGGATGTGAATAATAATGTAAGAAAGGAAGTCCTTCTCTCCCTTGAGAAAGGTGGCTTAACGACCGAAAATTTGGAAACGAGTGAGTTTCTTTTCTCTTTTTTTTGTTTCTGTGTTTTTGTTCGCTAGTGCTATATTGAAATACCTTATACACATACTACCTTGATCAAAAATTTCCCGGAATTTATTCAGAAAATTAAAAATACAAGTTTATTCATCTAAATCTATATTGTCCCCTTCAAAGTAATCCCCATCGACTGCAACACACTTATGCCAGCGCTTGATCCAATCCTCGAAACATTTTTTATATTCGGTTTTCGGTATGTCCATCAGTGCTTCCTGCGATTTTTCCATTACTTCCTCTCGGCTGCTAAAACGCGTTCCCCATAATGGTTTTTTAACTCGATTGAACAGAAAGAAGTCACAGGGAGCCAAATCAGGTGAATTCGGTGGCTGTTGGATGGTATTTGTTGCATTTTTCGTCAAAAAATTACGAATAATGATAGCACTGTGCGACGGTGCGTTATCATGGTGCAAAATCCACGAGTTTTCTGCCCACATTTCTGGTCTCTTTCGGCGAATTGCTTCACGCAAACGTCTCATAACGCCCAAATAATACTCTTTGTTTACTGTCTGGCCTTCTGGCAAAAATTCATGATGCACTACACCGTTGTAATCCATGAAAACCGTCAGCATTGCCTTCTTTTTTGACTGAAAACGACGTGGTTTTTTTGGTCTCGGCTCATTTGGTGAACGCCATTCACTTGCCTGATGTCTGGATTGCGTGTCGTACTCATAAACCCACGTCTCGTCTCCAGTAATGATCCTTTTGATGAATGTGGGATCGGATTCAGCCTCGCAAATCATGTCTTTTGCGACGTCAACACGGTCTCTTTTTTGCATGAAATTGAGGTCTTTTGGAACCAACTTTGCTGCTACACGACGGAAACCCAAATCATTAACCACAATGTCTTGGGCGGATCCATAGGCAATGTTCAAGTCCTCCGCTATTTCTCTGATGGTTAATTTGCGGTTATTGACCAACATTTCTTTTACTTTATCAATTTTTTCACCGACTTTCGATGTCGATGGTCTGCCACTGCGTTCATCATCTTCGATTGACTCACGACCACTTCTGAACCGCTCGTGCCACTGGTAAACGACCGTTTTTTTTAGAGAATCGTTGCCGAAACACTTTTCCAACATTTCCAACGTCCGTGCGCCACTAAATCCGTTTTTTACGCAAAATTTAATACAAGTTCGTTGTTGCAAATTTAAATCCATTTCTGAAATTGTAAAAAATCGCCAACACACACAGAGATAGATGTACTCTTGGCTACGTAACTTTTGCAAATGTCAAGTTATGACACTAAGATTTAAAGGGAATATCAACAACAGATGTACCAATTTAACAAAAAAAACAGAACTCAAATCGGAACGATGGGAGCGCCACACGGTGGTTATTCCGGGAACTTTTTGATCAAGGTAGTATATGTATATATAACATTTTTATTTCACCGTTTGAGGTAGGCTATACAAGCTTATATACATGCATTAAAATATAATCATTTATAGCCACACTCGACCCGAGTGGATGAAAGCGGTGTTGGTGAAAATTCATTTCCAGGAAAACCTGTGGACCTTAACGCTGATTTGCGACGCAGTAAGCCGTGCGTGATTCGCGCTAATTCATCGCTTTCCCCCGAGCAGAAATGAGATCAGTGATTGCCGACCCAAAAGCTGCGCTGAATTTCTTTAGCTCACCGCAGACCAGTACTCAAGATCCCTCGAGTGATTTTTGCATTTATATTTTCTCCCTTTTTAACGAAACAACGTTTCGATGGAGCTATTTTCTATATCTTCCCTTTATCCAGTTGTATGAACAGTGTATATGTACCTAAATACTCGTAATGGTATACTCTTAAAAACACTACCAAATATGGAATTTCCCTCTGCAAATAACATTTAAAAATGTTTCGTTGGTCATATTCTTAAAACATAGTAGAAAAAGTCATGAAATATCGAAGAAAAACTCTTATTATTGTGGGAAATGCCTAATTTTTTAATGGCAAAGCCACATCAAATTTTTTTAGCATCAATACCCTCAGATTGAATTGCAGGAGCAATTCTACTGTATTTAATTAGATTTTAAAAATATCTTTTCTGAATTCGAAGTGCGAAAATGTCCATACTACGTTGGATTGACTGATATAAATTAAAATTGTATTCTTCGAAGTGTAACAACTGAATACTATAGCATATACCGCACTTAAATAATATTCCATAGCGTGCAATTTAGACCACCTATTTTCAACCTCCGCAAACTTCATAGCTGCAAAATATGAAGTTGAGGTAGTCAATACTACTAATAACCATCACACTGAATCTCATTTATTTGTGACGAATGAAAGCAGCTCGTCTAAATAATTATAGTTTCCAGCGTCTAAATTGGTTCCATCGCGCTGGCGGTACACGAAATCCTCTCCATCTTCTACAGCACGTTTCCAGCCAACATAAACGTTGCGAGCGTTGTACGGGTAGAACAATAAATATTTTTTGAAATGGGCACTCGTGACTGTAAATAGTTCTTCATTGAATTATTAATTTATAGGGTAGTTAAAATTAACGTGTAACGAGGGCGAAGCTGAACCGAGTTTCTGGAAGGGAAATGGGATATAGCCAAAAATGTACAGGCCTCGCCTCTCGCCTATATGATCACCCTACATTCCGCACTGGAAAGCAACGTAAATGAGACAAACTCCACGGTTCAATGGGGCAGTACATTTGGTATTCATATCAACTGTATTGACCTTCGGTGAATTCTCCTGCCTCCTGAAATTTACTATGATTAGCATCGTCGGAATTGGAAAGGATACACATTTCGAAGCGGCGCAATTTTTATACTATCACAGTCAAATGTATCCTTCGATGCTGGGTAACAGGTCTAAGGTACTACTGAATGCATAATATGTTTCTTCCATAAGCATTGTGTTCAAGTTACTTCGTATTCTCTTTTATCGTTAACTAAATTATTTTTCTCTTCCGGGTTCTCACCTCGCGAAGCTCTGACCGTTCGTTTTGCCTTCAGTGAGCTATCGTCCCTCATACCATACCGGTTGAGTCCATCCTATCTACATGCTGCGAATTCTCTCCTAACTCTTTTAAGAATATCGTAAATTCAACTCGTGACTTTAAAATAGTTTGTAATGTCTTTATTTTAGAAATAAGAAAGGTTAAGCAAATATATATTCAAGTTCGGAGTTGTAAGTTATTCAATATCAGACAACCGTAATTTTCAAATTTTGCACAACATACTAGCATGAAATCATACAGCAGAATTAGCAATAGTATTGTGAATGAATGAGTAAATTTAAGTCGAGGCTTGAGAGGTGACATCATATATTGAAAATCTATGGACCAAGTGGGACTCTCGTTATTTTCAGTGCTCGTAAAGATCAAGCTGACATCATCATAAACAGTTCTGAAAACTATCTTTGATTTGAGACCTTGGGTTGCTCGTAAAAAATTATTTTTATCATCCCTAATTTTTCAAACCCTTTCGTTATCTAAATTATAAGCTTGATAGTGATTAACTTGAAGCAATTCCTGCTCACTGTCGCAATTATTTCAACTAATCGCCACTACAGGGTTTTTCATATCTCAGAATAATGATCATATTTCGAGAGATGGCTGGCGTAGGAAAGGCGAAGGCTAGGACACTTATATTACGCGATTCTTCTTCTCACACCCGTATAACGTTGGCCATCTTGGTTCAAAGCACTGCCAAGATAGGTTTAGTGGTCCGCCTACTCTAATTTCTGCCCTCCTACTTTAAAGTTAACATTAGCCTGACTTCTCGGAACCTCATAATATTTGTTTTTTTTACATTGTTCCTCAACCCATGCCTATAAAATTGATTTTATAATACGTCTAGCGATGGCTGTAACCTATTGGCTACTTGGCTAACTGAAGTTTAATCATCCGCACACCGAATTTATTTTATAAATTTCCCACTGATTTTCATTCCTATCCCCGGCTCTTCCCTTGAAACTCTAATCATTTTCTCCACATCTCGTACGTCAACTGGATCAACTATATTGTTCTATGACCAAAAAAAGAAGTGTAAGAGAAACTCACACAAACAATTATTTTTCTAAAAGGATATTAATATATATATATATATATATATATATATATATATATATATATATATATATATATATTAGTTCATATATTGGAACCAGTGAACCAGTAAAACCACATCCTTGTGCGACACCTATGCAGTCTGAGACATGTACAGGTTGTAGAAGCTATCCTACCCCTCCCATATATTCCTATATTCTGCAATATATTCAATAATTGCACACAATTCACTCAATCAAACACCTTTTCGAAATCTACTGAACACATACATCACGATTGTATACAATAAAATTTCATCTTTCCAGATATATTACGCCAAAGACGATGCTAAATTAATAATGTTGCACAATAAATGACAGCAAAACGAGCAGAATATTTAAGGCTTCTCTCGCAATATAGAAGATTATGACCTGGATACCGTACAAAAAGCGTATATACCATATCAAACGCCGTCGCTGAATTGAAATTAGTTTAGTTTGTTCATGATAACAGTTAAATCCTCTGAATAAACACTATTTTATGGATTAAATACTGATTTATTCTACAGTCAACAATTTATTTCTACAATGTAAGCCTCTGTTTCCCCATTCTCTTCATAACACTTATGATGACATATGTGTCACAATGCTCCATCGTAGATTTAAAATAATTAAATTTTCAGAGAATTTCTGCACTAATCATTTTAAAAAGATGAATATAAAAGTGAAACTATAAGGAAAACGTTTTAATCTAGCATCAAGCATCATTAAGATACGAGATCGTGTTTCATAGTACTACTACCAAATTATTATATCATCAAATGATCCAATAGTAAACGTTTCGCAAGAAAATTCATCCCATTCAGTGGGTACTAAAACTAACCCTCACTAAGATTCCCCATGACCTATTATTTCTAGAGTGTTTTTCTTTCTATTGTTTAGAATGTGAGAGGACAACAACACGCAAGCGGGTACTATGCAAACCTATCTTTGTTTGGCCAAGAGAGTCACGAACTTTCAAACAAGGGCTGAAATTTTTTAGTTCCCAGTTTAAATTCGGACGTTTGTTGACTCTCTTCCTCTGCCCGTCCTCAGACTTCGGCGCCCCAGAAGTGTACCACACAAAAGAGAGCAATTCAATGCTCGTTAAGTGCTCAAAGCAAACCGACCTAAATCTCCTCTTCGTCTGGGGGCGAGCGCCAAACGAAAGCGTGCTCCCCCGAGCTGACAATTCCGAGCAAATCACGGAAGCCCCGCGAGCACGCCGAGTCCGCCGCGGTTACGCAAATACCCCCGCCGTCCATTGAGGAAGAAGAACGGGGAGCGGCAGCTGCGAACGGGCCGCGGCTCCAGACGGGGGGCCCGCCGCTGTTGCCACCGACCCGAAGGCGCATGCGCCCCGGGTGTTGACTTGCTTGCGCGGCTTCCCGCCCCGACAATTATATGGGCTCGCACCTGCGGAGCCGTGAGAATGATGAAGACTCGCTAACCACATTACGTACTGCCCTCCCTGGTCCCCTCCCCGCCTTCCTCTGCCTCCAATACCATAAACCCTCTTCTACCGCCCCCATCCATCCTACCCTCAAGCAACCAACCTTTCTCGTCTCCACACCCCACCCCCCGCCCTCCCTCAATTCTCCCATCGGGCCCCCGGAAAGCCTAAGCCACTTGGAATGGGCGGAGCAAAAACTAGGGCCATAAAGCATCACTAGCGGAACCTAGCAGGGACGGGAGAGATAAAAGCCCCTCACCTCATTGCGAATGATTTTCTTGGCTTAGTCCAAGTGACGCCATGCCTTATGTATTGCCGAACCGAGATTCCTGGCACAACTTGATTTACGTATCTGAAAACTCAAACATGTTCGGCAAGGATGACGTTCATAAAAAGTCTACGATGTCGGTGCAGGGTAAAAACTGACGGCATATTAAAGTGTGTGTTTCACTTAATTTGTTTATTTCTGCTTCGAATGTGATCCTAATACTTTGGTCTAATTTTTGGAGGAAGTATTTCAGATTTTCGTTTATACTTGGTGTGAAAATTTGTTTCGTAATAGGCGTTAAGTTACGTCAAAAGAGAAACGAGGCAAAATTGTACACAAATCCTGGAGCACCGACCCACACTGCAAAAGACTATTTTGGTCAATTCTCTAGCTGATTCTGAAAGGGTTTAGAAAGACTTAGTTTTCCTCTGGGTGTCTTCAACTTCATCCAATCTGTGTATATTATGGGTGGCAAATCTTCCTGGAAAAATTTAGAACGCACAGGGAAAAGGACTTGATTGTCTGCCCTGATGAGTGAATTTCACAAGCCGTAGGACTTAGTACATGCTAGAGGAAATCTACGCTCATTAACCAAACATCATATCTATCTTACCTCCGGTGCTAATACTGTCAGTTTTTTAATATTCACATTTAAGTTTTTATACCCCAATTATGGTAATAGGATATGATGATGTAGTTGGATGTAAAATATCGCGGGTTCATGAATAAAAACTTTCATGTACAAAGGCCAAGTTTTACATTTCACCATGCAGCGCTTCCACAAAGGACGAGTGAGTAAATGTTGAATGTTTGATACTTGCCGAGGAGATACGCTTTTTAAGCCAAAAAGATAAATAAAGAACCATGAAATATGTAAATTGGCGCCGCATAGCTTCTTGTACTCGAGAATCAGTGAGCTACAGGCTATCTGCACCTACAGAATTTCGAAAATAATTACTCGTTTTATGTTCACAACTTATGCATTGCAAAACTATTGAGCCTTTCTTTGACGTGTTTGGAGTGGAAAGACGCCATATAAATGAATATTTTTATTTTTTCGTGCCATCACTCGTACTATCGTATTCATGCTATCGTACTTCTCTCACTTGATTGAGTTCCACGACATATTAGCTATCCATTATACAGGGTTCGTCCGGAAAATAAGTGTACTGATTTTTTCCCGCCGCTCCAGGCGCGCCCAGCACCGCTCTGACGGGCTGCGATTGGAGGGGGGTATGTTGGCAAGCGACGCTGAAAAAGGCAGTCGGCTCTGAGCTGTGGTGTAGTGAGGAGCTCTGTTAACGCGAACCTCCACGCTCGACCCACGTCACGGAACGCGATGCAGAAGTTTTTGGAGCGGCGTTATTCCATCAAATTTGCGGTAAAGCTCGGGAAATCGTCTACCGAAACTGTCGGTATGATTAACCAGGCTTACGGGGAGTCAGCCATGTCCAGAAACATGATCTTTCGGTGGCACAAGATGTTCGTGGAGGGCAGAGAAGAGGTCGACGACGAACCACGGCCTGGACGCCCATCAACGACACTCACCGACGAAAATGTGCGAAAAGTTCGCGATGTACTGAACTCTGATCGTCGTCTTAGTGTTCGGATGATAGCAGAGCAGTGTAATGTGCCAAAAACAATAGTGCACGAGATTATTAGGCACCAATTACAGATGCGAAAAATTTGTGCAAAGTTGGTGCCGAAAGTGCTCAGTGATGATCAAAGACTCAATCGTTTGGAAATCGCGACACAACTTGCTGATCACTGCAAAAATGATCCACATTTTTTAGAGAACGTTGTTTCGGGTGACGAGACGTGGATCTTTGAGTACGACCCGGAGTCGAAGAGACAAAGTGCGGAGTGGCACACCCCATCATCACCCCGTCAAAAGAAAGCTCGCATGAGCAAATCTCGGATCAAGGCGATGCTCATTGTCTTTTTTGACAAAAGGGGAGTCGTCCACTACGAATTTGTACCTGAACGACAAACTGTAAATGCTGCATTTTACGTCCAAGTGCTCGACAGGCTTCGAAAACGAGTCGCCCGCGTCCGGCCAGCGATCAAAAACATCTGGCGGCTGCATCACGACAATGCGCCGTCTCACACCGCGCTTGTCGTGTCGGACTTCTTGGCCAAGCACGGTGTGGCAACGCTGCCGCACCCGCCCTACAGCCCGGACTTGGCACCACCGGACTTCTTTCTGTTCCCGAAGATAAAGAGGGGTTTGAAAGGAACGCGATACGGGACTTTGGACGCCGTCAAAGAGGCCGTGACGACGTGTCTTCGAGAGGTTCCCGATGATGCCTTCGCGGGAGCGTTCCAGGAATGGGAACGCCGCTGGAACAAGTGTATCGACTCACAAGGGTCCTATTTTGAGGAATATTAGCTTAAGATATGTAAAAGTGTAATAATTTTTTTTCCTGAGCTCGTACACTTATTCGAACCCTGTAAACGTCGGTTTCCAGCATCTACGTACCTAACTTCTTAAGCCTAACGCGCACATTCTTCAAATGTGGATGCTCATGAAAGGATTGGTTTTACGAGGGTGGTACAATAAGTCCTTAGAAAATCCAAGAGATGGCGCTCGTAGTATCGAAAATAAATTTTTTCCATTGAAATAACACTCCTAACTAGTCAGCTTTTAAAGTTTCAGCTGTATCCGTCATATAGTTTGTTGTTGTCATCGATTGAAGTAAACAACTTTAATTTGTCTATAAAAATGGATAAACATGAGTGATTGTTGACGGTTGACGCTGAAATAAATAAAAGCTGAGTTGGACGCAGTTCATGGCACATCTGCTCCTGTGCTTGCAACTGTTTACGGGTGAATGAGTTTAAACTTGGTCGCACGTCCACAAAAGATGAATGCAGATCCGGGCGCCCTGTGGAAGTGTCTACCCCCGAAAATGATTGACAAAATACACGATACGAATTTAAGTGATCGACGACTCAAAGTGCGCGAAATAGTGGAAGCCATAGGCCTATCACAAGGTACAGTAGCTTCAATTTTGCACGAAAAATTGGGCGTGAAAAAAATCTCGGTAAGAGAAAAGATAGATACACTACTGCACTCCAGAGACAAAGCAACAGTCAAATCAGTGGATTTTTGAAGGTAAACGGGCTGCGAAGAAGGCGAAGACGGTCAAGTCGGCCGGTAATGTTATGGCCACGGTCTTTTGGGATTCTCGCGGAATCATCTGCATTGATTATTTGAAAAAGGGAACAACGATAACAGGAGAGTATTGTGCGTCATTATTGGTACGGCTGAGGAAAGAAATCAAGTAAAAGCGTCCTCATCTGAAAAAGAAAAAGGTTCTCTTTCATCAAGACAATGCACGGGTGCTCACCTACGCAGTTGCGATTGCCAAAATTATAGAATTAAAGTTCCAATTATTACAAAATCCACCGTATTCACCAGATTTGGTCCCCAGTGGCTATTTCTTATTTCCAGACTTGAAGAAATGGCTTGGCGGACGAAGGTTTACGACTAACGAGGAAGTAATCGATCAAACAAATGCCTATTTTGAGGAGCTTCCAAAATCCTACTTTTTAGACGGCTTAAATAATTTGGAAAAACGCTTAGACTAATGTATAGAGTTGAAATGAGATTATGTTGAAAAATAAAAATAAAATGGTTTTTTTTACTCTTTTCTGAGGACTTATTTTACCACCCTCGTAGTTTATTTCACTCAAGTATTTCAACTGCTCCGAAATGCTTAGCCGGATCCCATCTATATTTTAAATTATATCTTGTATTTTTTTCTTTTATTTAAAAACTTCCGCGCTTTACATTTACTGATATTTACTTCTAATTCCCTCTCTTTTCATCACTCCGATATATAAATCGTAAGAGGATAGCACGTCTCCCGGCGCCCTTATTTGTCTGTAAATCACTGTGTCGCCAATAAATAATCACAATTTGCTGCTGACGTGAAAGCTTCGGTCGTGAAGGTATGAAAATAAAAGTAGGAATCCTATAGCACTTTACCGTGGCACTCCCAAAATTACGTTTACTTATAATGAACTCGACCCGTCGATGACTATTTTTTGTTCATGATAAGATAAGAAGTCTCTAATCCAGCTTGTACGAGCTGGATTATCGATGACGAGGGTCATCCGGATGACGATATGACGAGGGTATATATCGATGACTTAATGACGTAGCTTTATCATTGACAACAGAATATATTGGTTTGTAAATTAATTTCCCATGAGGAACCATGTTGAATGTTTTCTTGAAATCTAAAAATACAGCATCCCCTTGGATAATCTTTGCCCCGATTACAGGTTATAATAAAAGAGGATCAACGCCCACCAAAGTTGACTGAGACAAATTCGTAATAACCTTCACAGATGTAATCGCTTTCACAGATTTGTAATCACTTTTACAGATAAGGATTTCGAATTGCCCAACCGCTAACTGCACTCAAATGTGCTGGGTAAATATTATGATTGTGAGTAAAGATTCACAAAACATTGAAGCTTAGGGAAAATATTTCTAGAAATCTTTGATTTTAAACGTAAACAGTGACATGCCTGTACTGAGTTCAAATTATTTTATTAATATGCCACAAACATATATTATTCTACAATCGGCATACAATATGTTTTTCAGCGATAAAATAGATAAAACAGCTCCATTTCATTTCGTGCGAGCAATTCAATTAGCATAGTGAAATACGGACGCTTATTTTCTCAGAATCCGTGATAATAGGCAAATTACGACAGACACACTCGTGCATGCACCATACTAAAGCATTTTGCAAGGAAAGAATGGTACATCAAAATGAATGTACATACGTTAATGAAAAATTGCAAAGCCTATCCTCTGCGCTAAAAAGTAGTAAAACTATTTTATTCGAGACGCAGTGAAGCATCTTACCGTGTGATTAATTATAAATATTAAATTATGCGTATTAAATATACGTAGACTTAACACAGCAATTAGTAATGAATCATAATATCTTCATGTAAATCCTACGTTCCTGAAGACAGTACATAGTATGTATATGCATTGAACTGAGCATTCAACTCCAAATAAGTTACAGGAGAACACTATATAATAGTACGCTAAAAAATGTTTAACCTGAATAAAAGAACATTTCTCAATCAACGCATTTTATATACTTACTTCTATAAAATAAGATTTCCTAAATTTTGCTGGATTTCAACGAATCTCACGAAAAAACATGAAATTGGATATTTGATTTGAAGAATAAAGAGTACTGAAGAAAGTGGAAAAAAATGACCGAGATTATTATAAGATTATAACTCTCACAATTTGAATGTTGGAATGGTAATACATCGACTCCCTGAATATGAGTCAACCAAAGAATCAGTAAGAGCATGTTGATAAATGCAACAATATAAAAGAGTAAAAATCATTCGCCTTGACAGGAATCTCCCGCAGGTTGTTGCAGCATCTCCCGCAGTTTCTTGGAACATGTTAATAACATAAAATTAATTAACTAATGGAATAAACGAGTATTATTCCTTAAATAAAATTCCCTATGCATATTTTCATTTTATATTTAATTTTGAATGATGTGATCGAGAAGCAAAAAAAATTATAATAAGTATTAGTTTGATGGCCAATAAAGGAGAAACGCCTATAATAATAGAAATAGCATCGAAAATTATAAAGGAGTATCACCTGTGGCAGCAGTATCAAGTCCAGTTATTATGGCAGGCTATTTGGGTTCTTAAGTAGTTAATCAGTGAAATCTCTTCTTAGCACATCGATTGTTCGGTGACTAGCGTAAAAAGCCCGCGGATTCTATGCTACAGAGAAACAACGTTCGAATTCCAGCCGTAGAAAATTTTCTAAGGAGCCCTCAAACTCCTTGAGTATTCAAAGATACATAGAGTTAAAACCAGTGAATGTTAAAGTGAAGCACTGGCATTCTAAATAGCAATGAAACCTGGTGACTGGTTAAAATAGCCGCTAATTGTTAGTCTGTCTTCCACTGACAGCATCATCACTCCTAATCACCTCAATTCCTGGCACAAGAGACATACCGTATACAAGAAAAATACTGAAAATCAATCAATATTACATAAATTTAAACTTTTCAACGATTACTTTGAAATAAATTAACAAGAACAACTGCTATTCCATTAAAATGTAGTCATGCAGTGAATTTTGACCGGAGTCGAGTGTTTGCCGAAAATAAATTAGATTTTAAATGTAGATAATTTTCGAATAAAGGTGATTACGATAACAAAAATGTCCATAAGACACATCAATATTTTATTTTCGTGCAGCATAAACGATAAATTATTGTGTTTTTTAAATGGCTTGGGTCAAACTTATGCTTCGTTCAGAGATGGTTTTGTGAGTTTTTCTTTTAACTAATCATTTAATGCAATTTCATTTGATGCTGATTATCCTTGAGGGCATTGGAAAGCTCAGGAGCTCAGTTTTATGTCTTTTATCGCCTTCGGCATTTACAATCTTTTCAAAATTCCTTCCTTCAATGCTCTCTACAAGTTTACCCTCACTCAAGAGATTGCTTCTCCGTCGAATTTTCTGGCTTTGGGCTAGTTTTTAATTTTAGGCCATATCTGAGAGTGGGCTGGACAAATGCATCACTGATTGTTTTTTTAAAACTTTGAGCAGCCCAAAATATCAATAAAGAAGAGGTCTCTTGATAACTGGTGTCTTGAACCTCCTCTTGCCTTAGCCACTGTTCTAAGACCCAAGAAAATGGTTTCGATGGTTTCCAGTGCTGCACATGAGTCATCGAGGGATGTGCAACCACATTTAAATTCATATGCCTACTTTTTGACGGTTGATATTGAAGGAGCCCCTTACACTTTTGTCAACTTCGGATAAAATTCTTTAGGGGTTAATCCATTCAAAGCGAAGAAATTTATGGCCGCACGAAATTCAAGTTTTTCCATTTCAACGAAATACACGAAATTAGTCTCCTGCGACAATGCGTGAAGACAAACTGCTTGAAAGAACAAGTTGAAACTTGTCTTACGAACTAATGACACGTGCATCCAGGCAGGAATAACAAATGCTCACTGTTTGGAACACTATCTCAGTCTCAGGCCGAGAACTTTTCCCTTTACCCTCGTATTCTAAAGCAACTATTGAAAAACAGTCCCATGAAAATTTGAATGCAATGATAATCAAATTCATAACGTATTTGATAGATATTTGGTATGTATTAATTTCAGACTGATTTTTAATACTCGAAGTTATACACCTTACATATACTGTGCATATGTACCAATGTATTCCATTATCAGAAGGTAACCGAAGTCCTCATAAATATGGGGTTCCTTTAGTGCGGTAAAAGGGAAGGCGTGAGTGAAGTAACTGCGGTCAAGCCATAAATGATTCACGGCAAATTTCTCCCTTCAACTGGCTCTGAAGGAGGATTTCTGCTGATTTATACTGCTCTTACTTACCATGAGGTTGTTGCGCGTTACAGCTCCCCTAATGGCTTGCCAATTAACCAACGCTATAACGCACGGAATGGCGAAAAAATATTGCCGGTACCAGTTTGAAGTCCACCTCAGTTTGCTAAGATTTTCCACTGTCTCTGTATCAGATCTCTCATTTACCGAGGTGCCTAATGTCCTGGGCACCATGCAAACATTTTCAACTAATTCAGCATCCGCAATGTTGATCAAGCTGGTTTGATTACCTTGGAAAACGGATGCAAGCGAAGCAGACAACGAAGTCCAGCGCAATCATTGAGCCCGAAAATAAATGTAAGATTCATTCCTAGTTTAGATATTTTCCTATAGCTAGCCGGATAGTCATAGGCTTAGCCTTTTCTATGCTACAATAATAATGTAGTTTTATCCTCATCACCATCTGTATAGGCAATTCTACGATCAGAAAACTGTTCTAGTAATTCACGAAATAGTTGTCTGGTGTAAGATATCCTGCATCACCTTTAAGTGCCTCGATAAAAGTGTGTAAATTAAAGGGCGTGGTAAATTACATGGTAGCCGTTCAATAAATTATCTAAGAAAAAACTGAGGGAGTACTATATCAGTTACACTAATAAAATCATCAAAAGTAAATTCTAGATATAATTTTGCCCTTTGTCTCCGTCTAAAACTTTAAACATACCTGGGCTTAATAGAACACTTTAAGTCTAAAATATTACTAACGTGGTCGCATATGGGATATCTCTCCAAGGGTATCTCCTCCAGTCTCAGAACTATTACGCAAAGGACTACTCCGTAATGCCCCCGTTGCCTATTACAGGTCACAAGTATTTTGTTCCTGAAACACCGCAATTTTTATTGATAACCATAATATATTTTGGAAAGCTAAAATCAAGATGGAGAGAATAATTTTTCTTAAAGAATAATTTTAATTTATTTTTACCGACAAGAGAACAAGATCTTTTAGGTGCAATGTTTTTCTAACTAAACACGAGATTCTTAAATCCTGTTACTTCGAAACAACTAATACATTTGCTCTTAACTTTTGATTTTAACCAAATTTAAAGATGAAACATTTTGGTGAATACGTTTTGTTATCTAAAACCCATTATTGGGTGCATTACTCTTTGGATCACTAGCATGCAATGATAACTGAGAAGTTGGATGGTAAGAACGAACGATGAGGAAATCATTTATTCGGGAGATATAACCAGTGTTGGCGAAATTCATTTGTAACATTAATATGATTCAACCCTCCGGATGAATTACTGATTATTTAATCGACAATCTAACATTCGGAAGAGATACTTTCATAAATCTTGCTGAAATGTATTGGTACTCTTGATTGTAAGCAATATAATAACTTTTAGGAAGGAAAATGGGAATCGACTCAAAAAAGATTTTCTTACCCCATTTAAAAAATAAATCCAGGGATTTTTTCCTTAAAAAATCATTAATTTCCGCGAAAAGAGAATGAAAAATATGTATTTGAGTTATATTTCCTCCTGGATTAAATTTACTAATTGATAAAATAGTTTAACTTCTTTAGAAAGAAAGAAAACAGATATCAACATTTTTCCAAGCGTCTTAATTTCTAAGATTGCCAAAAATTAATAACACTCCTAAAATTAATAACACTCCTAAAATTAATTAAAAACGATTTCAAATTTGTTCGTAAAAATAACTGTGTCTAAAAAATATATAATAAATAAAAGGAATTGATGTTTTTTTGAATCTCAAGGCTCAATAAAAAGTTCAGCCTTTCAAAATATGGTGTACATTTTGGAGTGTTTTCAATACTTTTATTAGGGCGAACTTATTTTACAAACTTTACGGCTGTTACGATCTTCAGTTCATCCATTCGTATACGACAACTTCGATAACAAGGCACCAATCATCATGCGAGATACAAGGTTTGAATAAAAAGTATCGGTAACAATTTATTTCCTGACGTGTGCGTGAAGTACTGAGTTCAGACCGTTGGCTAAGTGAGTGCATGATCGCATATCGCATTGGCATTGATAAGAGGACAGTTTACACTATTATTACTGAAAATTTGGCGATGTGAAAGATCTGCGCTAAACTCGTCCCGTAGGTCTTGACGGACGACCAAAAGCATAGTCAAATGTCTGCTTGCGAAGACCTACAACTCTTTGAGGACCATTTGCAATGCATGGAAGACCTTCTGCAACCCCCTTACAGTCCCGAGTTGTCACCAACAGACCATTTCTTATTCCAAAGAGGGAATCCTCTCTCAAAGGACCACCATGGAAGTACCGTCCAAGATGCTTGCATGCGTACCCTTAACAACATTCCGTAATCCGCACACCAGGGAGCCTTAGAGTCGTGAAAAAACCGTCAGCAAAAGTTTGTTGACGCTCAAGGGGTATACATTGAAGAATTTTGAGGCATTATATCGTTATCTGAAATCAATCTATTTTTCCGAAATTTTTCCCGATACTTATACAAACCATGTGTATACAATCAATCAGGGATAAAAAATCATGTATAAATGCGCAACTTTCGAAACGCTTTGGCTTCGCAATGCGATGAACTTATGTCGGGCATTATCATCGGAGGGTGGTGCCATTTCATGGTAATGACGGCAGTCATGTACCCGCGAAATGTCTGCCATATGTGCATTTTATAGAATAACAAATCAGGATTTTATAACATAAAGGAACACTAATTTCAACCCGAATTACAATACAAGTTTACAAAGGTTCTAACGCCACAATAAACTATTTAATTAGAGTAAGAAAACAAGTTCCCTTTGTATATTTCCTCCTGTTTTTAAGGTAGGTTTGGAGCTAGGTATTCGAGCATCGCCTTACGCTATGTGAATGAGAACGCCCAATTTGGACATTATACTCACACTCCACAGCTGAGGACTCTAGTCTGTAGACTACCATACCACTGATTTATTTTTAGCAATTAACGAGGCAGATCAGCAAGTAAAATTTTAATGAAGACCATTTTTATGCTCGATAAAATTTCTATTAATTAAGTATTAAATTTGTTTTTCCTATACAAAACTCTTATTTGTTTCCTCAAAATGCGAATTTCGGAATTCTTCGAACCCTTCAATGATCAACGTCCAATTTATTAATTTTACGTGGTAGAATTTGAGACCTTTGATAATTTCCTTTCTTGGAGTGACTGCTGTTTGCGATAACACCGAATACAATATTTTCAATTGCATACCATTGGAATTCTTTGACATCAAGTTACAGCATTGAATTTACCAAATAGCTATTTTTTGCCTTTTTTCGAGAGTATAAATTTCAAATAAGAGATTTAATGTAGATATTTTGATAGGCAATTAAGGCTATCCCGTGCATGTATCATTCAAACGTATATATCCCATTCCTCTACAAACTCCTAATAGAAACTTGGATAATACTTACGTTAAATTCAATGGATAAGTTCACATAATCAAATTTTAATTCTTCGTATTTGGAATGACTGCATAAAGTCCTAGATTTTATAATGTCTGACTCAAATTATTGGCAATCGTTTACAAACAGATAATCCGAAACCGTTATTTTGGTAAGTCTATAAATGTTTTAAATTACCAATATTAGTACTATGATTAATCATTTTTTTCTGGCATTGCCATTTCAAGATTTTTTTCATGAGATGACCTCAGAAAATGAGAATGTTTTTCTAATTAAGGCACATGGACGCACCGTCACCATTTACCCTTTTGCGCTGCACTTTGGACGAAAATTGAAACCATCTGGTTTAAAACTTAACAATTATTTTATGCGTCATAACCTCAGCATGGTCACTCTCAATTGTTTGGCAAAAATACCACTTCAGGCTCAATCGCTTTTACGCATAATGATGCAAATAAGTTAGAAGTTGTGCAAATTTCGTAAGAAAATAGCGCTTTTTACTTTCTCTAAACAAAATCCTCATTTAAATTGGCTATGAACCAGTGGTAGTGAAATTATGAAATAAAAAGTGATGATATTTTAATAGTAATTTAAGTTAAATTCCCTTTTTCTTAATGTTTCTTTTATATAATGTTTAAACAAATGCCGATATGTCCTAATATGCGTCCTACTTTGCTGATACAACTATTTTCATAAGACGTACACTGTGCAGACATTTTGGAAAATTTTACCAAGAAAGTTTCTGCTGTCGCTTTTTCCGCGTTGGGTGCATTAATTCCTCCCCTGTAACATAATACGCTATTCCAGGAAGACGTAGAAAACACGCTAATAGTAGAATGGCTTCCACTGCGAACCCTTCATGGGATGAGGATAATCAACCCGCGCCCGAATTAATCCAATTTGGAAGTTTTCACACGCAAATTTTCGAGGAGGGTCAAAATTGATAAATGATGGAGTTGCTAACGATTTTCATCATCTTCGTAGTGATTCGGTAATACGTACATTATTTTGCATTCAAAGAATAAATCCTATTAGTTTTCAGTGAAAGTTAAGCATACTTTTCCTATACTGATATTACTAAAAAAATCAATAGAGTAATTTAAACCGTCTTTACTTAGGATAATTATATTATGACAGAATTTCAATTTGCTTTCATGTTCGGCGTGCCACGCTAGCTGAAACTGGCTAAGCAAAAGAGCTGAGTTGTACATCTAAGATTGGGGCAGGATCTGACGGGAACGCGGATCTTTGCAGGAGTGAAAAGTGAACTTTGGGAATAGAGATTGCCATAGATCTTGAAAGGAAGAGAATCGTAAAGAGAAAAGAAGGGAAAAGTTCCAGCTGTATCCCTTCATCTGCCTCAAAGCACCTCCTTCTTTCAAATACTACGTGTATCATCACTCGAAGAGATTTGCAGGACCATAGGACTGTCATACGTTATACTCTAAAAACACAGTAGGTAAGTCTGGATCTGGCAGTGAGAGCTGAAGAATTTTGTGATGAAATCATGCATACTATACAAATTTACTGGGTGTTAACAAGTTTCTTTCGTGATGATCAAACAGCAGAGAGGAGAGCAACAGAGATGCCGGGATCGATGTGGAGGAAGAGACCGGGGAATCAGTGAGCAAAGCCGGACGCAAAAGTGTGTTCAGATATCCGAGCAACCTCGTTTTTTTGGATTGGGAGTGTTCCGAAGAAAAAAATTTCCCCATGTTTAAATATTAGGGTGGATTACTAACTTGGTGATAAATAGACGCAATATTTTAAGAGAGCTCGAGGCGCTATTGGAAGCAACTTGAGATGATTTTCACAATCACTACCTGAAATCATAATATACCCTAAATGTTTACATACCTTCCAAAATATGATCATCTTGAAAAGGTAACTTAGTTTGGTGGTGCGGCGTGTTATCTCTTGACGTTGGAGAAGGCTGCGGAGTAATTTGCCGGGACAGGTAAGGAAATGACGCGAGGAGCCCCGCTTACAATTAGTTTCAGGAGACCGAATTAGGACGATGATGAAGATAACAGCGATACAAGCCTGTACAGGAATTAAAAATGAGTTGGAACCCAAGTACATGTCCCCTCCAAATCACCTCGACTTCCCCATTTCCCATTTATCCCGCCTCACCCCTTGCTAGGAAAAAATCATTTCCCCCTTCCTTTTATCCCTCAATACCCCTCGACATTTTTCCTCAAGGGATAAATCCAATGTATAAGTACTTCAACTTCTAGTGACGGGGCTTTCTCCTAACCTAATCTGGCTACCCAATAACTCTCAGCTCGCATCTTTCTCACGCCTTCCAAAGGGCATCTGAAACATATTATGGATACAAAAATAAAAACGATACCTACACCTAAGTTACACATTGAGACTACCCAAAGACGTAAATATATGAATTTTGACGTTTCCCTATAATAAACTTAGATTAAACTTGCCGTATATAGTTAACTCATTAAGAAAAGTGCAATAATTACATTCTAGTAACCATATACTGTACCGAAAAGAGTTTGATTTATATGCAAGTACCTGGAAAACTGGTGTTCAAGTATTTTCATTATTTATCTCTCATAAATAGTTTCTGATGAAGTTTCCTTTGGAATAAGAAATATTATTTCCCGATTTTTGACTTCAATAGAGAATTTGCATGATATAAATATTCAACTTAAGTCCATACGGACAGCGATATCTGCAAAGCCCAGGAACTTGTTTCTCAATTTACTTTTTATATTTCATCCATTTAGTTTTAAAAGGATGATAAACATCAAACGCATGCGACTTCAACTCAGCGACTTCGTCTTCTACTTATTTATAGGGGTGTGCGCTCGCTCAGTTCGTTGTACAAACCCCAACTAATTCCTGCAACAGTTGAGGAAATACGCATGCCCGACTGTCACCACTCCATGCGCCTAACTGGAACGGCGCAGTGGATAGAGCACTAGATATCTCTAGTGAACTACACTAGAATGTATAAACTTATCTTCGTGTTATTTCTATGGTAATTTATGAATATATCGTTGAGCTTATTAGTTGATTCCAAATTAACCGAAATGATCTATAATTTAATTCCTTTCTTAAGGTTATTATCTGTTTCCTTTTGAAGTTTTTCATTGAAAAACATGAGTGTTGATAAATGATACCTGCAGAAGCCCAAGGCTGGAGAACATTATCACTAAGTCTCTGAATATTACTTCTTACTTTTCAGCTCCTACCTCGTCACCCAATCGAATGATATGCATCTTTTTAGTCCCTGAATGAGCACGGCCTTCAAACCTTTCGAGATTCCGCATTTGATTTTTACAAGCATTGCTTCCTAATGTACGAGGGTTGCTATTTATATTTTCCGCCAAATAATGAAAAGAATTATTTTCAGCCTAATAGTGGCTTTATTGTTTTTCGAAGTATTCTCCATGATAACCAATACACTTTTACATGCGCTCGGACCAATTTTCGCATTACTTTTTCCACTCCAATTGAGGTACCTCCAAAACATGGTTTTCAAATGCATCAACGGTATCTTCAGGGGCCGAAAAACGTTGGCCATACAATTTTTTCCTGATAAACGGGTAGAAAAAGAAGTCATTTGGTTCTAAATCAGGGCTGTACGGAGGATGACCCATCAATTCGACGTTTTGGCCAGTCAAATAGGTAGTTGTGCCAGCCGATCTGTCAGAGCTTGCATTGTCATGATGAAGAATGATACGTCGCTGCCGCTTGTTTTTCCGTATTTTACCAAGCACTTCTGGCAAACAAATGCTCGTGTACCATTCAGAGTTCATGGTTCTACGTTGCTCTAATGGTAGGGTTGCCACATGTCCAGTTATTCCGAAGAAGTAGGGGTCATTTGCGTCGATGAGATTCGTGCACGAATTACTTTCGTCGGATTTGACTCGTCTTGGAAGACCCATACTGTAGATTGCTGTTTTGTTTTGGGCTCATACGCATATGCCCGAGATTCGTCACCTCTGTGTAGACGTTATACGTACGTAGCTTTCTATGCACCGCGATTATATTTGTCGAGCATTTCTTTGCACCAATTGTCACGAGCATATTTTTGAGTTTTTGTTAAATTATGCGGGATCCAATCCGAACAAATTTTTTTCACAGCTAAATGTTCATGTAACATCTTATTGATGATCGTCATACTAATCCCCGAGGATGCCTCAATCTCACGATAAGTCACATGACGATCTTTCTTTACTAATTCTTACTCATCATCAATGTTTTCTGGCACAGGAACTGATTTTGGACGACCTTCACGACTTTCGTCGCTGAGCCAGCGGCGGTCATGATGGAATTCGTTATGCCAGCGTTTTACGGTGGCTACGGATGGGGCTTCATCGCCAAAAGGAGAAGGAAGTGGATCGATGCACTCCTGTCTTGATAATTCACGTCATAAGTCGTTAAAAAATCATCGCACGAAAGTGTTCACGAGTTAACTCCCATTTTTTCGCTGAGACAAAATTTTCAAGTCACTGTAAACAACACAAGTTATGATCAAACGAAAAAATTTCCTGAAAGAAGTTAGGGTTTAAAGAGGCAAACTTCCAGATGGAAACGTTAAATGGCGCCTAAAGCCCATAGTGTTTGTCAAGGCTCAAAGTAAAAATAGTAACTCTTGTAGTGGACGCAGCCTGTTCAAGTAGGCACTAAAACTTACCATTGTTATCTCTAGTGGAAGGTTTTTAATTTATACGGGCGACACACGAGTAACGTCACGATACGGCCAACCTTACTCCTACCGTAGATGTACGTAAGCTCGTAATTCAATGAATGGGAAGGCGCACCGTGACCTTCTGCCTAAAAAGGTCAGGGGCACATCTTGCATTCACTTAAGGACATCCCCAACCTCCCTGAATGTGTCAATCACCAGAATAAATGCGTTCAATGCTGGACAGGACATTCCTCTCATGTGCTGTCAGGAATAGACGACCGTATAGGAAGGGGACGTTTCCGTGAAATTGGGAAAGTGAAAGTGAAAACCTGGAGGTATACAATGAAATTTGTTTTCTTATGCTAAGAAAGAAAACATTTCATAACCTTAAAACGGAAGTGGAGCAATTAATGCACATTCTTCATAAAGCTTTTTATGTCGGCGCACTATTTATTTGGAAAATTAATTTGGAATCTCGGTTGAGTTGGCAAAACAGTTGTATTGTCTGTGAGATAATTAATACAGCCGGTCGATAATTGAAGACGTGTCTTTGTTTACGTTTGCAGCGATAACAACCACTCCAACACAGCAGAGGCTTATGTGCATGATTTGAAGCGAGTCATGGACCTGAAAAATTACCAAGTCTTACAGAACACTTCCAAGATATCGCAGCAGTCGAATATGTCATTAGTATCGAATGAAAATTTAAGAGTTTTTCGCGTTAGCGAAAGATAATGGAATGGAGCAATATAAAATGGCATAAATTCTCTCAGCCATGGTTCCACTAAACTAAATATACCAAGCCTGGTCCTATGCGCCAAATCCTCCACGTGCCAGGTCCCTCTCAAAATACTGATTAAGCTACAGTTAAATATTCTAAATCATTTGCAAAGCAAAATAGAAGATAAATGATGGAAAAATTTGCTGTTTGATGATGGCGCGTGAGCACTACGGAGTCTTTTATGACCGTGCCTTTGAGAGTTGAATCCCAAATGATTAACAGAGTAGAGGACAATTTACCACAATGCTGACCTAGAACTATAAATGCTAACCACAGCACCGTCCTTCATTCATTTAAATATATCACCACTATTTCCCTAAATGATCCCTTCGCCGGGTTGTTAACCATATTTCCTTTCTTTTGTTCTCCTTAGGCTTCGGACAGGCTTTTCCGAGAGGAGCGATTGCCGCGAGGAATACAACCACCGGCGCCCCGGTCGCCCCTTCTGGACCAGGCACCCCACACCGTCGCCACCTCAACATGCCAGGTCGTCCTTGGAGGGAGGGAGAGGACGAGGGGGTCGGGAGATGACCCCCGACCAGGAGGACGGGGGAGGAGAAGCCAAGCGACGCCCCGCGGCAGCCAAGCCCTCGTGTGGGGCATGCCACGCCAATCTCCCTGCCCCGGCGAGAGGGAAAGGGAGAGGACAGGTGTCACCGACAGAAAGGAACGCGAGGTGACCATTGCCGCTGACATCAGTCACCTTGGTGCGTGGCCCATCCCTCCCCATCGCTCAGCGAACCCCTTCAGGAGACCCGAGGGTGGAGAGAGAGAGAGCGGGGGGTCGTGGAAGAAGAGGGACGACACGACGGTACTGTTTCTGGGGATAGAATCGTCACATTGCCTGCTCGCCTCGCTAGAGTACCTATTTTTCACTCACGGGTGGAAGGAAATGGCCTCTTTCGGAAATATTGTGCGATTTTACTCTTCTCTGCTGCTCGTTGAGTGCATTTACCGGTAACGCGGTCTCTTTGAATTCTTCCATATTTTACAATACGCGCTTATCTTTGAAGAGTTGGGGGTGCTTTCGTAACCATAATCCAGCGAGCTTTCCTGCATCGCAATGGGACAGTCGCTCGAATATTGTGATAAAATTCATCCTCTAGAAGAGTCAAGAGCTTTGGCACGAAATTACTTTGGCCAAGATAATTGAAAAATACTGATTATCAGCGAATATGAGTTACGTCTTTTCAACAAAAACTAGGCGATCCCTTAACACTGAAAAAGGGCACATAGGGTAAAAGGGTAGATCGGATGGACATATTCAGTCTCTTGCTAGCCAGAGAAATCATTTCAATATTCAACCTCCTGAGAAGGATGCAGTATAAAAAGACAGTTTTAACTGATTCATAGTTTATGAAATGGGAAATAAGTACACCTTCCAGTCTGAGTCAAAAATATAAATAAGAATTCAAAAATCATTCATAAGAATATCTCAGTGAATTAACTCGCCCGAGGACATATCACAATTTCCGGCGGAATATGCGCATTAAGTATAACGCCGAGGAACAATGGGATCCAATTATGGCCTTATCTGAAACGGGTACATCCTGAAGTGAAAAGTAATGGTCCCATAAAACAAATATGGGATCAGAAAGATTTGAGAGCCTATGACAGTGGGGTGAAGAGTTACTGTGTGATACAAATTAAGCAGAAACGGTAACGAGAGGGGATGAAACTTCGATTGAACATCTACTCACGTAAGGAATGAATTTCCTGGAGTCAAGTAGGAAGTTATTACCCAAGTATCTTTGATCAAAGCGACGATGTTATATAACTTACCCACACCTTCAGTTTCCAATCTTTTCCCATTAAAGGACTGAGGAATGAGCACCCAAGGGAGCATTACCACCAGAACATGCATCCGTCAATTGCGCCGTTGATGACTGACCTAGCACCTGGGCACCGCATGAGCGAGTCAGATGACCCCTCATGCTTTCTTTGTCTTACTCCTTTTCCAGCTGATAAAAAGGTAGCCGGGGGTCCTTTTCAAGTCATCATCAAGTTTCCTAATGACAATCCCGCCAATATAATCACCGAAGAACAAATTTCACTGCCTAAGCCGCACGATGTGGGCGCATTTTCCCCTCGTGGCGCTTGCTGTCAATGTCATCTCTCAGCCTGAAGTAAAAGTAACCCTCCCCCGGAGGAGAAAAAGGCGTGCTTTGTGCTTTATTGTCCAATCCGTTAAAGTTAACATAAATCATTATATTTGACGGTGAAATAGTAAAATAATTTTTAAGAGTACTTATAACCAAAGCCAAGCATTATTGACAGGTTTTTATTGGAGCAATATTAAGTGGGTCCCTCAATGCAATATACATGACGGACGATTTTACCGTTGCTAAAATCAACTGACAATAATGCATGGCTTCAAATTCATTGGTGCCTGTATGCGACTTTGACGTTATAATAAATATTTATCCTGTTAAATTTCCGTGATGAAAATCACGTGATCGTCTTTTATTTAACTACCTCCGCCTAAGTTTCATTTGGGTTACTAGGAGCGTGAAATAACTTGGTTTACTATGGTTTTTAAACTAACTCTCCTGCAAGCAGTGCTCGTTTTAGTTGAATGATTAATGAAATATTTCAAAGTCAATAATTCTTAATACCTTTTTGACAGAATAACCGCTTATGATATGTCGTCATTCGAATAAATACCAATATTGGGAAAACATTTTCAACTATTAGTACCTCTATTAAAATTATGCAAAAAGTAATGGGTGTTGCTTCTCCATAAAATGGGGTTTCTATATGTAAGTATTTTCTATGTAAAACGATGAAAAACTTCAAAACTTATTTCGAACCAAATTCTGCGTTCTAATGAGAACTGGGTGAAATCACATCACTGAGTCACCTTAAAAAATGTAATGCCCAGTAAAGCTCTTCAATGTCAAATATATCAAAGAGAGTATGAATCAAATCAGGTATTACTCTTCAACCCGAAATTTTGTAAGGAGCAAATACGTACCTTCTTAATAAAAGAACCATTTGTCAAGATCATTTTCAAGGACCTAGAAAATGACACTCGATGTCGAAACCATGGTTGGTAAAATTAAGTGTGAAAGTATACCATGTAATTTTAACTAATCACAAGGAATAAATACCTGGTTTACATAAACCATTATCTAAATCCTAAGTAAAGGTTTCCTGATAATATTTCGATTCAGGTGATATCATTATCTAAGGATTTAAATACCTGGTTTACATAAACCATTATCTAAATCCTAAGTAATGGTTTCCTGATAATATTTTGATTCAGGTGATATCATTATCTAAGGATTAACCTCGTATTTGGATGTTCCTAGTTACTTCCGCGGTTATTCACTCTTTAATTCCAGCTTTACCTAAATTGGCCCGAGGTTGCTAGAGCATGAAATCAATCCTGTCCGGCGTGATGAGGAGGAACAGAATTGCATCATTAAAAAACCACATCTTTTACTCCACACTTAAATGTAATATACAAAGCTTACCCACCATCATCATGTAAACTAATAGTAGTTCACCCAGTATACTAGTTCCACGCCTAGGCGTCGAAACGCGCGTTGTATATTGCATTAAAAAATAAGTGGATAGTATTAAATGGATTCTTCATTTATAGATGTTACTAGTCTCGCGAATTCACTGCCACGATCAATAATTTTAGTCGTGATGATGATTTTATAAATGCTGCAGGAAGGAGGCAATCCTGACATTTCCCATGTTGTGGCCCACTTAATGCGTCAAATTAAGTCTGTAACCCTTTCAGCGTACACTTGTAGAAGTATAGTAGTAGAATACTGGCCGCAGTCTTCTGTAATTAACCTTTGATTTAGTGGATCGCAGCTAAGTTTCAGCGAATCAAGGCTGAACTTATCTAATTCAACTTAATTGCAAATAAGCATATTAAGTCAACCTGATAAAAGTTCACAAATATTTTTAATTAAATCCCAAATCAGAAAACAAAGCAGTGTGGATCAACATCAATACAACATCTAGAAAGTGAGAAAGAACCGTTCAAGCTCCTGGCAAGTGAGTAACATTTACGTACCTTGCTGAACTGCCCCAGGACATATTTCAAGATGGCGAGCGGCGCTTCCTCCAACAGTTTCTCCAGAGCACTGAGGTGAGTGCACTTCTGTAGAATCATCTTCAGGCTGTGCTTCGACTTCTGCTTCAAATCCTCAGAACTGGACTTAGAACAATACAGCTGCGGGAAAATGGAACATTTTTACGGAAATAAAAAATTCTGCATACTCATAGAATCAGTATAAACTATAATGAAATCTACATTTATTGTAATATTTTTAATTCAATTTTTTATTTATTATATTCGTACAGAACAGGCGTCACATTGAAAGGATTTGACGATAATTTTTACCTGGTCTGGTTTTATTACTTAGACTCAGGTCTAAATTTTTTCTTGTCAATGAGTTCGACGTGGTAGTAATTATTATTAAGTAATCTACTGGTTAAGGTAGGTTTTGGATGGATACAACTACCAAATAACTATCTCCTAACAAAACACAATACAGAATTCTACTCTACATCAAATCCCTCTTCATCTCTGTGAACTTACTTCCTCCCTTCATCCCGTCCAATATCCCTATCCTGTTCCTGCCCTTTCCTCGTTTGCCTAACATTCTCCCATTTATTACAGTCTTCAACATCCCACTGCCGATCAATACGCCCTTCATCCATTTTTCTGCCTCCTTATGATTTCTCCCAATAAACCCCTCCCCCCGCGCAGCATACCTAGCACTTCCTCATATAGTAGTAGTATTTAGGGGGGGCAACCGACAGCTGAGGCCGTTTGCGCCATTAGGGATGGACAGGAAAGGATGAAGGGTGGAGAGAAACCCGGCGTCGGCATTAGCCTACTCTTTACGAAAGGCACCAAGGAGTCCGACGGCGTACTCACTCAAAGTGCCTTCCACAAAGCACCTTAAGTGGAGATCGAGATACCACTGGAAAATATTCAACACCGCCGGGATTTGAACACGGGGCCTCTGGGTGGGAAGCCATTACGGTATACACCGCAACATCGCGATTCCCCTCACTTCCTCATATGTTTTCCTTTCCATCCATTTCCCCTTCTCCGTTCTTCTTCACACGCACATTTCAAGAGCCTTCAATATACTTCCGTCATCCTGGTTCAGTGATCACGTTTCCGCTCCGTACTCTCTACACATAATATCAAAGTTTTCACGAGTCTTTTCTTAATATCCTTACTGAACGTCCCTGTCATCAACTCCCTCCTCCTTTTGAAAGCCTCTTTTCCTAACGCAATTCTTCTCCTTACGTCCCTGCTACTTTGACCATGTTGGTCCAAAACACTTCCGAGATGCGTGAACTCTTCTACCTCGTCTAGTTTTTGACCTCCTATTTTAATGTTTCACTTAGCCTTTCTCTCTCCGGAAAATCTCATTACCTTTGCTTTATTACCTTTAATCCAATCCCATATCTATCGCACTGAATTTCCAATTCACTCAGCAATGCTTGTAATCCTTTGGCTGACTGACAAACTAGAGCTTGGCCAGCATTACCACTTGGACCACATCCGCATACCTAACTAATTTTATGAATTTCCCATGCACATTCATTCCAATGTCTAGTTCTTCCCATGCCTCTTTAATCATTTCCTCCACATATACGTTGACCAGTACCGGTGACAATGGACAACCCTACATTACACCTCTTCCTAACACCGCCCATCCGGACTATCCGTTCCCCAATCGCACCTGAACAATCTGAGACTGTACAGGTTGTGGATTAGCCTCCTGTCCCTCCCATCTATTCCTATTTTCTGCAATATACTCTTTAGTTATCCCCAATTCAATCTAGCGAACGCCTTTTCGAAATTTACGAAACGGGCGATTACGTCCTGATTGTATTCTATATTCCTCACAATTAGTGATCTAACTCATCGTCGAGTATGCCTGGACCTAAGCTATGTTATTCTACGTCATATTCTCTTTCTATGTCTAACCTTGTTGGCCTAAGTTGTTTACCATATATAAAGTTCTTCTATATATTCCTTCCATCTCTCTTGGATCTTGTCTGTTTCAACTATTATCTTACCCGACTTATCTCTAATTGTTAGCACAGATTTTTCCTTCTAATTTCGCGATAGTGATTTAACCTTGATGTATAGTGCACCAATATCACCCCTCTTCTGCAAACTTTCCATATCCTCACACTGCGCCTTCCACCATGCTTCTTTTGCTTTATTTGTTGCCCGCCTCAATTTATTGTTTAACTCTTTGTACTTCCTTCTGCCTAGCTCTCTGTTTACACTCTTCCAATTTCTTCTCTCATCCATCTTTCCAATCATCTCATCCGCGATCCTAGTCCTTTCTAATCGAAGTTCCAATTCTAACTTATGTGGTCTTCTTCTTCTGCGTCTTCTGCCCTGCTGCTGATGATTTTCCTTTGCAATGGTTTCGGCAGATAATGACCGCGGAAGCCTTGCCTCTCGCAGCCGGGCACGATACACGGCCGATAGACCCGAATCCCGTAGTTGCCAGGAATGAAATTCTCTATATGGCCCATCATTGTATTCTTAGGAATAATAATTGAGATGGTTTACTGTTGCCTTCCTCAATAGGGTTTCAATGTGACACCATTACCTCACTGGGGTCAGACGCCTTTGCAGCCGCCTCGCTGAGGAACAGACGCTGCGCGGACTACCTTCCGTCTGGCTCTTAATCTTTGACCATGGGTGACCCTACCAGGAGCAATTATCATTGCTCCCACCAGCACAGCTCTAGGGGTCATCGGAACGCACAAGCCCTTCCACCATGCCAAGATTGTAGTCCATGGTAGAGTAGTTGCTCGTATATCATTCATATTAAACTGAGCTGCTTAACCAATGAGGGAGAGGCTTAAGGGTTAGGGATGGTTCGGTGGCTAATGCACTGGCTTAAAAACCAGAAGGCCCCAGTTGGAATCCCGGAATTTTCGAATCCGGGAGGCGGCAGATTTTGTCAGTAGAATCCCGATCCCTGCTACAGGTGTTTTGTGGAGATCACTTTATGTGAGTACGTTGTCCGTCGAATGGGACGTTACACTGTGGACCCCTTGGCGTCTCTTATTAGGAGTTGTCTAATGCCCACGACGGGTTTCTCACCACCCTTACCCAATACCCACTCATCCCTAGTGGCGGAAATGACCTCAACTATCGGTTGTCTCCCCTATTAACTACTACTTCAAGAGGTTTAATATGAATCATACAGGCAGTTCAGTTATACTATCAGTAACACGTTCAGCAAGACGGAGGAGAACGACCAGAGATAAGCTACGAATTATTATCTAAAATCATGGAGAAGGCATACTAAATATCGTGAATTCCGTGCAATATAGGGGTTCAGCTCGTGACAATTTGAATTAGTTAAGCATTCAGCTCTTTACGCTGCATTGAACTTTTCCATCCCCCCATATTGTCACGCAACTTGAGGCACCGTAACTTACCTTCACCATTTTTGAGAAAACATTGGCCAAGGCGGCCGCTTTGGCATGTTCCGAGCTGTGTTTACCAATTTGACCAATAGACCACACAGTGGCCGCCAGAATGTGATCCTCCTCCTCTTCACAGAGCGAAGCCGCCAGCTGGTGCATTCCCTATTCAATAAAAAAATACGTTTAACCCAGAGCTAAGAGGATATATCTCTTCCAGCTCTATCATAAGAGAGTAGCTCTAACCTTATACTCAAATCTGAAAGCAGGGTAACAACATAATCGATTATTACTAATTATGTAATACATAAGAAAACAAGGGTAAGAAAAGAACTTTGGCCATATTGGTATCTTCGAGATATCATATCCAGCATTTAGATATTCTATAAAGATCATTATACTCTATTTTCAGAATTTTTCGCTCGTTCAATGTACGCATATCTCTGATGTTTTACATCAACTCTTTGCCTTTTCGAGATGATGTCAAAACAGAGTTTCGTCGCATATCATTCTCCTTAAGTCCAATAGCATTACGTTAGTAATATCAATGCTTTTTGAGGAAAAAATGCACTTTTTCGCGCATGTCGTAGATTCTCTCCAGAAATATTTATTTCCATCAGACTTTAGTTAGACATCTGATCCATGTTACGGGTGACTATTAGTCGGGATAATTCTTCTAAAATGGCTCATGAGTACGGGTTTCGAAATTACCGAAGGTTATATTGTGATTACGGCAACTAACAGGCTCTGAAAAAACATTCTGTCCCATAATTAATATGCAAAATATTGCCGAAACAAATGAATGGGAGACATTTATAGAGATGATATAAGTAGTCTTGAATTTCTATTGAGTATCGGCAACAATCAAAATTTACTATCATATTGTAACTTATCCATTTTTTAGTAAATTAAAAAAATTACATCACTAATGTATTAACCCACCCATCACTTTTCTTCCTATAAAAAATAATGCCATGCCAGGTACGAAACCATATTCGATAACTTGTGAAATAAATAGCGGAAGGGCTGTTAATAATCTGATTTTATCATTAAAAACTAATATGATCTGCACGCACAATTCACGGAGTACTATAGAAACAATCCATAAGCGGGTGTGCAAATTAAATGCCAAAATGTATGAATCTATCGTCAGATATTATACTTTTGCTCAAGTTCCGACAGCTTAGTATCGAGAGAAGTAAATTCTTCATTCTTGAAAATTTCGCTTAAAGCAAATATTCAATTCCACGGAAAAGTTTGCGCAAATTACTATGATGTACCCTAGAGAGCCAAGCCCCCCTCCAAGATATCAATTAACGTAGCTTAACGGCTCTCATAATTTCATGTATATAACTTAAAATCAAGTCATCGGAATAAAACTTCAAAATTACCACCATATTCTTAAAGAATAAACAGCATTTAAGAAAATTTCTGGGGTCGAATCCAAGTTTTGATACAACGAATATTTATTTTGCCGACTGTTTTCCTGCACAAAAGACGTCCTTTTCTACTAATGGTGTTAAATATTTTGGGAATACAATATCCCCTGGTGTCAATAAAATGTTTCACTTGAGATCAGGACACTTTTCCCTAAATCGTCTTACCGAAAAGGTTCTTTCACACGGATAACCTATTATCCCACTGTAACTTTTCCATGCACTAAACAGATCGCGTAATACAATTTGGCCATCTTACCACACGAGCAAATTATTATTACGCAATGCTGGAGACACTATTTTACGAGGTGTAGGCGGGCTACTCTGCAAGGACATGGAAAGAAGTAACCACACGATGCTGCGATATCTGCGGGTTTGAGGAAGCAGCGAAGAAAAATTCAAGTACCCTGGCCAACTTAAAGGAAAAATTACCGCGTGGTTCGCTTATGTGAATAGGTGAAATACATGACAATATTTCTGAAGATACTTATTTAGCATCTGAGTTTGAAAACTTTCCTTACGTATTTTATCGGCTTTGCAGTCTCCTATTTCCTAAATTTTTCAGCCCAATGTATGAGTCCTTAATGCTTCAACTTATTACCAAGGGTAGTTTTGATGAAATCAATCTTATCGACTAAATATTACAGCTGCAACGTCACGTGCGAAACGGAGCATGAAACTTCTTCCCCATCCTCGCTTATTCCTTTGATTCTCATCAATCATACTCTCTGTAACTCTTTCAAGTTTTTCTTGTACAAGATGGCATTCAAATTAGAGTATATTTATGAAAATTCATGTGAAGCACAAAACATTTTGCGGAGCCAAGACGCACCCGCCGGATGCCTTGCAGATGATATATATAAAACCATCTCCGCTACCGAACCTTATAAGATAATTTCAGACTTTCGCTTAAAATGAAGGTTTTATATCTCTTGGCTGTTCTGTTGGTACCCTTTCACGGTCCATCGAAGATTTCAGTTCCAGTCGCACAGCAATGGCAGTATAATTACACCCATTTCGCCCACAAATCATGATTCAATAAATGAGCAATCCCAGGCAGTTTTTCTTTCTGCATGAAGTTTTCTCGGGTCTTCCACCGGTTTACGGATTTCAAGTTGGTCGATGTTCGAGTCGAGACGATGGCCTGACCTGGTGGAAGACCTGAGAAAACTTCATAAAGCTGATGCGCCGGGAAAGCAACAGATCATAGTTTTTCTTTCGTTTCACATATTGTTGAATTACCTTGGCGCTGATGATGACAGATGCAAGTTGGTCTTTCTGTGCGCCAATATAGCCGAGGGCCATTATGGCAGGTAGCCTAGTCGATTCTTTGGTTTTCTCTAGCATGTTTACTAAGGCTGCTACTCCGCCGGAATTCGTCACAAACTCTGCTAACTGTTCGAGGAAATAAAAAAATTAATTCGCACGTTCTCCTTCACTAGAGGGCGTGCATGCACAACGCTCGTGAAATCGTATTATGCGCAGACTATTTAAAAGACATGAAGACAGGATGAGGTGCGTAGAACTGAAAAGGGAGTCATGTGGGGTAAATAAGAGAAAGCTCAGCGATACCTAGTATATATGAGTGGTTAGGGACCGTTTAAACCCCATTTTTACTGGTAGTTACCTTTATAATAGTCAAATTCAAATCAATGCGGCGATGGTAACTTTTTAACGCACTCATCCACTAATATGCATTAAAATGCAGAATTTTCAAAGAGTAAAAATCATTCACTTTGACCGAGATGTTCCCATTCCCGGTCAAGGCGAATGTTTTTTGCGCTTTGAAAATTCTGCATTTATATAACTCACCAAATATGTTAGATTCTTAAATTAAGAAAATAATTAAACCATTTTTACAATACAAATTTTCAAGAAAACCTACACATCAACTAAAAATTAATTTTATTTGAGATGTGATTAGATATTATAAAAGCAAACGCTGAATAGAGCACATTTACGTTTTCAAGTGAAGTGTTGTCAAAATAACCACCTGCGGTAACATGAATTTGTGACTACTACAACCTTATGAGAGGCATTGAAAGAAATAAGTTTGAGATGGAGACTCGAATCGCCAACATCCGAGAATTTGTTCAACGCATCAGAATCGAGGCAATTGGCAGAGTTGCACATTCTACCTGACCTTTGCACTAACCTCGGTTGAGTGCTTTACCACCTCCCTCACGAGGATGGCCGCGTGCTTCCTGGTCAAATCGTCCGTGTGCGCCGTCTGGGTTAGCACCTCCGGGAAAAGTTCTGCCTCCACTATGAGCTCTGCCAAGTCCGGGCTGTGTTTGGCGATTTCTGACAATGCCATAAAGGCCTGTCGCTACAATAAACAAAGTAGAATGCTTGGAGACACAAAGGATAGTTCGCAGGTACACAACTTTGGGACTCCAATATTTATTAAACTACATTCAAAATTTTTAAAAGACCAATGTTATCAGCATCATTAGCACTATCTCTCGGAAATAAGCGGAAAACGATAGATAAATAAACGTCATTTTTCGGGGGAAATTGAGACCATAAGGACTGACAGGACAAGATCAGTGTCATGCCCGGTTCAGGCAATCATCTATTTACGGTGCACTAACACTATCATCATGATCTATGTATTAACATGGAATCAAAAGAACGTAAACGTGTTCAATAGGCAAATCCAAAAAAAAAACAACTAGACCTTTAATGCGTGAACTGTGTGCAACACTTACTAGTATTTCGTGTTGACCAGGAATAGTTTCATACAATTCCTTAAATAATATTTATGATAAAAACAAAGTCATAGATAAACAAAAGTGGGATGCGTTTTAATTGAAATCATGTATATTTTTAGCATTATTAATTTCCAAAATACATGTGCTAGAAGGAGAGATGAACATCGCCTCAAATACGTGATTCACCTGCTCAATATATTCCGAAAATATAATTCATACGTATAATTACTCCTAAGAAGCTTGTGTGGTCCTGAAAGGGTTAGGGCACGCAATGAATATATATGCTTTTATAGATTTACAACAACTTTTACACAAAACAACCAGATTATCAAAAGTCTACACACAATCATAATTCATAGTTCAGAAGTTGATAAGAGGGCATTAAAACACTAATGGCTTAAAAGTAATTAGGTCATCTTCCTTTGTGCGTTTTAAATCAAGAAGGCAAAGTAATAGGTTAACTAAGGAGAAAATATGCGTTAGGCAAATGGTCTTTCATAGGGAGGAGGAAATTGATTACAGGGACGTTGAGTAAGGATGTTAACAGAAGGCTGGTTAAAAATTTGATGTGGAGTGTGGTATTGTGCGCATGGAATCATGGTCTTTGAAACAAGGTTTTAGGTGTATAATGGAGACTTGACGGACGTGGATATGGAGAAAGATGTGAAAGGTAAAATGGACAGTAAAGGAAAAAAACGAAGAAGTACAAGAAATTGTGGGGGAGGAGAGAGGATTTTTGGTAGAAATCCAAAGTAGGCAGGAATTGTGGATGCCGAGCATTTTTATTGAGAATGGAATGTTGAAGGCTATCCGTTCTCCACTCTATCATCTAGGGGAGAACGTAGAACGAGAAGGATAAGCAATTTGGACGGAATGAGAAGTGGATATTATGAGAAATTAAAGAAGGGACCATTGTAGCGTGGGGTTTCAGGTTATGTATTATTAGATGAAGCTAAGAAATGTAGCGATACTCAGTCTGTACCAATTCAAAGTCTACCTTAAACAGTAGAATATCAAGCATAGGAAAAAATAAGTATATATACACTAACCAAGGGTAGCCAATTCTAAGATTAGGTTTTGAGTAAATGAGGTAACAGGTACTGAGGCTCTTACCGAGACTTACGACGTGCCAAATTCGCCCATTCAAGTTTAGGGTATTATCTGCAAATGTATTTCATTTCACTACGCCTCCAGCTGTTTCCCAAAAAAAGTCTGAACTTAATAAAGAATGCTTATGCTACAATTTGGGAAATGTTTGAATCATCCAGGTCATTGGGATCTGAACCCGGGTCCTACTACTCTCGTCTGTTAGGTCACCATGCCACCCACAGGCAATGAATATCAATTAATATTTATTATCGTACATTTTCAAGAACTTGGTCAGTAAAATTTTAATTCAATGACTTGAACTACCCTCGACTACATTACATACGACATCAACCTTTTGTTCAACTGAAAACACCCAGAAAGAATCGTGGCATTCTTAGCTCTTGTCTGTAGTGATAAGATGGCAGGAAATTGTGTTCTAAAAAGTTATAGAAATAAGTGAACTTGCATTCTCATTGATAGGTAGTAAAATTAAAATTAGCAAGCAAATATTAAATTAATTCTTTGCTTGTAGGAATATGCTCATATTACATTCATACGCGCCGGTATTAAATAGCTCCAGTCACGCACCACCTTCCACAATAAAAGTACCATGAAATTATACAAAACTCACCTTGAGTCTAAAATCAGGGTTTTTTGCGCACATAGCTAGACATGGCACAGCGGCAGCGTCCACGCACGCCTGAGCCAGATCCATCGAATGGCGGCATATGGCACATACTGCGGCTGCCGCCGCTGCCTTAAGGCTCAACTCGGGCTCGCGAAGGCACACCATTAGCATAGGTACGGCCGCTGAAAAGCAAGTGGCGAAAAAAATATTTCTTAATTAGCCTAAACTCTGGCTAATTTGTGGCCTCTATAATTGCGATGTCATCTCGATTGTCAATAAAGGGCGAGGGTAATAAATAACTGGAAAGCAAATATATTTTTCCACCGTTTGTAATTTGACTTGCCAGGCATGGACACAAAGTTTCCTTCATTATGTAAATGATGCTGATTTCGGTGCTTTAAATATAGTTTTGGCTTAAGTATTAGCTTTAGTGGCTGAGAGTATTAGTCTCATAGGAACAAAATACCAGGATATTTCTTTCATATAAAATGCATGCCACAAAGTAAAAACTTCCATTTTTCCTATAGAGTAAAGGGATACGTTTTATAATTTGGTAACTTAAGGAAGAGATGCGGTGCGGCAATTTAATTACACTCGTAAAAGGTCCGTAATCAAAAATAAAATCAACCTCAGGAAAAGGAATATTATGCGGTAGCATTTTCTTAATCTTCACAGATAAGATAGGGTTGCTCGACCAAAAACACGAGGATACAACGTTTTAGAGGCATCATTAACCGGGTAACAGGGGCACCGAAAAGTTAATATTTTCCACTAAATTTTGATTCGGTTACCATTTACTAATGCTACTCATTACGCACCTACCTCTAGTTGGGTCTGATAACGTATTTCATTAAAAGGAAAACAACGCTGGAATGCGGAAATTATTTGATTGCAGATGCAAAAATACAAAAACATTTTAAACCCCAGAGCTAAGCGGTCTGGTTAAATATTCGCAAATTATATTTTAAATAGCTACATCTTAGGCGTTTGAGTTCATGCCGGCGGATATTAAAGGAAAAATCGAATGGTAAAGTTAAATAACCATGATAGAACTGCATGGCTAAGTGTATTGTGACATGAGTAAAACCAGTCAAATTGTACATTCATATAAAACTCACATCTGAAACTTCTTTTACTACCCATGCAACATTATCCTTGAACTCGTTCCCCATTCAGAACAATGCATCATATGCAAAATATGAAATTATATGCAACATTAATACTAATATTACTACTAATAAAAACTGGCTAAGGTAGGTTTTGGATGTACACAAATACTAAATTATTCACTGGTCTCTCCAAACAAAACAACTCAACATCCTACTCTTCAACAAGCCCCTCTTCATTTCCGTTTACTCCCTTCCTCCCTTCATTCCGTCCACACACTTTATTAAATGTTACTGGTATTCAAAATTATTGAGTGGGCAACTCAATTGCTTTTTAAGGTTTGGTTCTTCGTTTTATTCTACAAAATTAGAACAATTATAATAACTACGAATAGAAGAAGAATCAAATGACGATTATTTCCCAAGGCATAATGTTATATTTTATACTCGTATTTATTTAAGGACCAAAAAAATCACAAGCTAATGACGTCTTCGGAACTTTACATGATTGTGACGCGTATTTCTCATAACATGAATAATTATTTCTAAGAATATGATTTCAGGCGCCATCAGTGAAATTAGATTCAAACATTGGAATTTGAAACTTAATTGACAACTATTCCCAAATACTTATTTCAAGATATCCCTGACTTCCAAAAGAATTCTGATGTGATCATTTTTACGATAGTAATCATAGTCGCCAGATCGATTCAGCGCTCTGGAAACTCTACCGAGAACTATCATTCCTATGTACTTATATATTCAAAGTTATCAAAGAGTGATTAACTAAAATTCTCGTTTGCAGTAACTGCAGAAGTAGACTCTAGAAATTAAATATTATTGTAGTGGAAAAGATACCAAATTAAGTACTAGAAAAGTATATTGCATTGATGTATCAAACAGACAAAATATATGAAAACCATAAGTACTTCTAGGAGACGCCGAAATGTAGGTAAGGGCTAAACTTATTTCCTAAACAAATATTCCACTAAATATGATTAATCACAAGCTCTACCATCAAAAGTAATCAAGAAAAGGTATGAATTCTTACAGAAGCTAGGAAGACTGCGAGATAGGTTAATTTTAATTTAACGTCTTTACCTACAAACTTTTCCTTTGATTTTACGGATTTGATTCTTCAGAAAATTCGGTCAATGTTATCTAAATATATTGATGAGGGTTTCATATTGCAGGGGAATATTTGGAGTCTCACGCTCCACCCAGTAAGTGCATTTCCTTAAATAGCTTTCAATTAATTACCTGCATCAAATACAGCTTTTGCCAATGGCAATGAGTGCTTGGCAATATATTCAGCTGCCCAGCAGGAAGCTTCTCTCACTTTGGGGTCAAAGTCTTCTAAGCACAAAATAACTGATTCTATTACTCCACGCTGGACCAGCTGCTCTGCTAATTCAGAAGAATGGTGACTTATTGAACGCAGTACAAAGAGAGCAGCTCTTTTGTATTCTTTCTGGAAAAATGAACGAATGAAATAACATTCGATTAAAAGAATTAAGATAGATATGATTTAGACAGCTGTAATGTACTAAAATATGAACATCATCTTGATTGCTTCACAAAAATCAAAGTCTTGCTTTTACTTCAGGATGCACACATACCACATTACATCAATATACTTTCCAGAAATCAACCCCATATCTTCAGTGGGTCTCAAATGCACTTTTGATTTAATACTAATTCTCATGAAAATTTAAATACTGAAACTAACACTCTTACAGTTTAGATTGCTGAGAAGTGGAAGTATTATATTTTCGCTCAGTAGTTCCTTAGCAATCTTTTCATTTTGCGCAGCCATACGACCCAATGCTATGGCTGCAGTGTACCGGATTGATGGCACCATATCTGTTACAAGGGGTCGCAGGTTTTCCAAAACCCTTCCACTGTAGAGATATGGGACATTTATAGGTCGGGATGACATATCTGCAATGCGGTTGACGTAATCCCTTCTGGCTTGCTCGTACACGGCATTCACTACAAATACAAATAATCATTAATGGCAATTATGTCAACATTCAGTCGTACAGTTTCACACATAAGTTTACCTACGTGCCTCGTTCAATTGTTTTTTGTGCCATGATTAAAACTCTTAATTCAGATCTGAAGTAGAAAAAAATATACTAGACCATCGCTGGAATATTTACTCGCATAATAGTTCCTGTTTACACTTGTCGTTCACAAGTAGTGATACCATGGTTACCTAGTGTTGTTAATTTAAAATGGTTTAAACAAACCATTCGTCGATCATAAAATCAACTGTAATATAAAAAAGACATTGCAAGTAAATTATTCAGTTGCTTAATATTGCAATTCTTTCACATATAAATAAGATATAATGCAGTTCTGTTACTGCGATACACTAACTTGCTAATCACTCATAAGCTAATAAGCAATGGCATACATTTCTATGTTTGTGTTAGTTTGACTTTCTACCAAAAGTCCATATTTTCTAATCAACGATTTTCAAAACACGCGTAATTTATAAAGAGTAGTTTGTTTGAAATAACTAATAATAATTTATTCTCACCAGGCGATCAGGATACAATAAAAAGGTTAATTGTACTTAATATAAGGCACATCAAATATGGCAAGTCACGAAGTGCATAGAAATATGCAGAAAAACACACACTGATCAGCAATATGCAAAAATTATATCGTACTACACAGAATTAAGTAATAATTTACAAACAGGTTACACTAGTGAGTATTTAAATATTAAAGATTATTAAGTGAAAGCTAACCATTAATGGATATGGGCGTCGTATATTAATCTAAATACTAGCTATTAATACAGAACACTAACTTACGAGCCTGGATTCGAAACCGTGATTTTTGTGTAAGTTGGACAGCACATCTGCCTGTCTCTTATACCAAATACACAAATCCCGATAGCCGATACTCTAAAAAAATAATCAATCACAAGCCTCTGGCAGATCAAAGAATCGTATGCAATTGTAAGTAAATGAAATTCGTTGAAAGAAAAGCAGAAAAAAGATAAAAAGGTTAAAAAGTATGCAGTCACACAATTTCAAACTTTTCGCTCCTCGTCTTGTCGCAGGTGCTGCCTTGACGGCTACAAAAAGAATTTCTGATTTCCTAATCGGTGAGATGCGAAAATTGCCATTCATTTTTCTTTCATGCAAGACAATTTGTTTCTATATAGTAATGCAATGCTTGAGTAGAATTTGAGTCCAGTTCGAAGCTTCGACCATGTCTTGTAAATTATTAATAAATTACTTGCGAAAACCGGTGCTTCTGCCTTCTTATAGTGGGTTAAGATTTAAAATACCTATTGAAATAAATGTAAGTTCTCACAATTGAAGTTATTCGCCGAAGTACCTATTTGTTGTTATTTTCCAATGTTAGGCCTCATGAGAGTCACATCCTAACTTTGTTGCATGTGTATCCAATACTTACATAATGGGAATGTTGCACTTTTTATAGGCTAATTACTGCTCTAAAGTACAAAAAAGTATCCCTGGCATGCCGCAAAATAAAATGGAAGGATTTTCTAGTGCAGGCCAGCAACCGGTAAATGGATTAATTTATGATAAGAAACCATTCAAATTCACATGTGTCAAAGGGAAAAAGTACGCATGGTGCCTCTGCGGCAGGAGTAAGTCGCAGGTAAATGGCTTAATTACACGATCTATGACTCCTTCTAAAAATGCATTCTTTGGATTGCGTTGAATTTCATCATGCCCACATATCATGGAAATTATTTTTCCAATGTCTATCAAAGGGTTCATCTGTTGAACACAATAAGGGATGGTATATGTATGAAAAACTAATACACAATTAATGTATTTATTTTTACAGCCGTTGTGTGATGGAACCCATAAAAACCCCCTTCTTAAAATTCCCCAACGCCCCGTCCATTTTATTTTGGATGAAGACAAAGATGTGTGGCTTTGTAATTGCAAGCAGACTTCGAAACGACCCTTCTGTGATGGGACCCATAAACGCCAAGACATACAGGCAGCTGTAAAGTAATAACATGTTAGTCATCCGTGAGCCTTTCTTGCCCTTTAACTGAGTGGAAGTGGTGAAATTAAAGCTATTTTATTCATGAAATGAAGGAAAATGATGAAAGGTTTATTAGATAGTGAAATATTACAATGTTAAGAATTAGAGTCACGAGTCATTCCTGTACTTGCCATATTGGTACTCTCTAAGGAAAAAAGTGTTAGTGACTTTAATATTTAAGACTTAAAGTAATAAGTAATGAGATGACTTTAACAATGATTTAGCATCATAAATGGTGTAATAATTTTGCTATTCCTTCTTAGTAAGAATATGTAGATAATTTATGCCAAAATAAAATATGTGCTAACTCCATATCATGGAACTGAGCAACAACCTGTATTTTAATCGAGAAAATATGCATAGTTATATACGTTTCTGGGTTCTGAATTACTGTTTTTGCGTCAAATATACCTAAACTGTGTAGTTTCTTTTGGGATAATAAAAAAATATACCATGCTATTTATCGAGAAGTTGGATTCAGCTCAAGATACAACTGAATCAACATGTTCTGTACAATTAATCGAAGTCTGAGTGACCTGTTAATTGTTTTTTTAATGAAGGATATAACTATTAAATGTATTGTCTTAAATAATTGTGGATTTTGGCTTCATATTCAGAGAATTATGTGATTGCTGTTTATTTTGCTGCTATTCTTACAAGAAATGTTTGCTATTTAATAAAACACCTTAAAATAACTTCTCAATTAACATAAGAACTACTTCTGAATGTAGAAGGTTGAATCTCTCAATTATAATGGACAATTTAATTATTTTAATTTATTTTAATCCTGCTCTTACCACTGCTAATATTTAAGTTTGAATTGAAGCATGAGCATAATTGTTGAGAAAATTGATGAAAATATGCACCATTAATATTGAAATTGGTGGACCAAATTCATTCTAGAAGGTACTATATGAATGGGTTGAAAGTCAACCACCTAATAATTGCTACTTATGGTTTGTTCCCAATTCATTCAATAAATTCAATGATTCTAATCAGTCTTCTCTTTTCTCTCACATGATGTGTATAATACTGGTCCAGACATCATTTTAAGTGAAACGTTACATGAGGCTGTGTGTGTAAAAGACTGCCATTATTTTTTGTAATGTATCATGCAAATACATACAGCCATTTATCATACAAAAGAGCTAAGTTGATGTTGAGTGCAATCAACTTTAGATGATCAAAAACTGTGTACTTGTAAATTCAAAATTTGAATACATACTATTTGAGAATGGATAAAAGGTGTCAAATCAAGTACGAGCTCAATAAAATTCATATGCAAACTATTTAACTTGGAAAATGTAATTTACCCTCCTCCTATGGACTACAACCTTGGCATAGCGGAAGATCTTGCATGCTCCATTGAACCCTGTATATTTACTGGCTGGGGAAATGATAATTGCTCCCGGTATTCACCCATACCAGATGCTCATACCCAAAGAGTATGAGGCACATGAAAGGTAGCCTGCACAGTATATTCCTCAGGTGGCTGTGCAAGGCATTTGTCCCCAGTTGGACACCCATATTAGTGATTGTCTCTCACATCACACACTATTGAGGAAAGCAATGGGAAGCCATCTCCAAATATTGGTCCCAAGATATAAATGGATGGAAAAAGAGAGAATTCATCCGAAATTAATTAGAGGAAGACGAATGCTTAAGTGCTAAATAGGGTGGGTGAAAGAGGGACTTTTGGGAGAAATAATGAGACACAGATGAAAGTTGGCATGTTGAAGGATTTGATAAAAGAGAGAATTTTGGGGCAGAGTAGAGGAAAGAAGAGTGTGCACTTTCTGGTCATAGAAAGGTCAGGCAGAAGCTATAAAAAAATAATGCTGGGTAAACAAAACAAAGTTCTCACAATATATTTAGAACTAAATATGTGGTTGATGAGGGCAATCCAAAACCTACCTTAATTAAGCAGAATACCTTGAATTAATTTTACCTAAAAAATTAACTCATCTTATTTAATGTTTGTTAATTTTCTTAACTTGCACTGAACACTACATTGCTTTGCTTTGTGAGTTTTCGCCTGGCCAAAGACGACAACAAATGTAGCTAGAATGAAATGTGAAGTTCAAACATATTATATAATAGTATGGGGTCATTTTACATGTAAATTGGGATAAATGTTGAACAAATAAATTTTATTACAACCATATTGGAAGAAAATGCCAAAAAAGTATTGTAGCATTTAGCACATGGATCCATATGATTCTCATTGCTTACTATATGTGATGTAACAAGTTTCTTGTACAAAACTAAAGAGCATAAGAAAGTAATAAATGTCCTGCTTAGTTTACCAAGGGTTCCACACCTCTTATGTTTGTTCAATTAGATACTTTGCCATAAGTTCCAGACATAAGGAATAAATGACTAATTTATTTTAAAGAACTGAAGTAGCCAGGCTTCATTAATGGGTCATTGGAAAAACCTGAGTCAAGAAGTCTTTGGTAAACATACTATTCCAAAACCAAGATGTTCATCACCACCAATCTGGAATGGAAATTTCCTTAGCAGTCGCACAGGCAGGCTTCCTAAACAAGATCTGTAACATCATGAACAAACTGAAAGATTGGCCTGGCTGAAATGGAAGAAAATCCTGTAAAGCTACCATTATACATGTACACCCAGAGGAAGTGAAGGATTAATTTGTAAGAAATGTTTCTTATACATTTATTTTCATTAGACATAGGCAGATAAAAGAACAAAAAAGCCAATTAGCCACTGTACAATATTATTTACAAAAACTGAATTACATATTTGAGGCCATAGCTGGAAACAAAATAAATGTTTCTCTTGGAACAAACATTAGAAAATTTTGAAAATGTGACTATTACAACAATTGAATACAATCAGTGATGTGAATAGTTGGCAATGTGACATTGTAGAGTTCCTTCGTAATTCACCATTACGTGTTGTGCATAATAACCCCTTTCATATTCCTTACAATAGACACGCTTTACAAATACACTGTCCAAGTCTTCGTTCTGCTTGCTGATATAAAAAGGCCGATATGCAGTGAAATTCAACAACGGCACATATAAGCACGCAAAGCACACTGATAAGGTATTTTCGCAACCACATATCATCAACACCTTTGTGTTTCTCTATTTATGCTGCGGTCTGCAAGTATGAAATGGACTTAAATAAGATGACTTAAAAAGAGCACTGTAGAAAAAGATATTGTCACAAAATTGGGCATTTATCACAATTAAATCCACTCACTTCTGAGCAACCCCTTTTTTGTGTGTTGTCCTCCTAATGTGCTAGCTTACCATCGTGGCATTCTAGGGCTCTCGCGCTCTCTTTCTCTCACCACCAATTGGAAAAGACATTTTGTTATGACACCCTGAAGGAAAGCAAATGAATATCGAGTTCCTAAAGCTACAATAATTTTCCTTATTACTATATGAGAGCAAATTAAATGAGCAAAATATCTTACACTTTTTTGAAAAATAAGACTAGATGCCATTTTACACGTTTGATACCAACAAACCTGGCAAAACTTTCCGTATAAACTTTTCTCCCATAATTTTTTTCACAAACTCAAAGAGTATATTCACAGAGAAAAACACATAAGGATACTTAAGATACACATATGCATATTCTTCAGCACACAAAACTGTTTAACACAAATGTACACAAAAAACTGTCTTTTTGTACACAAAGAGAAATAACTGCATTTCTCCACATTAGAATATAAGAAACATCACAATTTTAAAATACTCAAATAAACTGCATATTTAAGCATTGTTGCACATTTATTTGGTATCTTTTAAATAATGCTGACTACGACAATGATTCCACACAGTCCAAGATTGAAAAATGAAGCAATGAATCACACAATGGTATATATACAAGAAATATAAATGGATTAATATTGTACATATGGGGGTGGATAAAACCATTATATTAGGGAATGAAAAAAATCATTTTAATGATAAGATTTTGATATGCAATCTATACAGTAGAATATGGAATGTAACTTTCTTAATTTCAGTTTGTTACAGTTTGATGATTGATCAGATACACACACAAAGGCTTAATTCCGCCATGTTATCCTTAAATTCCAGTGACATTTATTTTCAAAGAAATGATCAAGAACCAAGTTTAAAACGAAAATGCAACAATTTCCAAAATGTAAAAGTTGACTTCAGTACAATACACACCTGTCCAAAAAAAACTACTAATATCTGTGTACAGTGAAATTCAAAGTGACAAACATCAATTATGATTCAATCACATCCCAAAACTTAAGGCTTCACTGTCTGAGACTGTAATTTCAAATGCTCCACTTACTCACCCATTTGAAAAAGTTTTCCTTAAATCTCTCTTTGAAATCTAGCAGATAACATGCTCAATTTCCCAAGAAGGGAACAACAAGTTTATTTAAAGTATCCACCACCCAAATTCAAATCAGATCTTCCATGACACAAAATTATGGCAATCAAAGAAGTAGAGCCAAAAAAAATGACTGGGCAGTAGAATTTTATAATTAACCTGAAATATCAACATGGCAGTTGAATTTAACAATAGAAAATGGTAGATAATCAATCATACTTAAAGAAAAAAACATTTAACAAAAAAGTAACCCCACTATTTTATCCTGTAGGCACACTTCTACAATACAAACTCATTCCATGAGAAATATGAGATGTTAACAACTACCAAAATATATGCATACCTGTGTGTACATGGTTTCATTGTATTTCTGAGATCATGTATGATTCACACTGCGTATGAAATGAAAACATGGAATTTCTAGCCAATTAAAATAGCAATTAATCCACAATATTTTAAGATGCTGCTGAATTCACATATTTTAATGTAATTGCAAAGATACAGAGAGGAAAAATGACCCAATATAGCACTTAAATATGCAGAGGGTGACCTTTTTTTGCACAGATGTGCTCATGTTGGCAATACTTCCCTGAACTACTTAAATGCTCACACTTTGGTATTTCAAGCATTTCCACTTCCCCAACAATGTTCACCAGGGTTTCTATGGTGGAATGTAAAGTAGGTGGCATTATACAAGATCTTAAGATATGGAGTATAAGAAAGAGTTGATTACTAATATGATTACTGGCTGATTACATGAGTGTGATGACGTTAATGTCCCAAGTTAACCCATGCAAAATGGAATGAGTCCTAATAGTTGACCTGAAAGGCATATAATCACCAATTCTGCATTGGCATAATAGGGAATACTTTAATGGCATAAAAACAAATTTTTGATATGACAGATATCCATTTTCAATGCTCATAAAAACTATTTCCAACATAATCACCAATGAAAAGAAATTTGAGTGATAATACTGAAAGAGAGCAACTTGTAACAAGTCCTAGATAATAAGATAGGCTATATAGTCAACAATTTCATGAAAATGCCAAATATCTGATCAAGAGTGAGTGTTAAGTGCTAACATTGAAGTCACAACTGAACAAAAATTATCAACTGCCAATTAGACACAAAATTATTTTGAACCTGTTTTTAACCTCTATTAAACATATCCTTCCTAGACGTTGACCAGATAAAATTATTAATATGAGAAATGATGGCAAGTTTAGCATAATGAAATAGGACAATATCCAAAAATGGTTTTATACAAGACACAATAGTACTGGGAAGAGATACTTTCACCACAAACTTCTTTTTGATACACCAAATCTTCTTTTTCAAGGAATATCTTGGAATGACCAAGAGGATGGTGTACAGGTGTATGGGGTTTGGGTTAGAATGGGGACTAGAGACAAATGAAAGATGGGCTGGGAGGAATGGGATGAGAAAGGGAATAAAATTGGTGGGGCTGTGCCTTTGTAGGCTTGATGGGATGAAAGGAGAGAACAAGGTGGGGATTTTAGAGGGGAGAGGGTACAACTTGAGGGGTACACATCCCATGAGAGTGAAGCACAAATGAAGAAAAACCCAGGAGGAAATCTACACCACCTCACTCAATGGCTTTGCTCATGAACTCAATGAACCTCTTTCCGTACTGCTCAGGGTCACAGGTTGAGATTCCATCTACATTGGCACCATACTTGACAGTCTTAGCGGCCTTGGCAGCTTGTTTCTTCACACCATAATGAGTTAGGACATCAATGAGGGCTAAGAAGTATATTTCCTTCCTCGGAGCACCTGGCAATGAGAATGAATACATTGAAATAAAGAGGTCAGTTCAAACAGCAGACAGTAGATAAATATGGTTTATTAAGACAAAATGGTCTATTGAGAGGCTATTCATGAAGTGTGAAAAAAGGAAGAAAGTATGGTGCCTGTTTGAGAGTCTTAACTTCATCATGGTGAATATCAGTGCAAGTATACAGGGAAGGGAGAGTACATTTAACGACCTATGACCTATGACATCTGACTAAATATTTAGAAGCTTCACAATTAATATATAACGAAATACCACAATACATTTCACAAAAAGGTTTGTGAAATATACAATATCACGCAATTTACCCAGAGTAATAGCTTTTGCAATTATATTTTAGAATGCAAAATAATAGAATGTAATAAGAAAAGCCTTAATAAATTAAGTTGGTGTAATGCACAATTTTTATTCAACCCTAAGGTAAACAATTAGTTTACGGAGAGTCTACATATTTTCCCTTAACATCAGCTAGCAAGGTGATTTGGATATTTCATTCAATGAATTAAGGACAATTATTTAGAGGCTACAATAATACACGTTAAACCATTGAATGTAATTGAATTAATCATTTATGGTAATCAATTAATTGAGCATGAGTACCAAATATACAGTCACTAAATTGAAAAATCTGTTCCAACAAAAACCTACCATGCCTTGAACAATTATAAAAAATATAAAAATGCAAAATATGGATGCAATATTACAATTTTTTTCATGATCATAAACCATAACCGGCACAGGGAAAGGAACTGGCCCCCCTACCCTGACGCGGGAATTTCACATGCCATCGGACTTAGTACTGGGTGAACTCTACCGTCACATACCAAACCGATCTTTGGGTTTATTACAATTTTTATGGTTTTAAATTGGCATTATTTGGATATTATGTTCAACACAAATACTCAAAAGTAAATGTATTTTTCACTTTTACACCGGTATATATGTGTATTACTTTCATACCTTGGATAAAATTCACCATACACAGAGGAACCTCGCTTAATGAGCACCTCATAGAGCAAGTAATTCACATAACCAGCAAAAATAATTGTCCTGAAAACAATTCCCTTAATGAGTGACCTTTCGCATAACAAGTGACGAGGAGAGGGGACTTTATGGATTCAATGCATGCCTGCTACTGCAGTTTGTCTCTAGCACTCATTCCACTAGCACCTTAGCATCTCCAGTGATCACATATTTTTCCAAACTTAAGTTCAAACATATTATTGGTGATTTTTTGGGCAAAGTTTGATAATATTTTGTGAATAGTTTTAAAATTGACCCCAAGGAAAAAACCATTAGATATTAAAAATAAAAAATTACAGTAGAAATGAAAAGTAAAATCATTGAAAATCAGGAACAAGGTGTGATCGTGGCTGATCTATTAAATATGCACATCAACAATTGGCCTTTTCTTCAAGAATATGGATGAGACTCAGGAGATGGATGCTTCAAATAGAGTGACAAGAGTAATTATGCAAAGGATATGTAATTTCAACGATGTTGAAAGGTTGCTTCCCCTATACAAAAATGAAAAGCAATTGCAATGAGATACGATTAATGAAATTATAATTTGTGAGAAGGGGGAAGTGATTTTTTTATGGAATGCAAAATCTGTAATGTTATTTAAAAAGGAACTCATTACTTTAGTAAAAAACTTTTACTCAGGTTTGATTCAAGAAACGTGCAACATCTTGGGGACAAAACAAATTTGATCATCAAACAGTGATCGATGTGCATTAGTGGTAGACTATGGATTTTTTAGTCCAGAGATAATATATTTTATAATCTAATACAGAGAGCTAATAAAATGATGATTGCATCTTTTTATGTTACAAACTACCAATAAAAACATCAATATAAAATACAGAGAAACCTTAGGAAACACACAGTCAGAGGTGCCACTAACTGTAGATGTTGATTTTCAGGACTTAGAGACTTAAAAAAAAGTGCCAATTATAGACTGTTATCATCAACTTAATGTCAGTCGGCCCCGGTGGCAGTGGGGTAACGTCCTCACCTGCCAGCCTAGAGGTTGTGGGTTCGATTCCCGCCTAAGTGGTTTTTTCTCCACCTAGGGCTTGGGTATATGTAATAGTCAAATTGTGATATTATTGTGTAAAGGCCAGAAGTACTGTTTTTGGACAACTGCAAAATAAATAAAATTCCACGTTTTATAATAGACATAAGTATAAGAAATTAGGGCCATACACCAACTTTTTCAATCAATTAGCTTGTTTGCCAGTCTGTCATTTTATCTCAACAATGATGATAGACTGCTCTACCATTAATCTCAAAACTATCTCTAGAATGTAAAGAAATTAAGGTTACAAATAGCATAGTTTTATTGGTAGGAAACTGCAAGAGCTAAAGAGAAAAACATTTTATCAACTTCTTTTCTAAGTTTTGCATTTTTGAAAAAATTAAATAAATACTAAAAAATTCATTATTAGAAAATAAAGTATACACCTATGGATTATAAACCATTTACATATCTAGCAGCTCAGTGAAGTTCTCAGATTATACTCAAAGATGACGATAAAAAAAAGAACAGCAGAACTGAATCCTTAAAAATTGAAATAAATGTTAGGGGTATATTGCACAGCCACTAAAATCAACAATGTAAAATGAGAACAACCCACATCTAAATACATTTCTACCAACATAAAATCTTTAGGATAAGTGGATTTTTCAAGATATTTGTCTGCAGCCAGAAGTCAATCATCAGCCATTTCCATTTTTTTTTCTTACATCTTTTATCTCTTCTATAGGTTTTTTTGACAGAAATGCAAAAATATCCTATCACCAAGTATATACATACTGATAACACATTTAATTTTCATCCTCCCACATGTTCCACTAGTTCTACTTTTCCGAAGAGACATTGCCGGAGGAGAGAACCTCCCCTTCTTTCTGTCTATTTGTGTCAATGCCAGTTTTTATGAGACTGGTAGCCAAAAGATGGCAATGAAGCAGCCAAAAACAGCCAAAAAAACACCATAAATTCCAATTACAGCAGTCGAATCATTATCGAGTGCTTACATTGCAAAAGGTGATAAGAGCTAAAATAATTACACAATGGCTAGTGACAGAATTAAAAAAAAAGAAGATACAAAGAAGCCATTACAAAATTTCACACTGGTAGCCCAAACCACCCCAATTTGTAAGGGTAATTCAAATTTAGTATGTTCATGGTGCAGTAAATTAGCATCATATGATGATGGAAACACGTGGATGAACTTGAGAAAAGTTGTGTTTGAAAAGATTTCCTTTCTGAAAACAGTCCATTTTGTTGTCACATTAAAAAAAAAAATTGTCAAGCTTATCTGAGTCAAGTCTGATGTCAAGCTTTTCAAATCCGCTGCAGAAAATCTGGAGGCAGACCAATCCATGAAAAGTCTTATAGTTCATTAAATGAAGAACTCAATGTTTTTTAATATCAACACAACATCATAAAATAGCAAAATTAGGCATTTAAAAAATGATAATTTGCAGATCCTTGAAGATTCTTCCTAAGGAATGGGTCAGTTGCAAATTTGCAACTAACCCATTTCTAAAGAGTAAGAAAGGAACTTTCTGAAAGAAACTGAAAACCTCCAACAGAAAACTATAGTCAGTGGGAATGAAAACCTGCAGACTACCAAATTGAATACAAAAGTCTTACAGTTTGGAAACCTTGGCCATCAGCAGAATTTTAATTAACAAAATTAGAGGAATTGGCTAAGGTGGAGATATCAGGTGAGAGTACAGATTGTGAACATGGGATTGGCTAGAGGCAAAAAATAACAATGCTCCAATGCTTGCAGTCATGATAAAAAAACAAGATGATTCTGCAGCACAGATAACTGAAAAAAACGAAATAAATACAAATATTGGAAAATTGTCGAAATAGAGATATTTAAGTGAATTGAAAAAGTGATGCATTTTGAACTCTACAAATCAGACCATATTTCTCTCAGCACCATTGGTGTAATCATGGTACTTTTATGCCAAAACCACTATTGGTTGCTAAATAACAGAGCATAATTTTAACTATTAAATTGAGTTTTCACTAAACCTAGGATGAAAACTCAAGTCTGCATTAACTCATGTCTAAACCTAGACTCTTCAGTGTGCAGCTTGATATCTTAATTAAAAGACCTGCTACTTTGATGCAGGTCTCTTACAATCAACATGCTTTCACATTTTTCTCTCTTCATGACCTCTAAAATCTGTTTAGACTTGGCATTCTTGATTTTGATAAGCACACACATTTGCATTATAACATTCGGACATAACCAACCTTCTGCACTGGGAACAGCATAGATGTCCAGCTCTGGAATAATACACCCGTCGTGAAGGCCAGCTTCCCTGACGAGAGTGCGCGGTGAGTCGGGAGGGGTTGTCATTCCGATGTAGCCACCGCTGTGCAGTCCCATTGGGCCTCGGACAACGCCAGATCCACTTGAGTCCTCGTCATCCTCGTCCAATGTTCCAATGCCACCAGCTCCCTCTCCACCTGCCCCATCCACATCCTCTCCATCAGATGAACCAGCTGCAGCTGCAGCGGCCGCAGCTGCAGCTGCTTGGTGCCTCTCTTCCTCTGCACGTTCCACATCATGTAGGCCAAGTAGGAGGGAGTAGTCCATCAGATGCAATTTTGTGAGAAACTGTAACAAATAAAATGGCAATTGTAAACCAGAAGCCGCCACTTCATAGCAAGATCAAAAAATAGCAAAATATTAGTGTTAAAAAATGATTTTTTTCATGGACATGTCTAATTCACAATGAATTTGGTTATTAAATATAACATTGGATCATAATTAAATCATAGCCATGAAAAATAAAATGCAATAGACCCTGTGCAGGGTTTTGTGTCTTCTGAAGTATTCCTAGATGCAACACTTTCACCTAATGTGTTAGAAACTTTTCCACCAAAGATGTGAGAGGTAAGTTTGTATAATGATCAAATATGAACTGGTTGATACAACTGAATAGTTAACAAATCCAACTAGATAGTTTTTCTTTTTCTTCATTCATTAGCTAAGATTAACAACATGAATTGTAAGGAAAAGATAACAGATCTATTACTTGAACTAGTAGAATTAATGATTAGTGCATTTTATAAAGCAGTATGATACAATAAATAAGAACTTTTAAATGTACTGCCTCAATTGCAATTTCTTCCTCAGGATTAAGCTTGTGAAAGGGCCAAAAACAGCTGTTGTCCATTTACATATAGAGTAACCTTTTGGCTACAAGAGGGAGGGGTTAAGTATGTACCCCATATCCAGAGTTTGAAGTGAACATCACGAAATGCTGCCTAATCTTCTCTCTCTGGGTGAAGTAAATTGAAACTACTAATTACCAAGGGCTTCTGTAAGAGCCCTAGCTTCCTCTGGATTTTAATAACACTAAAATTTTCAGAACTTATTCATCAAAACAAAATTTTAAAAAATGTGAAAGCCAAATACAAAACCAGAGAGAACAGAAAGCAAAAGCTGGAAACAATGTTAAGATGATCCAGATGAGAAATCATATGGGAAATTGAAAGGTGGGGTGAGAGAGCCCCTCCCTCAAAAGAAGAGGAGCAAAGAATTTCTACCAGGATTCTTCCCTGTGCGAACATATGAGAGAGTTACCTTTCATCTCATCTTATATTATGCCTTCTCCTGATTTAGATTTTCCTCAGATTTACACTTTTTCCTTTGTCCCCCACAAAACGATTACATACCCCAACATCTGCTGTGAGTGTCTCTAGAAGTTTCTCTTTGGCTTCATCTCCAATGTAGACTTTGAGACCTTCTTTGACAAAGTCATTATCTTTCAGGGTGGGTAAGTCTTTCTCTTTCTCCTTGTCTGATGCCTCCCTATCCACTGTAGAACCTTTGAGATCAAATTTCCTGTAATTAAATGTGCAAGATTAAAATCAATTTAATTGTTCGTAAACATTTTTAATGGCATCACAAAGATTTATTCGCACAAAATATTTTTGTAATATTTCTATGCCATAGTCACAATAATCCTGCAGGGAGATACTCCAATAATTGCATTACTCACTGAAATAGTTTTTATTTACGTTTAAAAGTAATGATAGTATTAACGGTAACTTCCGTATTCCAAAGAAACTGCAGGAGATGCCGCAATAGTAACTTTTAACTGAGTCATCCGCTAATGTGCATTTCAATGCAATAATTTCAGAGGGTAAAAATCATTTGCCTTGACTGGGATTCGAACCCAGATCCTTCAATTTGCGGTCGAGTGCTTTAGCCACTTAAGCTATCTAAATTTCAGAGTTTAAGAGGATGCCTAGATAGCTTAACTGGCTAAAGCACTCGACTGGATATTGAGGGATCTGGGTTCGAATCCCAGTCAAGGCGATTGTTACACTCTGAAATTGTTGCAAGGTAACTTCCTTAGAGTACCAAGAAAAGCTAACTCCATAATTTGATATTTCCATTTGAAAAGTTATTTATCAATAAATAAAATCTTAGTTTATATTATCTTGCACCAAAATTCAAATTTGGTTTGTTAAACAAACATGAAAAGTATTATTTCCATTATATTGATAAATTTTGATCAATATTTTAAGTTACAATTGTTATGAAGATGAATTTTAAAGGAGAAAGATATGCATACATACAGGAACTATTAAAATAGTTTTAAAATACAATTTTAAATATTATAGCATTCAACAAGACTTTTGTAAGTGAGTAACACGATTAATAAAACACCTTAATATACTGAAGGCAGGATTATCATTCTCTCTCCTTCTAGATATGAAGTAATGAAAATTAAGTGCTACAAGAGAATTATTAAAATAACAGGGACATAAGAAGTTAATAAAACACAAAGAATAACAAAAACAAGTGAAGCAGTACTGTCAAAAGTGGGTTAAGAGATAGTCCTAGAGAAAGATCTTACAAGAAGAAAAGGGAAATTAATTAGAAAAATCCAGGGGTTTGATTCTTTATTAAAGATATAAAGGACAGAACAATTGAGGGGAAGCATTATCCTGGAAAAATGACTCTAGTCCTATAATAGTAATAATAAAAAGACTGAGAGAAACCCGGTGTCAGCATTAGCCTACTCTTAACAAAAGGCACCAAGGAGTGCACAGCTTAATGTCCCTTCCAACTGACTGTGTACTCACTCGAAGTGCCCTCTACAAAGCACCTCAAGTAGGGATCAAGATACCACTGACAAATATTTGATGCCGCCGGCATTCGAACCCGGGCCCTCTGGGAGGGAATCCAGAACGATTGGAATTGAATCAAGAATTAAAGAAAATATAGAGAGAAGTTCAATATCGATCAAGGGTGAGTTTGGACAAGGATGGAAAGGTTAAAATGGATGGAAAAGGAAACAAATAAAGAAGTATTAGGCATGGTGGGGGAGAAGAGTGTTGTTGGAAGAGGCCCTAATGAGGCAGGAAAGGTGGATGATTGACAATGGTTGGAAGATAAGGGAGGGCATTGAGTAACAAAATTAAGGGGAGCAAAAGGATGGAAATGCTGAATGGAATGAAGAGAAGTGAAGCTGAATGTATGAAGAAAGGTCTGTTTTTGTGTGGATTTCCAGGTTATGTCTTTTAAGGTAAATCTTAACTTTATGGCACCGCTCCATCTGTGTCCATCCAAAATCTACCATAAACACAACCAAAGAGTAATTTTACATCATAACACTTTCTATCTTCTCATTTTCAAAAGAAAACATTTTGTATGCCAAGGAAATAATTCATTAGCAGTTGTTTTCTACAACTCAAGAATCATAATTTCAAAAGAAGAATGTTAGCCACAAGCAATCGATCTATTGTTTGACAGAACAACATGGTTCCATTTTTAATTAATAGCTTCAAAGACATTAAAGAAAAGAAATATCACAATAACACATTCTATTATACAGACCTGTGCGTCCTGAGATGGTTACTGAAAACATTCCTCATGACAACCACATAATGTTCTACACCATCGACTGTTAGCCTGTACATCCCAAGATATTGTGGCAGTAGTGTCTTCCCATGCCTCTCAACAATATACTGAAAAGATAAGTCATTAGATACAATGAAAAGAGAGAAATAAAAGTTGGGAGAATAACATAATTATCGCATTGTATAAATATTCAATGAATTTGATACACATAATAAGCATTAGTTAGGGCAGCCATAGGATCCGAGAAGGAGATTTTAAGGTGAAAATCTAAAATTTTGCATCCATACATGTTAAAAGGGTAGCTTAATGTAAAATACTTCTCATGCTTGTTACAAAAATATGTAGAGCAACATTTGCAATTACTAAGTACAGATTGCTCACATAGATTCCAATCATTGCATTGACCTTTTTTTTTACAGTTGTTATTTAAAATTGAAGACAGTAGAGTAAGACATCACAAATCATATCTGTTTTCTATGGGCTTTCAGAACTAACAAAATATGAATAATACTTTTCACTAGGAAATAAAAATAAACTATTCAATAAGTTTCTCAGAGTTACTTTAAATGATATTATGGAGCAGAATAGTTTCAATAAATATCACATTAATATGAAAGCATCACCATCTGCAAGAAATGCTCTTCACAGAAATTTTTATGAATCACTCCAAAAAAAAAATAAATTTCCCAAAACTTGACAATTATATGATGCTTATATTGACTGATTTTTGTATAAATAAATATACAAACATTGAGAATAAGAAATAGCATCAATTTTTGCAATTAATGCTAACAATAGAAAAAATCAATTTGGCATCATTAAAATGCATATCCTGTGATACCGTTATGCTAAGATATTTGGTTCATACTAAATAAATTAATAAAACAGATACTGAAGATATCTCTTCTAGTCCTATATTTCCCTTGATATGTATCTATATTTTCCAGGTTTTTAAAAGCATGCACTAGCTGCACTTTATGAATTACAATTATTAATGATTTTTTCAGGATTTGAGGTGAAAGTTCTATTTTTTTCAATTATGTATGTACAGAGCATTTTTAGTGTCACTATCAGTGCAGTAGGATCACAATATAATACGTCAGCAGTGCATTGATGTGCATGTAAAGTGAAACCTAAAAATTATATTTTCGAGAGGACCAATAAAAATTTGTAAAATCAAGATTTTGTCAAATTGATGGTTGGGATGAAACAATGTTTAACTCATCTTTTGATGCTGCATGAATAAAAAATCTCCAAGAATTATAATGAAATAAAGGAACACCAGTAATTTTCTTCTCTGAGTGACCACACAAATTCCAGATTTTTTCAGATTTTGCTGACGAACTTTTTCTCTTTTAGCCAATTTTTTCCCACGTGCTTGGAATTTGGTTATGTACTTTAATGAACTATCCTTATTCATTGAAATTATTAATTTCATTCATATTCCACAGTTGGTCTCACTTGTAGTGTTGATGTTTGCCAGTACCCATATGCACCTATTCCAAAAGTGAATCCTCAAAACTAGAATAAATGTTATTTTTAATGAATATCCTTGATTTGCATGCCATGTTCCTGAATTTTGTCAATACAATACATATTTTCCAGAAAAACCAGGATCCAACACTGTCATCCTATTTCACTACAGCATTAGTTTGAATAATGACAACTATGTATGCATATGCACATGAAATAAGCATTTCATGTGCAACCAGTGTTAGAAACAAAAAAGACATCACTCTAATACATATTTTCTCGATAGAAATTTTCATTCTTGAATCTCTTTGGTATTCTACCGATTAGGATAGGTTATCCAAGTACAAAAGCACAGCAATACATCTACTTGCCTCTCATAACAAAACACAACCTGATATCTGACACTAAAATAAACCCTTCTTCAATCCACATACTCCCTTTCTCCCTTCATTTCATCCAGAATTCCTATCCTATTTGTTCCTCTTCCTTGTTTCCCCAATGTACTCCCCTCAATATCACGTCTTCTACATCCCTTTTCCAATTAAAACTTCCTGAATCCTTCCTTCCTGCCTCCTTAGGATTTCTTTTAACAATTCTCCCTTCTCCACCACCATGCCCAGCACTAGTTTGTTTGTTCTCCTTTCAACCCACATCTTCTTTTCCATCCTCCTCCACACCCACATTTCATAAGACTCCAATCTATGCTTACTGTCTTGCTTCAATGACAAATTTTCCACACCACACAAAATTATACTCCAAGTCCAAGTTTCGATAAGCCTTTCTTTATAATCCTTAATCAATGCCCATTCCCTCTTCTGTGAGAAAGCTTCTTTGTCTAATGTGATTCTTCTTCTTTAACCATTTTTGTCCAAAACACTTCCAAGATTGGTAAACTGTTCCACCTGCTGTAGTTTATGAACTCTGATTTCAATGTTTGAAGTAGCTTTCCTCATTTAGAAAACCCCATAAACTTAGTTTGTCAGACAGCCAAGATATTGCAAGCATTGGTGAATGCATTGGAAGGTCAGTGTGTTAGGTACGAGATGAGACTAAACCTACAAAATCAAAACTTGATGATTTGCAAGCCTAACTTATTTTATGAATTTTCTACTGATTTTTATTCCTATTTCCAGTTCTCCCCATGCCTCTTCAACCATTTCTTCCACATGTACACTGAACAGCATAGAGGATAATGGACACCTCTGTATTACTTCTCTTCCTAATACTGCCCATCCAAACTCTCCATCCTCCACTCGTACCTGAGCAGTCTGAATAATGTACAGATTGCAGATAAGTCTCCAATCCTACAAATCTATTCCCATTTTCTGCAACACATTTATGAATTCTCCCAATTCACTCTATAAATGCCTTTACAAAATCTATGAAACAGACAAATACAAGGGTTGCATAATAAGTATGGGTAACAATTTTTTCCTGACATCTGCGTGAAGTGCTGAGTTCAGACCATCTGTTAAGTGAGTTTATGATTGCAGATTGTATTGGCATTGATAAGAGGACAGTTAACAGACTGAAAATTTGGCAATGCAAAAGATCTGCACTAAACTCGTCCCAAAGGTCTTGATGGACGACATAAAGCAGAGTTGACTGTCTACTAGCAAATACCTTCTGCAATGCATCAAAAACCTTCTGCAACCCCATTACAGTCCAGACTTGATGCCAGCAGACTATTTCCCATTCCCAAAAGTGAAATCTTCCCTCGAAGAACCACCATGGGACCCCAAGTGCAGTCAAAGAAGCTTGTACCCTTAATGGGTAATGGGTTTCTGGAATCTGCCTATCAGGGAGCCTTCGGGTCGTGGAAAAGCCAATGGCAAAAGTTTTTTGATGCTCAAGGAATTTAATTTGAAGAATTTGAGGCATTGTACAATATCTGAAAAAATATATTTTTCCCAAACTTTTCCCGATACTTTTCATAGAAACCATGCACATCCTGATTGAATTCTATGTTCCTCTCTATTAGTGATATTGCAATTGCATCACACATCCCTCTGCTTTCCTGAATCCAAATTCATCATACTACAAGTAGTCATTTGCCCTGCTCTCCATTCCCTATTCGATGATCTTGAGAACCACTATAGCTGGGTACAAAATTAATGGTCTGTAGTCCTCAAATTATTTTAAGAAATTGGTTAGAGATGATAAAAATTTCTTCAAATATGTCAGCTCAACTTAGAACAAAAGTCCTTATACCCATATTAAATCACTGCTAGAACTCAAAATTTTTTCCATAGAGTAAGAATGGGTCTCACTGGATTTTTTTGTTTTGTGGCAAAGAATCATGATGACAAACTGGAGCAGCATTGGGCAAAATGCATAAACCTATGTGAAAATCATGTTGAAAAATTAAAAATGGCTAGCCCAAAAAATGAAATGGTTTTCATTTTTACCAAGACTTTCAAACCTTCCTCATATTTAACACACACTTTAATACCTGAAAAACATCTTCAGCTAAATAAATGCTGGACCCAATGTATAAAAATATGAGATTCACAGGTTAAAACACTACAATTTGGGAAAAAGTTGGGGTTTAAATAAATAGTGGGAATTTTTGCAAATATGTTAAATGCATGAAATATAATAATAAGGAATTTACTTGAATTATAACAACTAGTACGGATACTCTTCAACTTGTAGAATGGAATGCAAATAATCTAACTCTAAAAAAATAAAGGCAATCACATCAGAATATAAAGTACCAGGCAAGCTCTTTTCTTCTTTTCTCAGCGCTTGCGAACACAATCATTTGGGACACACAGCAGGTATTACAGAATCACAAGATTGTTAAGACTAGCAGCAACAATCCAGCAGAGAATGATGGGCGTGATACAATTATTTGATAGCTCAAGTTATCCATACTTTATTTTTTTACTTACCGGATGATAATGCTTGAGAAATGAATGCATTCGTTCCACCTCTTCACTTGTTAAAGTCTTCACTATGAACAACTTGTCCCAGGACTGATAAAACTTGGCACCACTCTTTCCAGGTGTATCTACCAACACAGGTTGTGACCTGCAATGTCAAAGGGCAAAAATAAGCAGGCAGACAAAAAAAATCCATGCATGTTTTGTTTTAACTTTTTTTATAAATTCCCAGTTTCTCATGTAATAATTGGGAATTCTACACTAAGAAATTTGATATTCTGTCAAAATGTGGACCAAAGATTATTTCATAAGATTAAGTCACAGTTAGCCAGCAAGGGAAAGACATTAAGCAACAACTTTAATTAAATTACCACACGATATAGCAATTTTATGGATATGAAAAATTCATATTTTATCGGAGAAAATTAGTCAGGAATTTCTCGCATTAACTCGCATGAGAAATTGTCACATGCCAAACATAAAGGACACACAAGGGAAACCAACATAATTTCAACATAGGCGGTTCCTGCCAATCTAGATGTGCTTGGGTTTCTTAGTATACAAAGAGCATGAGATGCATTTGGAATTTTTTACAGATAGTTCCATGCATAAAATATTTGCGGTGAAGCATACATGAGCTACCAGTAAAAACAATATGCATAAACTGGTTTCCAGAGTTGCAGGGTATCAACTTCCCTGACTGATTGACAAAGGAAAGGTAACACAATATTAAAAACGTGCAACTGTAAGTAGTTTTCTCAACAGGAGAGTTCCTCTTTCACCTCTGCTTTCAAATTTCAGTATTCAGGTTTCCAATATTTACATTAAGGTAAGCAGTATTTAGTAAGTATTACACATAAAATTCTATTTAACTTGCTCACACACAACAATTTTTCATAGCTCACCAAATTCAACTTCCGCAGTCATGCACTATGATAATAAAGTTATGCATAACATTACAGCAATGTTACATACAATCGAAGATTGCCTTAAGCACACGATTAACCATTGCAAAATACCATCCAATATATAAAATTTGCCATTTTATATTTTATGCTCCTGAAACAAATAGTTTATGTCCCTTGAAATGAAAGTATCCTTGAGACTTAAGACTTAAACCTTAAGACATCATACCGACAATAACAGCATTGCACTAACAATGTAAACTAATCTCTTTTTCCAGGTTATTTTTCAGTGGGGGTTATAAATATTGAGGGCTTATGTCACAACCAATACACCATTCTGTCCAATAAATACACAAACTGAGTCCATAAAAACTTTATTTTGCAAAATTTAGTCTACATCAATTTTGTCCCCTTCAAATTACTCTCCATTCATTTCTATGCACTTATCCATCTTCTTTTCCACTGTTTAAAGCACCATTGGCAGTCCTCCGCAGTTAGGCTTTTTAGTTTTCTCGTCATTTCTAGCTTTATTGAGTGTCTACATCTTCCCAGTGATGCCCCCTCATCACAATTTTGCATTTTGGATAGAGGAAAATGCCGCAGGGGGCAAGATCTGGCAAATTAGGATGATGATCAAGGATAGTGATTGAATTTTTTGTCAAATCAATGATGAATGCTTAATCAATGCAGAGTGTGCAGGTGCAATGTCATGTTCAGTTAAAATATTGTGCACTGTTGATTTTCCTGAATTCAGTTAATCGGCTATCATTTAGAAAGGTTTTTGACAATCAGTAAGGACAATGGACCGCACACTTTCAATGTTGTCATCAACTGAGGTGGTTGAAGGTTTCCCCGGCCATGCATCATCCTTCCATCCCGGACTTGTCGGCCATGATTAAAATCCTAGATCCTCTTGAAAATGGATGTTTTCTTCAGAATATTATCACCATAAACAGCTGTAAACATTTCAGTAATTTCTTGTAATCTTTTATTGCACAACACGAAAAACATTATTTTGATTTGTTGCTCCATAACTTTGTCAAATTCCACTTTTGACCAACAGTAAAAATAAGGAAAACAGAAACTAATATAACTGGAATCATATGCACTGCTCGACGATCTGCCAAACACAGATGGCTCATTGGGTCTAAGGCAACTAGCACCGTTACTGCGCTGGGCTATACGAGGGCAATCCCGGAAGTAGCTGACCCAACAAAGAAAACACAAACATTTTGGAAAAAAATGTCTTTATTTTTCAACATAATCATCTTTCAGCTCTATAAATTTTCCCAGCGATGTTCAATAAGCTCGATACCCTTTTTATTATAAGAACTGTCTTACTCCTCAAAATAGCCATTTACGGCCAACATCACTTCTTCATGGTTGGAAAATCTTTGACCACCAAGCCATTTTCAGGTTTGCGAACAGAAAATAATCCGAGGGGGCTAAATCTGGCGAATAGGGGGCATGAGGTAGCAATTTAAACTTTAATTCATAAGTCTGCTTTGTAGGTGTGAAACGTTGATAGACACTCCATTGAAACATCTTCACGACACTGGTTTTGCTCGAGTGTGCGCAAATGTGGCACCCATCTTGCACACAGCTTTCTCATGTCCAAATTTTGAGTTAATATGCAGTGTACTACACTTTTTGGAATACCTACTAGGGCTGCTAGCTTGCGCACTTTCATTTGACAATCATCCAGTATCACTTTGTGGATTTTCTTCACCGTTTCTGGAGTCGTCACCTCCTTGGGTCAACCAATGTGGTGCTAATCTTGACAGCTCATATGGCCTCGTTTCAACTCTGCTACCCAATATTTTACTGTAGTAAACGAAGGAGCAGACTCACCCAGAGTAAAATCTAGTTCAGCTTTAAATATTGGCTGGGCTGAGGCCTTTCAAATAAAAGTATTGTATCACATAACGATGACCAACTTTCTCCATTTTCACAAATCGACTGAAAAGGTTCACTGTTGATGGCTGCCATAAAAATACTAAACAATGTGGCATCTTCAAACTTGAAACATATGGTTTTCAGAATGCATACTTTCCAATACAGTGATACTTTTCAAACAACTACCACCATCTCTAGGTCCGACCGGGTACTTAAGGGCCTTCCCATTTAGTTTGCATCATGGCTGCCAGATTGCACTTCGGCCCGAAGAGCTTTGCGGCGCACCGTGGGACACCCTCAACGAGACACCCCCTTCCATTCGGCCACGACGCGCTCTCCGGACTCCTAGGGTCTTTGCACCTTGTCTTCCCCAACCCTCTTCCCCCCCCACTCACATAGTCACCCATTCTGCCTTCCACCTTCCCCCCTCTTCCCCTCTTTTCCTCCACCCTCCCCTTACTTGCCTTTAATCATATATATACTGGACTCTGAGGTTTAACTATCACCTGATGATGATGTAGTAACATTGAAACCGGTCGCATTAAATTTTATTTTTGTGGAAAATTGCTATTTTTAATTAACCTTCTCTACTGTCCTGAAAAGACTTGTACCACTCAAAAACATCCAATCTACTCAGAGAGTTATCACCATAAGCTGCCTTGAGCATGTCATGAGTGTCTTTCCTGGTTTTGGCATATTCACACAAAATTTGATGATGTAGCACTGTTCCAATAACCCGTTCATGACGGAGCATAACAAGGTCACATTATAGAGGTTTTGCATATGAACGTTCTGCACTTCACAAAGGCTGGGAGCCAACTGCCACTGGCCTCCAACTTAACCTGAGACTTGCCTCCCTTGAACCCAGCAAGAGAAACCACCGTCCATCTATCCGGGGAAAAATAGGTGTAACTACTTTCGGGATAGACCTTGTATGTAGGTCAAAACTAAAAAAAAGCCATTCGTAGTAAAAGTTATGAAAATTATTTACTGTGAGCTAATATATCTATGTAGCTCTAAGGAAAAATTTACATTTCAGGAGATAAGACGTTTTTTTCAAATAATAACAATAAGAAATAGGCCAGAAAAATGCAGCATATAAGAATAGTTTAACTTTTATTAGTTGATTTCCATTGTTCCTTTAACACCAAGCAACATTTATTTTGCCTCTTTATTTCAAACTAGACATGAGTTTTAAAATAATATTAGTCTTTATTTACCTGATTGACTGGAGATAATTCCTTAAGGAATAAGAAAGATAGTCCATAGTAATTAAGAAAAGGAATCCATAATCACTCAAACATATAGTGATGTAAACAATACACATTAATTAATATATTTTCTGCTAGATAACATGTGCAATGCCTATACTATAAGTATAGAAAATTGATAATGAGCACTATACAATTGAAAATGACATTTTATTGAATATCAATCTAAGGAAGAAAAGACTCAACAACTCATATTATTCTTACAGAGTTGTATTCACTAACATGAGCTCTGCCATCCAATTAAACTTATTCTTGTAATACCTACAGGAAATATGTGATTCTGAAATCCGATAATCAGATATCAAAACACAAATTATTTCTAAGAAAGAATTATAATGGCAAAAAACATTATTTTGAGCTTAACAAAAACAAAAAAAGAATTAGAACAGGAAAAGACAGTAAATTTTACAAGAAACATGTTAAAATGTGTCAGTGAAAATGTTATTCATGTCCAAAAAAATCATCTCCTGAGTCACAAGCAAATGATTTGATAGCCCATGTTTATTCAAATGAAATGTCACCAATTTTACATTCTCCAGTAATTTTTTTTCCTCACTAACTCTGTCATCTTCCAAATCTTGCATTTCTCTAGCCTGGATCTCCCCAAATGATTTATGCAAGCCATTTTTGATGAAAGTTATTGTCATAGAAGCCCAGCTTTCAAATAACCATTTACAAATTTTCTTGACCAACGACATTCTCTTCTTTCTGGAATTTGTATACTCATGGATACCCGCAACCACCCCACTTTTCCAACTTGGCTCCTAGTTTGATATGAATTATGTATTCACTGTTCAATAAAATGGTTGAATTCTATTCATCAGTCCCCTAGGGATGATGGCTGATTTGGAGTATCTGCCAACCAAATTCTTAACTTGACAAATTAAATGGGCTCAACATGAATCTATAATTGAAACAGATTTCTGATTAACCCATTTATTTTGCTATAACAATTATGTCTTTCAGAAAATGTCCCATTAGAATAGCTTTTATTTTGAACAGCAACCTTAGAGAGAAAGCCACATTTGAACCACCTGAAGTATCATGTAAGACGACTGAAATTTGACTTTTTGTACTTGGTGGTAGTAATAGACATCTTTCGCATCTTAAGGTTTCAGTTCTTGCAGTTAAACCAAAACTGGAACTTCATCTATGTTATCAACACTCAATTCTTCAACTACGGAAATTGAAAATTGTAAATATTTAATCACCTTTGCCTCCCAGTCTATATATAGTTTCAGGCAAGTGATTGCTGAGACTCAAACACTAAAATTAATCCTTATCATGAATTGGAATCTTGATAATGGATATGTTTTAAAATCGATTATTTTTTCTCTTCTACAATATGTCTTGCTTGGAGTAAAACTAGCGCAGCTGAAAATCTCATTATTATCAACCTTTCAAGGATACCCAGTAATAGAGTTATTTTTCAACCACAGTCCAAGAACATTTCCTGTGACACATAGCATGTTTCTTTTGACATAGCTTCTTCAAAACTTCTCATTCTTGCACCAGTCTCTTATACTAGCTTCAACTACAATGAATTTTGTTCCTGCTTCACGGGTACAATTTATTTTAGAAAACTTAACAACTTCCAATTTCTACTCAGCAAATTAAGATTTGTATGACTTTGATTTTATTTCTTTCATAACCTGGAAAATAACAAAAGCTACCAATATTAAAAATCCCATCATAAAATATGTAAGATTGGTTTATTTCCTAGTCATCTAAAGGAAGGTTTTCAGAAGGTGAATTACACTGAATTATATAAAAAAATTAAGTATTTTTTAAAAAAAGCATTATTAAGCAATTATTAGAATAACAAACTTTCTACATGCACATTATCTATGCAATTAACACAGTTACAAAAGTTTTAACGTGCACATTAACTGATGTTTGCCCATTATTCATAAAAAATGGAGTATCACAATTCTGGCTATGACTTGCCTTTGTGAGTACTAGTACATTATTTTCCATTTTTTATCATTCATTAATATTTGGAAACATATTCTTTCTACCAAGGGCAAAAAAACCTAAAAATAAACAAAATATGCTCTTATATATGTAGATATATAAAATGGTCCATGTTAGAACTACTTGACCACAAAGGCAATTGATAAACCAAGGTAACCATTGATAGGATGTTATAAGTTTTACCTTCAACATTCCTATGTGAAATGGAACAGCTAAATATTCTAACCTTGACAAAATTAGAATATAATGAGAGTCTACACAAATGTTCCTTAGCATTAGTCACAACTGTACATACATAAAAGCCACCTTCACAAAATAGGGGTGTAATACTACAACACATTGCTATGCTCAAATTTCACTTTTTCACACATTAGTTCAAACAAGCCACAACAGAAAGGTTTTTCACAAGATATTGAGCAAAGGGATACATTGGTTATTTCTCTGGTTATTAACAATGTTTTAATGCTCTTCAGTGCATTCCAATCCAAAATCTTGTAGAGGAACATTCAACAATAATGCTACTTCCACAAGTCATGAAAGACTTTTGAAAAATGTTCCATGAGGGGTATTCCAATTGGGGAGAAGCTCACAAGGCCAGCAGCTCCACGATAGCAGTTACAACACATGACCTGCGAGTAGGAGACACTGCACTTCAACTGACCTCAACTCTTCGTGCTGAGTAGTGCACTCACGACAGGGTCTCTTCCTTGCCATCATTGTGGTGCCCTCACCCTGAGTGGTCTTCATACACCCGCAGTCGGCGGCCCCCATGCACTTCCCGAGGGCTGACCCAGGGTTCCTCAGGCTCTGCTGCGTGCTCGATGTCACGTCAATTGCAGACACACTACCACACACACACACACATACACAAACACATAGGCGCTTAGCTGAAGCAGAAGCAACTCAATGGCCAAACAAAACTGACCTGTACTGAATTTTGCAATAGTGATTAAATGCCAGCAAATTGAATAAAATTGTGCACTAAGAATGATACCATGTTCAACGGACCATCTTGTCTGCATCGTAAAATCTCTTAAACAATACCCTTTGACAGCACCAACCAGTGAATAAGTAATAAATATCATATTTTTTCCATTAAAAAAGTTTATGAGATTGAGAAAGATTATGAGATCAACACCATTTTATCCACAGAAATAACACCTACATAAATACTGTACAAATGCTGCATGGCACAAAGCTGAATTTTTAAGCTCTAAATATTTTTTTATAAATCCCAAACTGATATCAATTGCTTAACAACTCTGATGGTTGGTTTAACAGGTGAGAGTAGAGCTCACTAAATACGAGGGTTGCTATTTATAAACTGAGCTTTGAAGACAACACTAAGGGCTTTAGGTGCCATCTGACATTTCCATCTGAAAGTTTGACCCTTCTAACGCCAACTTTCTTCCGAATATTTTGTCGTTTGATCATAACTTGCGTTGTTTACAGTGACTCGAAAATTTTGTCTCAGCAAATAAATGGAGTTAACACATGAACACATTTGCACGATGATTTTTTACGACTTTCAATGTGGATTATCAAGACAGAAGTGCATCGATCAACTTCCTTCCACTTTAGGTGATGAAGCCCCATCCTTTGCCACAGTGAAACTCTGTCATAACGAATTCCATCATGGCCTCTGTTCGCGATTAAAGTCATGAAGGTAGTCCAAAATCATTTGTTGTACCAGAAAACATTGATGTTGTATAAGAACTAGTAAGGGAAGATCGTCACGTGACTTATCGTGAGATTGAGGCATCCTCAGGGATTAGTATGGCAAGCATTATTAATACATATATTGCATGAACATTTAGCTGGGTCAAAAATTTGTTTGCGCTGGATCTGGAATAATTTGAGAAAAGCTCAAAAAGATGCTAGTGTCAATTGGCGCAAATAAATGCTCAAGAAATGCAATTGTAGTGCATAAAAAGCTGCATACATATAATAATTACACAGGTGATGAATCTTGGATCTATGGATATGAGTCCAAAACAAAACAGGTATCCACTGTATGGGTCTTCCAAGACGAGCCAAATCCAATGAAAGTGATTCGGATTTGTGCACAAAGCAGATCGAAGCAAATGATTGCCTGTTTCTTCGGAATAACAGGACATGTGGCAACCATACCATTAGAGCAACGTAGAACCATGATTTCTGAATGACACACAAGCATTTGTTTGCCAAAAGTGCTAGGTGTAATTTGGAAAAAGAAGCGGAGCGAAGAATGACCATTCTTCATTATGACAATGCAAGCTCTGACAGATCGGCAGAAACAACTGCCCATTTGACTAGCAATAATGTCGAATTGATGGGCTATCCTCCTTAGAGCCCTAATTTAGCACCAAATAACTTCTTTTTATTCCCTTTTATCAAGAAAAAATTGCATGGCCAACGCTTCTCAGTGCCTGAAGATGCCGTTGATACATTCAAAAACCATGGTTTGGAGGTACCTCAATCGGAGTTGGAAAAGTGTTATGAAAATTGGTTTGAGCACAAGCAAAAGTGTATTCATTATCATGGAGAATACTTAGAAAAACAATAAAGCCATTTTCAACAATAACTTAGTCTTTTCATTATTAGGCTGAAAATATAAATAGCAACCCTTGTACTAAGCCCAGTGGTATGTGAAATACAAATATCAGGGTATGGAATCCGTTTACTTCCCTGGGTGCACTGAGGTTTTCCAGAAAAATCTGGTATCCAAAAAATCATGTAGCTTTGGGATGAAGCTGTAAGTGTCTACACAGACACCAGAGGTATCATCCAGAATTATAACCTGACCCTCTGGTCAGTATTTTAGCACGCCACCAACTACACTGTCATACCTCTGGTTGAATTATAGACTGGGTGATAAAAAATATTTGAAACCATGTGAATGATGGCACAGTCCTTTTTATCAGTAAGTGTTAATTTTTCTTCCATGCTGATGATCTAGCATCAGGACAGTATCACACATGTCTTACACAAACTTATGTGACAGGTCTAATTTGTTTATTCATTACATGGCACCTACGTAATTGGAATTACTTCATCCACCACCTTTTCAGTCAACAAAAAATGGATGAGCCATTATTATTTAGAGATATGAGTGGATCTCCACTAAGTATACATTTTCAGAATGAAATATTACCAGCAGCACACATTAATTTCTAAGCAAATACTCCTGAAAGATCTTCAGTGCATGATAAAAACCTTTGATGCATATCCAAATGTCTGTATTTTTACTATCAATGAAAATAAATCATGGAGCAGGATAATTACAAAATTAGGTAAAGCAAGCATGTTATGTTCCTGATAAAGGTGGATAGCAAAAGTAAGTGTAATTGGTTTCCTCTCGACTGCATCTCGGGTCTCCCATCTTTACCATACATGCACTTTTACGTCATTCCACCATTGATGAACTGACAAGGAAACAAAAACCAAGGGTGGCTCATAGGCTCAACCAGGCACCTATAAACCAGTCTGCCCAATAAAAATTGAGAATCAGGAGGACAGCGAGCTGATCTAACTTAATTCTCATCAGCTCATGGAGTATAATAAGCAATTGAAGAAAGCGACAACAGTCTAGGACAATAACCATGAAGATAAGTTGAACAAGTCTGTGAAAGTTAGATTGAGATGTGCTCAAAAAGTATCGCAAATTTTGAATTTTCGCGGATTACATATATTTGATTTTTGATTTTTTTGCGGCATTATATTGGTACTAATGTCTCTCACTTATGCTGAAGAGTTAGGCCATTTTGAATGCTCAGTTAAATACTGGCAGCTGTTTCGCTTGGAAGTGTTTTGGCTTGTCTTCAATTTTTGACTGCTCCAAAAAATGGATCAAAGGATCTGTATCAAATTTTGTGTGAAAAACGAAATTAAGGGTGCGGACGCAATCCGAATGTTGACTGTGGCATATGGAGAAGCCACCTTGGACCGAAGCAATGCTTATCAGCGGTACAAAATGTTCTCAGAGGGCCAAGGAGATGAGAACGACGAAGAGCGTTCCTGCCACCCGAGCACGTCAACAACTGACGAAAACATTGATCAAGTGAAGAAAATAGTATTGGTCAACCTTCAGATCACTGTAAAAGAAGTTCCTGAGGACCTAAACATATTGATTGGCTCGTGCCATTCCATTTCTACCAATGAATTGGGTCGCCACGAAATTCGTATCAAAATTGCTCAATTTCGACCAAAAACAGCAAATAATTTTTTGAAGTACTTCGATGACTGGAAAAAACGTTGGCACAAGTGTATAATATCTAATGGGGATTACTTTGAAGGGGACAAAATAGATATTCAAGAATAAATAAATAATTTCTGAAAAAACACAAAAGTCACCATACTTTTTGAACAGACCTCGTACAATAGATTCATTATTACATCACTCATTTAGTGTTTTAATGTTGAATAATACTCGGGAAAAACAAATCCTTAGCTGTTCTAAATCATAAATTTTTAATTTCATAATAAAAAATGTTCAGATCCAATTCCGGATATTTCCAGGTGCCTAAGACTAACTTAGTATTTTTAAAAGTTGTTTTTCATTATTTATGCAAGGAAAATTAATCCTATAGAGTAAATCCACTCTAGCACAAAAAAGTTGTGAAGCACAACAAGATAGGGAAACAAAATAAGTTGGAATTTTTCTAAGAGCCTGACCATGAAAGCCTAATGGGAAATTAAATAGTGAATGAACCAGTGATTGCTGGAGCAACCTGTAATCAGAATGGTACAGTGCAAATCGTTACTTCAATGTCTTTAACAAGAATGTTAGGGCAAGAGAGTACCCCAATAATCTTGGCGATAGAGAAGAGGAGACTAACCCAACAGTTTGATATTTGGTGGAATATGCAAGGAATAAGACAAGCCAAGCTCCATATAAAATGACCAAGGCCAAGATACAATTAAAATCTGTCTTTGGACAGAGGTCAACTAAGAAAGATAGCAGAACTTCTCACTGGCCACAATCACTATCCAGCTCTTTCTTTGATCACAGATGCAGGTGGTGTGAGAATGAAGATGAAATCACATCACTCATACTATGTGGCAGCTCAGTGATACCAAGAATTCGCAGCATATATCTGAGTACATCATTTTTGGAGCCCAGGAGTTTCAGAGACCACCTACATTCCTTCATAAAGGTGACCGACATCTACAGGAGATTACAACAGGGTGGATGGTACAATGGACCATCATAATCAGCATGTCAATCCTAAGATAGATTTACTGCAGCCTTCCATTCTTCTTCATTTATTGTTAATTCCCTTACCCTCTGATAAGTTCCCTGTTTTACGCCCTTCTTAATTAGCCCAATGTACTTGTCTCTTGGCCTTTCTCACTGGATCTTTCCTTCTATTATGTTTCTAAATAATCCATTGTGCCTCAAGATATGTCCAATCCATCTAGTTCTTCTTTGCTGTACAGCTCTACACATAGTCCTTTCCTTTTCTGCTCTACTATATGTATACTTCATCGTTCTTCACTTTGTCGGTCTATTTAATCTTCAGCATTCTCCTCCAGTACCATGTTTCTAATGCTTCTATTCTTTGTTGGTCCACTTTCCCAATAGTCCATGTCTTCGATACATCGAGTGCCATGCTCCAAACAAATGCTTTGACAAAGTGCTTCCTTACTTGTGATCGCATGTTCTTTGAACATAGTAGTTGCCTCTCCTCGGTGAAATCCTTTTTTGCTCGGGCTATTCTTCCCTTGATGTCAGTTGAACTTCTTCCATCCCAAGTTTAACTGCTGCCCAGATGAAGGATTCCACTTGTTCTAGTTTCACTCATTGAATTGTGATACCTGCATTCAGCTTCTCTCTTCCACAAACAAGGATTTTTGTTTTCTTCTTGTTGATGCTCATATTATAAATCCGTAAGTACTTGGTCCATAGTATTCAGGTTTGCTTGCAGGCCCTCTCACATCTCTATTACTCTTGCAATGTCATCTGCAAGCCACAGCATGTTTATTTCCTTGCCATTCACCTTGACTCCTTTGATGCCCAATTCTTGTGCTTCCTTTATTGCATGTTCTAGATTACGTTGAATAGTGCTGGCAAGAGGATGCATCCTTGTTGAACTCTTTTGTTTATTTTGGCTTCCATTTTCCTTCCGTTTTTTATTTGCATGATTGTTACCTGATTCTTGTAGATGTGACTGATTATTCTTCTGCTGTTGTAGTCCATTCTAAGTACTTCTAGTATCTTGAACATTTGTTCCATTCGACATTGTCGAAGGCCTTCTCAAAGTCCAGGAATGCCACACGCATGAGGGTGGTCCTAGGGATAGCGGTAGTTGTTTGAAAAATATCACTTTATTGGAAAGTATGCATTCTAAAAACCATATGTTTCAAGTTTGAAGATGTCACATTGTTTAGTATTTTTATGGCAGCCATTAATAGCGAATCTTTTCAGTCGATTTGTGAAAATGGAGGAAATTGGTCATTGTTATGTGATACAATACTTTTATTTGAAAGGTCTCAGCCAAACCTATATAAAATCTTACCTAGATTCTACTCTGAGTGAGTCTGCTCCTTTGTTTACAACAGTAAAATATTGGGTAGCAGAGTTAAAATTAGGCCGTATGAGCTGTCAAGATTAGCATTGCATTGGTCGACCAAAGGAGGTACCACTCCAGAAACGCTGAAGAAAATCCACCAAGTGATACTGGATGATCGTCAAATGAAAGTGCGCGAGCTAGCAGACACAGTAGGCATTCCATAAAGTGCGGTACACTGCATAATGACTCAAAATTTGGACATGAGAAAGCTGTGTGCAAGATGGGTGCCGCATTTGCGCAAACTCGAGCAAAACCAGTGTCGTGAAGATGTTTCAATGGAGTGTCCAGCAATGTTCCACACCAAAAAAGCAGAATTTTTGTGCCATTTCATAACCATGGATGAAGTATGGGTCCATTACTTCACACTCAAGACAAAAGAACAGACTAAACAATGGATTCAAAAGGGAAAACCGGCTCCAAAGAAGGCGAAGACTGTTTTATCTGCAGGCGAGGTCATGGTGTCTACTATCAACGCCGAGTATTGTGCAAACTTATTACAACGTTTGAGCGAAGAAATCAAGCAAAAGTGGCTGCAATTGGCTGAGAAGAAAGTGTTGTTTCCTCAAGATATTACACCAGCTCACATCCATTATTGCAATGGCCAAATTAATGCATTAAAGTTTAAAATGCTACCTCATGCCCCCTATTCGCCAGGTTTAGCCCCCTCGGATTATTTTCTGTTCGCAAACTTGGAAATGGCTTAGTGGTCAAAGATTTTCCAACCATGAAGAAGTGATGTTGGCCATAAATGGCTATTTTGAGGAGTAAGACAGTTCTCATAATAAAAATGGTATCGAGCTAATTGAACATCCCTGGGAAAATTTATAGAGCTGAAAGGTGATTATGTTGAAAAATAAAGATTTTTTTTCCAAAAGGTTTGTTTTCTTTTGGGTCGGGTACTTATGGAACTACCTTGCAATGGCATTATTACATGGATTATTTTTTTGGCAAGTACTCTCAAGCTGGGTATTGCCAGTCTAGTTCCTTGGTTTTTCCTCAATCCGAATTGATTTTCCGAGGTTTTCTCCGTCAATTCCTTCTATTTGTCGGCTGATTATTCACGTATTTCCGATGCATGAGAAGTCAGTCTCAATGTTCTATGTTCTTCGCATTTATTTGGTCTAGGTTTCTCCAGTTTTTCCATCATTACACTCTTCTCAAGTCCTCAGATAGGCTTCTACTGTTGTAGTTATCATTCATTATTTGAAATAGGGTGTCCTTTCCATTGGCCCCAAGTGCTTTGATAATTTCTCCTTTTATTTTATCAACCACCAGTGCCTTAAAAAAATGTGTTGTCTCAGGCGTAACTTTATGGAATTTTCATAACATATTGAAATGAAATAATTGACTTTGTAATTCTACACGTGTGTGTGGAATTACCAAGTCAATTATTTTATTTCATTTCAATACCAGTGCCTTGTTGTTCTCTTGGTCTTTCACGACTTGGTCAAATTCACTTCTTAGTACCTTCCGGCCCTTTTTGTCTTCTTCTCCACACTTTCTTCTTTAAGTAAGTCACCTTCAAGTGGTTCAGGCCCTTGATTGAAATCTTCAATGTATTCCTTCTATCTCTCCCCAATGTCTTCGTCTTCTGTCCGCATCTCTCCATAAACATCTCGGTCGTTGTGGGATTTTGTTTTTCTCACTCCGAATTGTGTCTTCACCAGTTTATAAGCAGTTTTAGTGTTTCCCTACCTTATGTTGTCATTGATTTCCTCCCTGCAGCTTTCTATCCACTCTTCCATGGCTTTCTTGGACTCTCCTATTACTTGGTTCCGAAACTTCTGCTAAAGGGCTTCACCAGTTTCATTATTTGGATTCTTGTATTTTCTTCTTTCCTCTATGAGATATCTTATTTGAGATGTTGTCCATGGCGGTTTTGGTTGGCACCGTCTTACTCATGAGTTGTTCATCAGCAACTTCAGTTATGATATTCTTCATTTCCTTCTATTGTCCTTCAATGCTAGTTGCTTTTATTCCTTCTATTTTTTTCTGTCAATGATCGTGGTGAACTTTTCTCTTGCCTGCTTTTCCTCCAGCATTTTTGCGTTTCATCTGAGTTCCGGTGTCACTTTCTTAATTTCTTGCATCACAAAAGGCTGTCCATGACCACCAGTTTGTGATCGCTATTTATATCTGTGCCGGGGTAGCTCTTGCATTGTTTAACTTTGTTTCTGTATCTTGTTCTCATGAGGATGTAGTCAATTTGATATCTTGCCCTGTCCCCTGGAATCTTCCAGGTGCATCTTCTTCTCTGATGTTGCTTGAAGAGAGTGTTTGCTACCACCATGCTCTCCTTGCTGCAGAATTCTATCAGTCTTTCCCCCGCGGGGTACCATTTTCCCAATCCAAACTGTCCCACGCTCCTTCCCTTCCCAGTCCTCTCCAACCACAGCGTTCCAGTCCCCCATCACGATTAGGTCCTTCTTTCCTTTTGCTGCTCCTATAACTTCTTCCAGTTGTTTGTATACTTCTTCTATTTCCTCTTCTAAATGGCTGGATGTTGGCATATACACCTGCACTATCACTGTGTCTATAAGCTCTCCCTCTAACTTCATCATCAGAATCCTCTCGCTGTATTGCCAGCACAATTTGACTCTTCTTCCTCACTCCTTTAATATGATGTCCACTCCTGCAATTCTCTGTTCATCTCCGAAGAATATCACCCTATATCCGTCGCTCCAGAAGTCCTATGTAAACCTCTAGCTCAATTAGAATGACTTAAAGGCTAAAATTCTCAAGAGAGCGAAACTGTTTGGGAAGTTTTTTTACAACATCAAAGAAAAATGAATACAAAGTTCTTTATATTAAATTTTGTACATGAAAAATAGCCTCTTCTTTTATTTGAATAATCATTAAATTTGCAGCTATTCTGGTACCAAGTGAACCATTTTGAATGCAACTTCTATTATAAATATTCTGGTGTGAGTAAATTTACTATTATCAGACAATTATTTGATTATCTTGACAAGAATTTAAACTTTAAGATAATGCCTTTGTGGCTTAACTAATTGACCCATCTAATCAGCAACTGCGCTGGAAATTTAGGACCAAATTTCAGCCATATCAATTGATGAGGGATAACTTCTGATCATAGAAACATTTTTCATGGTAAATATCCGAAATACAAGTAAAAAATTTCACCAGTGTGTATTACTATGTACTTTGTGAAATTTATCAAGAAATTAGGACCCAAAGAAATGCGCTACGGAGGAATTTTATGCACAGCATGAAATGAAAAAACAAACAAAAAAAATTCCCAATATATGATTCTTAAAAACATAAAATTTGGCTACCTACCATGCATACCATTCAGAAACAAAAATAATGGAAAAAATTTTTCTCTTTAATCATTTTTACAACAGTAATTAACTGGTAAAATATCAAAATATGTGACATCACATCAATGCAGTTGTTCACAGAAGTTGGTCAACAATCATGATGTAGTTATGAGAAATGGTATATATTTTAGCTGTACTCCAGCACATTTTCAATTATGTAATTATACTGATTTGGAATTTCCTGAAGCTAAGGATATTTATACAATGAATAGGTTTATAACACAAACACGTACATTCAACACAACAATTTACATCACAAGCAAGAGAGGTTTAAGTTTTACCGATAATTTTTTCCCTATATGGACGTATTATCAAATATCCTTTTCATGCACACAATGAAAATGCATAATGATAATTAAGTTATAAAACTTTGAAATTTTTGAATAAACAAATACTTTCATATAAACAAAAGAAATAATCCTACATATTTGCTTCAAAACTAAAAATAAAGTTAAAAAAAATCAATGTACTTTCCACTCCAGATTATATGGAAGAATACTTACATACCATTTCAATGGATAGTTTTACTCGTGAATAAATAACTGATAACAAGATGCACATGAATCTTTTTCAGAAGTAAATATTTTGAATAAAATTAGGAATTATGGTAAACAGACAGCCACTTTAAATTAATAAGTAGTACATTAATTAATCTTTTTACCTAATATGAGTTCCTACATTGAGCTATTCTCTACAAGCCCATAGTTCCTTCGAGAAGTTTTAAAAATTGGTTTGAATAGAGGATAACTTTTTATCAAAGACATGCTGGAAGATAAAAAAGTCTTCCGTATACTTATTGGCTTAACAACTAAGGGTGGAGCTAACCTGGTGGCCCTAGCAGCTGGTGCTAACTAAGCTCTTTGGCATGTGACACTTATTTGTAAGGGGACAGTTTTATTTCCCTACAGAGCCTAAATTTTTCCAGAAACCACTGGTTCCAAGAAAATAAAGGTTAGACTTAGCTCTGTAGATGCATCATGGCCAGATGAGATGTCCAGAGGCATCATCCATATTTGAGCCTAAGGTTCAGCATACCAAATACCTAGTTTACCACTGCGAAGTAATGACACCTACCACGTTTCGTTCCCAAGGTTCTTGGCAATGACCTATTTTTTTCCATTTGGCCTATTAATGCCACATTAAATGATAAAAAGAAAACATTGGACTTACTCCAATTTATTTGCTTCATATTTAATTATTGAGATCACATTTTGTTTGTAAAAACTACCATAATATAGCTACCATACTTTTTCTAAATGTTATTCTATTATCTAATGCAAACACTTGTTTCTGAATATGAAAAAAGAAACCTGGGATGGCATTCCTAAATGGTATCAGTCATCCAAAGCCTACTCCCAAGCAATTTTAGCTGAAAAAATTAATGACAATTTCAATTTTTAGAAAATTATTAATTCTGATCGAAACTTGCTTGAATGCTTCACCTAATGCATTTTAATTGCATGCCTTTTTCTCGAAGCATATGAGCTAACATTTTGCAACTTAACCATTTTCATGCTTCCCTCATTAATGGATTACTATGTTTTGATCAGCTAAGAAAATATTTCCAAAACATGAAATTTATAGCAACAAAACGCATGCACTGGTTACAAATACATATTTGTAATCAAAGAACAAATATAAGAAATATTCTAAAACCAAATTAATTCATCGATTTTTTCCATCAAAATCATGTACTAACCTCGTCATAGATTCCTTGTAGTCTTGATCATCAATTCCAAACCTTTCCCGAAGATTCCTGAAGACAAGTGGGCAGTACTCTTTTACTTTAAAATGGCTGGGCATATTCTCTCTGAAAGAGAAAGAAACAGGTAATTCACAATAATGGTACAATGCACAATCTCTCAATTTATAGGTGCCAAGCAAAATTATTAAGGAAATCTTGAACACCATTAGAGAGGAACTTAGGTACAATGTGAAAGGCCTTGTCAAATTCAAAACACAAGTGACGTTACGACTGTTATTCCAGCATCAGAATTGGAATTGGCTAGCGAGCAGACTACTAGTCGGTTAAGTATTTCAGAATAAAACATTTCATTTCCTGAATCTCAAAGAGCTAGAACAGAGCTTTAGTTTTGGGGTAGGCACTATGACAAGGGGGGAGGAAGGGGGTAAACCCCAAGATGTAAAAACTATAACTTGAGAGAGATAATGTGAGAAGTCTGTATGATGATAAAGAAAATAGATACATTGAATATTAAATTGCGAGTATAATAGACTAACATTGCCTGGATTTATTACAAAGCAGGAAAATTTTATCATGAAAGTTTGGAATAAAACATTTTAATCATAAGACTCACAATAGAAAATATTCTATCATTAAAGTAAAAAAAAAAAAAAATTACAATTTTAATTAAAAGAGAAATTGAAAAAAATGTGAATAAGTGACTCTGAAGGACTCACATTGCGAAGATTAGGGTACAGGAGAATATTAGAATTCAATGAAATCAAAATATTTTGCCTATATGCACTTTAATAACATCTCGCCTCAGCGACGCGATGGGAGCCAACGGCGGCGCCCCACCCGGAGTGGCGAGGGGGAGGGGGCGAGCACTTCTCCGGTTGCTTAACCGTCAAATGAAAAATCATCGCCACGCCAATTGCGTAACTACTGTGCCAGGCGGAATCACATTTTGATTCCGAGCCTTATCCACCATTTCCGCTATTATATTCCCTATGGCCCTCCCCGGACTACAACCTTGACGTGGTGGAAGGGCTTGTGCGTTCCGATGACCCCTAGAGCTGTACTGGCGGGAGTAATAAAAATTGCTCCTGGTAGGGTCACCCATGCCAGATAGGTCGAAGGTTAGGAGCCAGACGAAAGGTAGTCCACGCAGCGTCTGTTCCTCAGTGAGGCGGCTGCAATGGCGTCTGACCCCAGTGGGGCGGCCAGTAAGTGATGGTGTCACGTTAAAAACACTATTGAGGAAGGCAACGGGAAACCACCTCAATTATCATTCCCTAGAAAAATATGATGGACAATACAGATATTTTTAGTCCTGGCAACCACGGGGCTCGGCCCAATCGGCCGTGTGTCGTGCCCGGCAGCGGGGGAGGCAAGGCTTCCGCGGTCGTCATCCCACGAAACCCTTGCAAGGGAAAACCAGCAGCAGCAGGACAGAAGACGCAGGAGAAGAAGACCAAATTAGTTAGAATAGGAACGTGGAATGTTAGGACAATGATGAGGACAGGGAAATTGGAGAATGTTAAGCGAGAGATGGGAAGGGGAAATATAGATATTTTAGGTCTATGCGAGGTGAGATGGAAAGATAGCGGGGATTACTGGAGTGATAAGTATAGAATAATATACAGCGGTGGGGACGAGAGCCAACGAGGGATTGCCATAGTATTAAATGAAGAGGAAGGAAGAAGCATAGTCAACATAGAGCAGGTAACGGATAGAATACTACTAGTGGAGATAAAAGCAGAACCGACGAACTTAGTTATTATTCAGGTATACATGCCACCGAGCAACCATAAGGAAGAAGAGGTCGATAGGATATACGATCAGTTACAGGACATGATCGCGTGTGTTCCTGCAGGGAAACATTTGATAGTGATGGGGGATTGGATTGCGACGGTAGGCGAAGGAAGAGATGGTGATGAGGTGGGGGACTACGGTTTAGGAACGAGGAATGACCGCGGGGAGAAAGCAGTTGAGTTCTGCAGAAGACAGGGGTTAGTCATCACCAACACTTGGTTTAGACACCACAAAAGACGCAGGTATACATGGAAAATGCCAGGTGACTCAGGAAGATATCAGCTAGATTATATCCTGGTTAGACACAGGTTTAGGAACAGTGTGATAAATTCCCACAGCTTCCCGGGAGCGGATGCGGACTCAGACCACAATTTAGTTGTTAAGAAATGTAGCGTACGTTTCAAAAAGATAAGGCAGGGGCGGCGAGTTAGAAAATGGAATGTAGAAGCATTGAATGGGTTGAAAAGGAAGGAATACAAACAGGCGGTAGAGAAAATCATGGAGGATGGTAAAGGGCTTAGTACTATGGAAGAAAAATGGGAAATGATCAAAAAAGGGTTGTCTAAAGCCGCAAAACACACCATTGGAACCGTTAACGCTAAAAGGACTAGGAAACCATGGATCACGGATGAGATGATTACAAAGATGGATGAGCGGCGAAAATGGAAGAATATAAATACAGAATTAGGCAAAATGAAGTACAAAGAATTGAACAATAAATTGAGGCGGGCAACAAATAAAGCAAAAGAAGCATGGTGGAAGACGCAGTGCGAGGATATGGAAAGTCTGCAGAGGAAGGGTGAAATCGGTGCGCTGTACAGCAAAGTTAAATCGTTATCGGGAAGTAAGAAAGGAAGAGCTATGCTAACAGTTAGAGATAAGGCGGGTAAGGTAATAGTTGACGCAGGAAAGATCCAAGAGAGATGGAAGGAGTATATAGAAGAACTGTATAGTAAGGAACTCAGACCAACAAAGTTAGACATTGAAAATGACGTAGAGGAAGACAGCTTAGGTCCAGGCATACTAGACAATGAGATAGAAAGGGCATTAAGGGAGATGAAACTAAATAAGGCCGTGGGGGTAGATAACATTCCCGTGGAACTTTTAAAATGCTTAGGAAAATGTGGGAGGAAGAGGCTATATGGGCTGATCCGTAGCATTTATGAGGAGGGAATCTGGCCAAAAGACTTTGTGAGAGCAGTTTTAGTTCCGATTCCGAAAAAGGTAAAGGCCACGTCATGTGAGGACTATAGGACAATTAGTTTGATATCCCACGCAGCTAAAGTTGTTCTCAGGATCATAAACTAAAGGATGGAGAGTAGGGCAAATGATTACTTAGGGGATGATCAGTTTGGGTTTAGGAAGGGGAGAGGTACGCGTGATGCCATTGCAGTAATGAGATTATTAATCGAGAGGAATATAGAACACAACCAGGAGGTATTTGCCTGTTTCGTAGATTTCGAAAAAGCGTTTGATAGAGTAAATTGGGAAAAACTAATGAGTATATTGCAGAAAATAGGAATAGATTGGAGGGAAAGGAGGCTAATCCGCAACCTGTACATGTCTCAGACTGCTCAGGTGCGGGTGGGAAACGGGGAGTCAGGATGGGCAGTGTTAGGAAGGGGTGTAAGGCAGGGTTGCCCTTTAACACCGTTGCTGTTCAACCTGTATGCAGAGGAAATGATCAAAGAGGCATGGGAAGAACTAGAGGTAGGAATGAAAGTGGGCGGGGGATTCGTAAAATCAGTTAGGTTTGCTGATGACCAAGCTTTAGTTTGTCAGTCAGCCAAGGGGCTGCAAGCATTGCTTAGTGAATTGGAAATTCAGTGCGACAGGTATGGGATGAGAATCAATATTAATAAAACAAAGGTTATGCGATTTTCTAGAAAGAAAAAGGCCAAGCTTAACATTAAAATAGGAGGGCAAAAACTAGAGCAGGTAGAACAGTTTATGTATCTCGGTAGTGTTTTGGACCAACACGGTCAAAGTAGCAGGGACGTAAGGAGAAGAATTGCGCTAGGCAAAGAGGCTTTCACAAGGAGGAGGGAGTTGATGACGGGGACTTTGAGTAAGGATGTTAAGAAAAGACTCGTAAAAACTTTGATATGGAGCGTAGCTATGTACGGCGCGGAAACGTGGTCATTGAAGCAGGAGGATAGACGTAGATTGGAGGCTTTTGAAATGTGGGTGTGGAGAAGAATGGAGAAGGTGAAATGGACAGAGAAGAAAACAAATGAGGAAGTACTTGGTATGGTGGGAGAAGAGAGGGGTTTGTTGGGAGAAATCCTGTGGCGGCAGGAAAAGTGGATGAAGGGGGTATTGACCGGCAGTGGGATGTTGAAGACTGTGATAGAGGGTAGAATGTTGGGCAAAAGAGGAAAGGGAAGGAACAGGATAGGGATGTTGGACGGGATGAAGGGAGGAAGAAAGTACTCAGAGATGAAGAGGGACCTGATATAGAGTAGGATGATGGATTTTGTGTTTTGTTAGGAGTAATAAAATATTTGTTTGGTAGTTGTGTCCATCCAAAAACCTACCTTAACCGGTAGATTACCTTTAATAAATAATTCCCTATGGCCCGTATTTTCAATCAAGTCGCGCAGCGCAGAAAAAAGATACTCGAGAAAACGACGCGTTGGTGAGACATCACCGCCCTATTCCACCCACCCGATATTCTGCATGTCAGCGTTTCCACATTTGGATTTCGCCGAGCTATGGAGTTCTTTCCCCGCCTGTAAATTCCTCAGATTACGTAGTAATACTAGGTTTCTTCGAAAATACAGAGGAAAGTCACGTTATTCCGCCTCGCACCTACTTCATCCTCTATTTTCCTCGAAAGTCGATTAATTCAAGTCTACAGCCAGTATGAAAAAAAACCTGCATAAGAACAGTTTCAGATTACATAATGTAAACAAACGTGTCCACTATTTACGCGATAGAAGCGGAAAAATAATCCTCAACACAACTGACGAAGATGAGTTCAAACCCGATGGGTCACTCATCTCTTCTTTTTGCATTAAATATGGATTATCATTAAGGAATTTCGTAGATGAAGAATAAATCCGCGTGCCAGTAAAGTTAGTGATCAAGCATGGAGTCGCAGTTTAAGCAATATAACAATAATTTGAACACGGAATATCCTTCACCAAGACAGGTAGGCGCTACATCGCATTTCGCATAATAGCGGTATCGTCCTGCCTGGATGACTCGTCTTCCCTAACCAGCCATGTACTTCAAGGCAATCATTTAAGGAATCCAAAAAAAATCACACCTACTTTGGAAAAAGACTGCAGAAGCAAAAAAACACTAATCTAAGCATAAAAAATATTAGAAAGCTTTCCATCAAGTGATGATGAAGCAAGGCCCTTCGTGTAATTCCTCAAAGCAAAACCTTTGGCGTGTATCTGCGAAGTAACTACGATCTATCTTATTACCACGTCGCTCGTCCGTTAAAATCCCTTCGAACGAATCGATGCTCCATTTGTTCCAAGCAAATGAATTGATTGCATGGAGCACCGGACTGCAGATGGTAATAGCAAGATTACTTCCACCACAAAACTGTACGAGGAGACATTTAATCACCGCTATCGGATTACATCGGCGCAGAGAAATTAATCCCTTCATTTCCAGTCAGGATTTTCCATTTTACTGGAAACGCAAAAAAGAAAACAACATCAGCCGTGAAATTGAAACCAGACTTTTTTTCTTTTAGCCGCAGAAATAATTATCCTCTGGCCGCATGAAGGTGAGAGGAAATGCAGGCACATGGACCGACCCCAGAATCGTATTCCGCATTAGCATTCTTCCAAATTCACATCTCCAACATTTTCCATTGCGGGCATACTTAGCAAAATAAGCAAGCATGTCGTACGGCTTTACTTTTCCTTCGCAATACGTTCGAAGGGCTATGGAGCCCTCCGAAAAACAATCCTCCAGTCGATTATTGTACAATTTTGTATTTTCTTGATTAATAGTTAAAATTCCAAAATGCAAAACATTTGGTGGCACAAGATTAAACTTTAAAGGTATTTCTATTGTTGAAATCTGGTGATGAGAACTGACAAGGATTTTTTATGATTTTATGGAGAAAAGATTTATGACACTTTCATCATTCATAATAATATATTTTGATGCAATTCCTTAGGCGGGGTCACAAATAACTGACCATCATTGTCATCGAATTTCCAATGCGCCACCGACGCCGTCCTGATGGCAAATTTTTAAAAAAATCCTAAAAATAAATAGGTCCTTCGTCTCCCGTCCTACACCCAAAGCTAAATAGAAAATATTCCGTGCCCATGATCTTGTTTAGTCAAAAGGGAGAACGAAATTGCTGGCGTGGTAAGGGAGAAATCAGTGGAAAGTGTAATGCCGGAGGAAAAGGATCTTCTGGGGAAAGGGGAAAATGATAAGGAAAGGTAATGTGAAGACGTGGGCGGTGAGGGAGGGGCAACACATAGGGAGAGGGAGGGGGGAAGGAAGGATGGCGCAGGAGAGTGGGGGAGGCAGAGAGGGAATGCGGAATACGTACATCGCGTGCGATGTGGCGGCGCAGATGGACGGCGAGGTGGCAGGATCGGAGAGGTAAAACAAATGGGGAGAGCGCGAACGAATTCGGGCGGATTTGAGGCGGTCCGGGCGACCAATTGGGATGAGGATAGGGATAGTTGACGGAGGAAGGAGGGGTTGAGAGGTGGTGTTGGATGAATTGTAGGGGGGGTCAGCAGGAGGAGGGCAGCGGATGGCCACGAGGTGTGAGCGGGGCGGGGCGCGGCAGAGGGGAGCAGGTGGCGAGTCGCCTTGATGACTGCAGTGCGACTCCAGAGCAGGGAGAGAGGAGCAGGAGGAGAAGGGGAGAAGGCGGTGGGGGGTTTGAAGGGAGTGCCGAGAACGAGAAGAGGCCGGACGGCCGACGAGCAGGCGACGAATTTATTCGTCCGCACCAAATTCACGTGGACCGCTCCATTTATTTAACCCTTGTGCCACTTTATGCGTGAAGGATGGCACCGCGTCAAGTGCGAAAGCACGTTTTTCGGCACACCAAAAGTAAACTTAAGATTATTAGCGTCAGATAGCTATTTCTTGGTATTAAACTATTAAACATACTATGGTGATGGGCCGTGTTAACGATAACTCAGGATTTCCGTTTTATATAAAGAGCTAGAAAATATTGAAAAGAGATCTAGCCATGTTAGAAAAATAAAATGTACAAAAGTAGATAATAAAACCAGCCCTGCAAGGGGCCTGCCTGATTCTCAATACCTAAGTAATTAAGACTCAATTCAATGTAAAGGTTCCCAAAAGCAAAATGTATAAAAAACAATTAAATTTACTACATTACGTCCTAGGAATGTATTATTTGCTACTGTATCAGATTGACTGCCAAGTGCATGAGTTAACTTACAATATAAGTCATTGATTCGTAATACGTATCAATGACTTATAGAGCGACTTTTACACCCGATAAGCGAGTTTCTAGACGCAAAACTCTGCTAATTTTGTGTTAACTTCATTACATTTGACATTTTCATGTCCTTACAAAACGTGGCTAATGTAACGGTAATAAATGTGCAACCTAGTAATCAGGAATAGATTTTCGTAAGTATCCACAATTACAATCATTAATTTCCATTCCAGTTATTAGTATTTTCAGTTCTCCATTCTTCGTTATATCGCATAACTCCTTTGTCAACATCCTAATTTAAACTTTTAAGGATTAGCTCCAAAGTTCTTTCTCCTGTGCCCTACCTTTCATTACTCCAACTAATAAGCAACACCATGACTCACAGAGCGGACTGTGAACCTCTTTCAAGCCATCTCACAGTATTATGACTTGCTATTAAAGACTTGGATATTCGGCTAAATCTAAAAACAAATGCGTAGAGAGGAACTTCCAGGAAAAGAAGTCATCGCTACACATACAGACCATGAGAGGCGGATATAATTACAGAGGACTGCGTAAAATATTTATAAGGGTTCCTTTGACATTGGACTTAATAAATCTACATAGCTATATCAAAAAACTTATTTTCATCAAAGGAATAAAGAAGAAATATTCGAATGAAGAACTTAAGCGGAGACACGAACTCATATTATTTCGGCCTCCTCTTTAATAACATCAGAGTATTTTGAAATTAGTGCAAATATAGTTTAACTGAGAATTAGTCAAAGACTATTTATTCAAAACTAATATGATGAAGAAAAAGCATCGATAATTGAACAGAAAATATTAAAGACAAAAATTCACACACGAAAATGACTTGCAAACATCACTTACTTGCAATGGGCAAATTACACTAAACCTTGAGCAAAATGTTAATCACATGCAACGCTGTAGGTGAGACGACAACACGCCGATTTTCAGCCATACTGGCAGAAAACAATTGACACAACTATTCACAATATTCAAAACAATTCCAAATCTCTTGTAATGAGTATCCTGATGATGGGGAGCGAGAAGTCGGACCTAGAAACGTTAACCCGGTTAAAAAAACTAATTCATGATTGTAATCTAAGATGATACATGCATTTTTTTTATTACTGGAGACGTCATCAGGTGCTGAAGCTAGTAACTCATGAGTCAATTGTTTCAAGGGATGTACGCCGGATCACATTATTCTTCCTCATGGCAACGACACTTTCTTTTGAGTTTACCCTCGCTGTCACAGTTAATACGCCCATTAAATGTAATATATTTTGATATTCAACCTTTTTGCGGTGTTTTGCATAAACATTGTAAAGACTTCGAGGTCACACAAAAGTTTCGACGATAATCTACTTGTAATCGGAGTACTATGCCGTCAAAATGCAACATATAAGTTCTTATTCAACCTGACCGATTAACCAATCGTCAATTCTACTAACACTACTCACAGTTATGCAAAAAATAAGTCCTTCAAACGAAAAACTTGCCAAGGACAAGATATCACGATATAGTGGTACTTTCATCCATATTTACAAGCACGTTTTGCAACTTTATAGCATGGTTTTCCCGGAAAAAACACTAGCTCTCACCCCCCGGCATAGAGAGCAAGTTTTCTTTTCTCACATAATCATAAGCAGCTAAACATGTAGCTATTTAAATTCCTACTCAACCAGATTTTGGTACTAAAAAACAAAAAGATTATACGCTTATATGTGTGTATGTTGGTATGTGAGTGTACTCGTACAAGAGAGAAAAAACATTTCCTGAAATCAGTACAGCTTATTTTCAGTTATGCAATGCAAAATTGAGGAGTACACAATGATATTAACTTAATCTAGAACTCGAGGCGATGCAAAACAATGGCAAGTAACATCAATAATTCCATGGTGTGTCCGCCAAAGTGAGAGGAATAGACACCTCGTATTACTTTAAGGGAGGGATGGAGGGATATTCAAGAACTAAAGACTAAGAGTACGATACGAGGTAAGCGTTACGAGAATTAAGATAATAAGATACGAGGTAAGCGTTACGAGAATTAAGACTTCGCTTCTCATACATCGGAATTCCAAGACAAAATGCATGCAAAAATATTTCAGAAATTGTTCAAAACCAAACTTCATTTATAAGATTAATTAAGTGAAAGGCATACAATGAATGCCTAAATCTCCCAAAAAACCGATGTCTCCTTCGTAAGGACTAGAGACTATTCCTTGAGTTTGTAACTACTCGATATCACATTCAACGTAAATGAATTAATGAATGAAGACAACAGAACCCGGCGAACAAAAGAACTGTGAAAGGCTGACATTTTCTCCTCTTTTCCATAATTAAATGCTTCAGGATCTGCCATTGGAACGACCGCTGCTATAAATCATAGCAGAAAACCTGATATCTGAAGGAATTCCATAATCTACTACATGAACTGGCCTTGCTTTTTTATTGCGACAGCAAAAATGTCGCTAATAAAAAAAAAGATTCTGCACTATATTCCACAAGAAATATAATTACAAACCAGATGAGTGATAAAGCAAAATGTGACATTATAGATACTTGATTCGCCATTGTTGAAATCAATAAGTTCATAAAATTATTGAATTAAAAAATTTAATCCCCGAATTAAGAGCCAAATAACATGAACCGCAGGCATAATATATACATCATCTTGGGTGTAACTTTATGGAAGTCTTTCATGTTTAGAAAGTTAGTTGAAAACTGCAATTTCTACCCATTACTTTATTATCCACGCAGGGGAACGGAAGTGGGTGGCAGGTGGTGGGGTGGGGGTTGAGTGGTTGAGGGTTGAGTAGTTAAGGGTTGAGCTCGAAAAAGTCAAGTGAGGAGAGGAGAGGTGGGTGGGGAGGCTAGTGAGGTGTTCCAGCCGCAGTGATTGCTGTGGGAGAGATATGTGAGAATTAGAACTGGAAATAGGAATATGTGCGAGGAGGGAGCTTGATGGGTGCAAGTGTTCGTTAAGTAGTTAGTATCCTTTTCAATTCACAAGACACGATATTTCCTCCCCATCAAATACCTAGCCTGGGTTATCTGAATTGAAGCACTAACAAAAGACATCAGTTAAGTAATTGAAAACAGCCGAGATTATTTTCGAACATCCACACAGGAGAAAGGATACGCCATGGCAAAAGGCTGTACGCCTAAATTATAAGTAGAATGCCGACAAAGAGAGTGACATGATGAAGAAATAGTCTGGTTCGGTGACAGAAAAACTGAAAATACGAAAATAGCGAGAGGGAAAAATAATACACGGAGGAGAGACATGCGTGTCAAAGAGTTGTGGACCCACAGGAAGTTTCTATCAATGAAACCAGCGGTATTCATTCTTCGATTACGCGGAATGCTCCTCATGAGGCGCGGATATGCAGTAGGATATTTACATTTCACATCTATAAAAACAAACCTTCCTGGAACTGGAATCGAATAAACGAACCATTTCTGAATTGATTAAAGTTTCTTAAAAATAGGTCGACTACATTAAAGCAGCGTATTAAATATATGATAATGTAGACGACCAAGATTTTCCTATCTTTCCGTGCGAATATTGGCTAGAATTTAAAGAAACTACGATGAATGATGCGGAGATGTCATTCTGACACCGTTCATACTATTTACAGCTATCGTTTGTGTCAACTGGAATGCACCTTTTTTCAGCATTGACCTTATATTGCTTATCGACCAATCGAGATTCTGCCGTGGAGTGCCGAGGATTCGCCCCTGCCCGCAATGATCAGATCGGATATACGCCACCGGCAATGGTGTATGCATCCTCGGATTGAAGTTTGCCCCCGAGTCAAGGAGCGAGCAGGAAGCAATCAAAGGAGGGCAAACGTTCTTTTTTTTTCTTTTGAGCTTCCATGCCCTTAATAGATGCCATGAAGTCGCGATGCGAAACCCAATGCCTTCTTTAAGCCATCTCTGGTTGTACTCGAGATGAAAAGAGCAGAGATCTTCTCCTTAAAGGAAAAGCATATTTGTTGAAATTACAGTAAAATGGGTATGGAATACCTAGATTCCACATTCAGCAATTACCAACATTTTTCATGGTTTCCTGAATTGAACAAAATCCTGTAAAGAAAAACATGTCTATCCTTTTTCCTTGGCATACATATAAGCTCATTGAAAATTAATCATGTCAAAATGCTTTCCCAGACTAAAAATGTCAAAAATAAGGGATTTCATTAAAATTGAAAAACTATTCACGAAGTAATAACTACAAGATTCACACTTAGTGGATCAAGACCGCTTAGAAATGGGTTTTCCAATGCAATTTCGGTACGACTAGAAATTTTATAAGGTTGCCATGGCGACGACGAAGAGAGATGTGCAGCAGAGCGATCGATCTGAGAATAATGGTGCATCCTGATAAGAGCCTGCCTACTGCCTGTCTATTTAAGGTGAGTGCCCGCAGCATTTAATTTGAGCAGGCTCGGCGCACTGTCGTGACTATTTCCCTTGCGCACCCAAGTACAATATGCCATGGCCTCGACGAATACCGGAACGCTTTCCAGTGCGAACAATTTTAAATATCCCAAACCCTTCTAGCCTCGACTGAAATCCCGATGAGTGTCCAACTGTCAGGTGAGACAGCAATAATCCAGAAACTATCGAAGGCACCAGAAGAAAAAATAATAGTCACGTGAGACCGGCGAATTCTAGACGAGGAAAACTCCTATGCGCGAGTGACACTTGGCGGGAAAATTTCGCTGAATACGCTCGGGAGAATGCCTCCCCAGATTCCCGAGGGGAATGAATGTACGCGCCCGTCTTCGCATCACCATTCGCCGGCCTTGGAAGGGAGGCAGCTTGAGTGGGAGACGGCGCGGCGGCGGGGATAGCGAAGGATGCACAGTGGTGGAGGGACGTGCGACGATAGAAGCTGAACGTCGCGGAGTATTATGAACCCAAGCCAAATGCATATATTTAAAACATACAGATATTTCATACAACGCAGCTGACACAGTTCTAATGTCTGGAGACAAATGTTGAATATGATCTAGGCAATAACAGGGACGAAGACTATTACAGTTTTCAACTTAATAAGTCTTCGTCTCGGTCACACAACTTTCATTTTAATTGGGAATATATTTCGGATAGTTATATGCCCGTGAAAGACCAGGTGCGATTTATTAATCGGTCCAAGTTTTCACTCCATTTTATTTGCGAGTAAATATGTCTCAATGAGTTAAGTTTCCCATTTGCACAAATTTCCTTAATTGCAATGGGATCCAAAATTTGTTTTTGGATGAATGCCGGATGACGCCAAAATTTCACGGCAGACACAACAAATATTTCTTACAAGTGTTTCAAAGCATGGTTGACATTGCCTCCTTTTCATAGGTTATACAACTGTTTAGGACGACGGTTTGCCAGCCATTTAAACAGCCCGGAGATTCACACTGTTGATCACTTCACAGGAATAATTGGAGATGATGATGATTAACCACAAGAAATGGCAAGCGTCGAAGTTCTCGAATAGTAGTAACTCATTGAATTAGACATTTAAGTAGGAGCTATTAACTAAAAATGTTCGATCTAGCAGGTGGAGCAGTACATGTTTTTGGATGAAGGAATGGAGACATTAAGAGGAGAACGGCGATGAGGAAAGTATCACTTCATCTCTACATCTACATAATACCTCGCAAGCCGCCGCAAGGGCGTGTGGCGGGGGGTGTTAGGTCACCAACCGTAAAAAGGAACAATACCACATGCAAAACAACATGGAAAATTACACCCACAGCAGCGCAAACACTCATGCAAAAATCCCTTCATCCAACACTCATGCAAACACATATGCCATAAATCAACAAACAACTGCACCCCAGGATACAGCACGAAAGCCATCCAACAATCACTTACGAGAAGGAAACTGATGAGGAGATATATGCTCCGCACAGAAAAGCTAAGTAAAATCATTAATAAGGAGCGTAAAGATGCATTGACATTAAACCATGGCGAGGAGATGATCCAGCAGATGAGTGTGGATGAGGGTCTTTAAGATTTTTGTGCGAAGGAAAATGGAGATAGTAAGTAATGACATAGATGAAGACTAACGCAGTTTCAACTATGGTGAGAGATGAGAGGAAGTTTCTAGGTGAAAACTGAAGAAGGCGGTGAAAATATTGAGACGCAGTGGGATAAAAAACGGAAAGTAGTAGGGAAAGGAAGAGAATAAAGGCTTTTTAGACAGCATGGAGGAAGGCATAAGGTAAAAAGAATTCAAGAATGAAATAATGTAGGATGCTGCAAGTAGAATATAATAGTGCACAGGGATCGCACAAAACATGACTTTTTACACGTAGAACACATTGTGTGAACCCAAATTATGAGTGAACCCAAATTACATAAATTCATCACGAAACTTGTACTTCTACGGGCCGTCACCGCCTGAAAAACACAAATCTTTCTGTATCGCTTTAATTTGGTCAAAATAATTTTGCATAATATTCTACACACACACACACACACACACACACACTCAATTGGTAGGGAATTTCATCTATTCCATTGTATACTTGACGAAATGCAGAGTGGCCCTTGGCACAAACAAGAAATATTGCATGAATCTCGCACGGCCCGACAGCGAAGTGGAATGCCGTTTATTTAGCCACGCCTTCTCTTTCGTTTTAATTCTTCCGATATCTGCGAAGCGGGCCATCACGCCACTGACATGGACAGGAGGAGGGGAGGGAAGCGAGGAGGCAATTACTCAAAAGAAATAGAACAGTTCGGGAGTGAGTCTACTTCCATTCCATCCCGGCAGGGGGGAGCGCGGGTGCGTTCGTGGCCGAAGATTACCGCTCGCGTCTCCCCGGCCCAGCGGGAGGATGTGCGTGAGGGGAGCGACCGTGCGCCAATTACTCCCTCGCGTTTGCCTGCATGTACACGAATACTACCTTGAACAAAAAGTTCCCGGAATAACCACCGTGTGGCGCTCCCATCGTTCCGATTTGAGTTCTGTTTTTTTTGTTAAATTGGTACATCTGTTGTTGATATTCCCTTTAAATCTTAGTGTCATAACTTGACATTTGCAAAAGTTACGTAGCCAAGAGTACATCTATCTCTGTGTGTGTTGGCGATTTTTTACAATTGCAGAAATGGATTTAAATTTGCAACAACGAACTTGTATTAAATTTTGCGTAAAAAACGGATTTAGTGGCGCACGGACGTTGGAAATGTTGGAAAAGTGTTTCGGCAACGATTCTCTAAAAAAAAACGGTCGTTTACCAGTGGCACGAGCGGTTCAGAAGTGGTCGTGAGTCAATCGAAGATGATGAACGCAGTGGCAGACCATCGACATCGAAAGTCGGTGAAAAAATTGATAAAGTAAAAGAAATGTTGGTCAATAACCGCAAATTAACCATCAGAGAAATAGCGGAGGACTTGAACATTGCCTATGGATCCGCCCAAGACATTGTGGTTAATGATTTGGGTTTCCGTCGTGTAGCAGCAAAGTTGGTGCCAAAAGACCTCAATTTCATGCAAAAAAGAGACCGTGTTGACGTCGCAAAAGACATTCATCAAAAGGATCATTACTGGAGTCGAGACGTGGGTTTATGAGTACGACACGCAATCCAGACATCAGGCAAGTGAATGGCGTTCACCAAATGAGCCGAGACCAAAAAAACCACGTCGTTTTCAGTCAAAAAAGAAGGCAATGCTGACGGTTTTCATGGATTACAACGGTGTAGTGCATCATGAATTTTTGCCAGAAGGCCAGACAGTAAACAAAGAGTATTATTTGGGCGTTATGAGACGTTTGCGTGAAGCAATTCGCCGAAAGAGACCAGAAATGTGGGCAGAAAACTCGTGGATTTTGCACCATGATAACGCACCGTCGCACAGTGCTATCATTATTCGTAATTTTTTGACGAAAAATGCAACAAATACCATCCAACAGCCACCGAATTCACCTGATTTGGCTCCCTGTGACTTCTTTCTGTTCAATCGAGTTAAAAAACCATTATGGGGAACGCGTTTTAGCAGCCGAGAGGAAGTAATGGAAAAATCGCAGGAAGCACTGATGGACATACCGAAAACCGACCGTAACTTTTGCAAATGTCAAGTTATGACACTAAGATTTAAAGGGAATATCAACAACAGATGTACAAATTTAACAAAAAAACAGAACTCAAATCGGAACGATGGGAGCGCCACACGGTGGTTATTCCGGGAACTTTTTGATCAAGGTAGTATATGTATGTAAGCATGCATTTATATGCCTGTTAACGCCAGTGTTACTCGCTGAGGGCTCTACGGCATCGCAATCACGCGTCCCATTGCGTTTCTCGGCAAAGGGGTTAGTCAATGTAGTATCTTAAATGATTGTAAATGAGTCGAGCTGTCGAGATATCAGGTATTCAACGCACAGTTTATGACCAGAGAAGTTGACAGCTCTAAACAAACGCTAAACACATTTGTTTTCAATGGTTGTGTTACCATTCGATTGAATAAATTGGCCGTAATATTAAACACCTTCCTTAATTCACTACAATGTATACAAATATTAACCTTGGTCACTTCATTTCGCAATTAATAATTTTGTTAACCATCAACTAAAAACTACATTTGATTATACATGACCATCCTTTTATTTTCCTTGAGCTTATGTATTAATGGTTGAGCTACTATGCTTCCTGTACTTCACTCATTCATTGATCATCAATCACCATTTATTATTTATTATGCTCACGTTTTGCCATTTTTTAAATAATTGGTGGCCCAACACCACCTGAAACAGGAACATGTGGCGGAGTGCACATAATTTTTTAGTCATTATTTTGGTCCATGAATGCAAGCGCTCCGAGCTAAGCGCCAGGGTTAGTAAAAGGAAAAATATTTTTATTGGGATGCAAATAATATGGTTAAGCTATGGCCAACCAATGAGGTCCACACTGCTTCAAATGATGCCTTTTATAATGTAAAATATAGAATTTAAATAAGGAAAATACCATGCAAAATTCGTTCTCTTCTGAAATAAAATGCGAGCATTAATTTTGAGCGTGCTAGTTATAAGGATTTCTTATTTTTCATCAAGTGAGAACATGTAGCTATGGTCACAAAACGGGCGTCAACCACAACCCAGCCTCTGACAACTTTTCGGTCTGACTGTCGATATGATTTAGTTATCATTGGGTAACCGATGTAATTTTTTTCATCAAAAGAATTATCTAAAACATTCATTTGAGCATCCTTACGTGTCCTCCGGTGCAAAGAGAACATTTTGAGAAGGATCCTATAATTGGGAGAGACATTTAATTGGGTAATTTGGAGCGGCCCAGTCCAGCGACTTTAGCTACCGCCTAATGTATGGGTGTTCCACTTGGTTGCGAGCCCAGCAAGGGTCAAATATGCACACATGGATCCGCTACCCTAAAATAGTTGGCGCAATTAAGACCACGGACGACCTATTCGCTATAAAGTAGAAGGTCTGTAAATTCGCGAGCTCGTAAAATTGGGGCCATATTATTTGGGCATTAAAGTGCACGATAATTAAATCATGTTGTTAGTTTCCTCCAGTAGTATTTCTCAGCAATGTTCTGCTTAATGCGATTTTCAGCAGCGTTTTGCATTTTTTGCACGCTTTCGAAGACATTTTTTTGGCGTTTTAGTTAATGGTTGTGAATGACAGACGTGAGCTTCGGTTTGAGCAAGAAATGAATAATAAATTAATAGCTAAATTTGGTGAAAGTGGTATTGAAATTAGCGTGAACCCTTTTAAGTCTAGGAGTTCAAAGCTATGAAACCACGACGTTTATAAATAGTTTATAAGCTTCCGTGAAGACAGAAAAAATTTTCTGATGATGAGAGGCCATGTTGACCAGTAAGATGGGGAAAATACCAAAAAGCTCTCCAAATTGCAGTATCCAGCGAGTAATTCACTGGCACAATGCAAAGTAAGCCCACATTCACAGGGAAAGTAGTAGTAGTAATTTTTAGGGGAGGCGGCCGACAGCTAAGGTTATTGCCGCATTACAGGGAAAGAAATAGAAAAACTCTAGTGGCATATTGGGTACTAATCAAAAGTGATTCACAGGGAAAATGAGTTTTCAAGTTACAGAAAGAGTCAAACATTTGAATTTGTACAAACCGCGAGGATTTACTAATTGGGAGTCCAGATAAGGTTCCGTGAAAAAACGAAGCGAAAAAGATTGGGACTTTTTGCCAAAAAATCGTACATTATGCAACATGACAGCGCACCTGCAGCCCATTAGCACTTGCCTATCAGCAAAGTTTATTTTCGAGATAACGGAATAACACCATTTCATGCGCAGTATGCGTCAAATATTTAAAGTACACTAAAATACCGTATAAGGCTTATCAATGTGTCACCATATATCATATTGCCACATGATTATTATTAGTATTATTAAAATTATTGATATAGGTGATTTACTGGTTAAGGCAGGTTTTGGATGGACACAAGCAACCAAATAATTCTCGTCTCTCCTAGCAAAACATAACCCAACGTCCTACTCTACAACAAGCCCCACTTCAAATCCGTGTACTACCCCTTCCTCCCTTCATTCCGTCCAATATCCCCATCCCATTCCAGCCCCTTCCTTGTTTGCCTAACATTCTCCCGTCTATCAAAGTCTCCAACGTCCCGCCGCCAGTTAATATGTTCTGCATCCATTTTTCCTGTCACCTTGTACTTTATCCCAACAATCCCCTCTCCTCCCTTACAACTTCCTCGTTTGTTTTCCTCTCTTTTCCCTTTCCCATTTCCCCTTTTCTATCCTCCACACCCACATTTAAAAATCCTCCAAACTGCGCCTATCATCCAGCTTCAATGACCATGTTTCCGCACCGCACATAACTACACACCATATCAAAGTTTTTTTGAGCCTTATTTTTAATATCCTTCCTCAACGTCCTTATCATCAATTCTCTCCTCTTTATGAAATCTATTCCAAACGCAATTCTTCTCCTTATATCTCTACTGCCCATTTTGGTCCAAAACACTTCGGAGATATGTCAACTGTTCCAGCTGCTCTAGTATTTTACCCTCCCATGTTAACGTTTAAGTTAGCCTTTCTCTTTCTGGAATACCGAATAGTGTAGGTTAAAAAACAATTTCAAAATTTGGCGATTCTTTTCTGACTTCAAAAACGCTCTCTCTAAATGAATTTTTTAAATGAATGCAAAACAGTTTTTCGCTTGTCTTTGTTTTCCCGTGACCCCTCGTTTTACTGTCGACATTGTTAGGTAACAACCCACGCTGGACATGCTAACAATAGATGTCGAAAGTTCAGTTAAAGAAAAAAAATCAAACATAGACATCAATCAAAAGGTCAAAAGAAACTCTGTTAAAAGGAGCTCCTAAGCTTCGCACTAAAACTGAACACCGAACTTCAATACCGATTGCCACAGCATGGACGTCAAATATATGAGATTTCAGAGAATATATATATATATATATATATATATATATATATATATATATATATATATATATATATATATATATATATATATATATATATCAACACATACACGAGATGTGTTTAAAAATTAAGGAGACTCTTCAAATTTGGCGGGCAACATACATTCCACTTTCGATTTTTTTGTTGTGTTGGTACGCATGTCCTAAACATGTTTTTACAGTTTCAAAAATATCGCATGTTTAGTTTGTTATTGACAGAAACAAATATTAGACGTGATTTGGTGGGCTCGGCAATTTTCCGCTATAAAAAAATGGATCAAAAAATTTGCATAAAAGGTTTTGTAAAAATGGAATTAAGTGTTCCAAAACACTTGAAATGTTGACAGTGGCATAGAGTGAGTCTGCTCTGAGTAAAAAAACGTTAATAAGTGGTACAAGCTCTTCCGAGATGGTCGAGAAGATGCCAATGACGAATCTCGTTTTGGAAGCCCCAGGCACATCAACACCAGAAGAAAACGTTGAAGCAATGGAAAAATTCGTTTTAATTATGTTATCAAATCACTATTAAAGAAGTTGCCGAGGATACTGGCATATCGGTTGGCTCGTGCCATGCAATTTTTCGAATGTTTTGGGCATGAGATGTGTGTCAGTGAAGTTCGTATATATATATATATATATATATATATATATATATATATATATATATATATATATATATATATATATATATATATATATATATATATATATACATATGTATATATATATACATACACATATGTATATATATATATACATATGTATATATATATAAATATATTTTATATACATATGTATATATATACGAATCCAAAAGAAATCATATCAACAGTCTTAAAACCCTATGTCTTCGTTTTGAGAAATTTGTTAAATCTATTTAATTAATTCAAGTATGCTATTAGACAGAAAATTTATCCAGACGACTCATTTCATTCAACGACAGCAGCGAAAACCACTGAAGCCAAACCAATTACATCGCATGGGACTACGGAAAAGCGAATTCCAGATCAATAGTAAACCATCCGCAACAGGCAATTCCAGGAAACCTGGATTTTATTGTCCCGCCAACTTTTCTCCTCCTATTTAGGAAAGAGAAGGTCGAAATCTTCCTCTTGGAAATCGATCTCTCAATACTTAAGTTCCTGCGACAGAGGACGTACTTGTCGCATCCCCACCTCATTCTTATTGGTACGTTTGGGAAAATCTAGAGTCTTTGATGAATTACTTCGCAGTTGGTTAGCCTTAGAGACTTACTCGAAGCTGTGAAGTATGTGAATGCGTGGGGGCTGGAAAAGAGACTATAGCTTGAGAGTGAGGCTCAACGACTACTACCAAAAACCTTTATCAAGAGGAATCTCCCCTAAAAGGACTTATTAATATTTTTGCTGATTCCAGCAATGAGTAATGTATATGTATGTATATATATATATATATATATATATATATATATATATATATATATATATATATACATTCAAACACGAAATCCCGCCAAACGGCGAATAAATACTCATATATACAGAAACATATATAAGGAAAAGGGATAGGAACACGTATAAAATTCTATTGTGTTCGTCCTTTATACGTGTTCCTATCCCTTTTCCTTATATATGTTTCTGTATATATGAGTATATATATATATATATATATATATATATATATATATATATATCCCTCCCCGGACTACAACCTTGACGTGGTGGAAGGGCTTGTGCGTTCCGATGACCCCTAGAGCTGTGCTGGCGGGAGTAATAAAAATTGCTCCTGGTAGGGTCACCCATGCCAGATAGGTCGAAGGTTAGGAGCCAGACGAAAGGTAGTCCACGCAGAGTCTGTTCCTCAGTGAGGCGGCTGCAATGGCGTCTGACCCCAGTGGGGCGGCCAGTAAGTGATGGTGTCACGTTAAAAACACTATTGAGGAAGGCAACGGGAAACCACCTCAATTATCATTCCCTAGAAAAATATGATGGACAATACAGATATTTTTAGTCCTGGCAACCACGGGGCTCGGCCCAATCGGCCGTGTGTCGTGCCCGGCAGCGGGGGAGGCAAGGCTTCCGCGGTCGTCATCCCACGAAACCCTTGCAAGGGAAAACCAGCAGCAGCAGGACAGAAGACGCAGGAGAAGAAGACCAAATTAGTTAGAATAGGAACGTGGAATGTTAGGACAATGATGAGGACAGGGAAATTGGAGAATGTTAAGCGAGAGATGGGAAGGGGAAATATAGATATTTTAGGTCTATGCGAGGTGAGATGGAAAGATAGCGGGGATTACTGGAGTGATAAGTATAGAATAATATACAGCGGTGGGGACGAGAGCCAACGAGGGATTGCCATAGTATTAAATGAAGAGGAAGGAAGAAGCATAGTCAACATAGAGCAGGTAACGGATAGAATACTACTAGTGGAGATAAAAGCAGAACCGACGAACTTAGTTATTATTCAGGTATACATGCCACCGAGCAACCATAAGGAAGAAGAGGTCGATAGGATATACGATCAGTTACAGGACATGATCGCGTGTGTTCCTGCAGGGAAACATTTGATAGTGATGGGGGATTGGATTGCGACGGTAGGCGAAGGAAGAGATGGTGATGAGGTGGGGGACTACGGTTTAGGAACGAGGAATGACCGCGGGGAGAAAGCAGTTGAGTTCTGCAGAAGACAGGGGTTAGTCATCACCAACACTTGGTTTAGACACCACAAAAGACGCAGGTATACATGGAAAATGCCAGGTGACTCAGGAAGATATCAGCTAGATTATATCCTGGTTAGACACAGGTTTAGGAACAGTGTGATAAATTCCCACAGCTTCCCGGGAGCGGATGCGGACTCAGACCACAATTTAGTTGTTAAGAAATGTAGCGTACGTTTCAAAAAGATAAGGCAGGGGCGGCGAGTTAGAAAATGGAATGTAGAAGCATTGAATGGGTTGAAAAGGAAGGAATACAAACAGGCGGTAGAGAAAATCATGGAGGATGGTAAAGGGCTTAGTACTATAGAAGAAAAATGGGAAATGATCAAAAAAGGGTTGTCTAAAGCCGCAAAACACACCATTGGAACCGTTAACGCTAAAAGGACTAGGAAACCATGGATCACGGATGAGATGATTACAAAGATGGATGAGCGGCGAAAATGGAAGAATATAAATACAGAATTAGGCAAAATGAAGTACAAAGAATTGAACAATAAATTGAGGCGGGCAACAAATAAAGCAAAAGAAGCATGGTGGAAGACGCAGTGCGAGGATATGGAAAGTCTGCAGAGGAAGGGTGAAATCGGTGCGCTGTACAGCAAAGTTAAATCGTTATCGGGAAGTAAGAAAGGAAGAGCTATGCTAACAGTTAGAGATAAGGCGGGTAAGGTAATAGTTGACGCAGGAAAGATCCAAGAGAGATGGAAGGAGTATATAGAAGAACTGTATAGTAAGGAACTCAGACCAACAAAGTTAGACATTGAAAATGACGTAGAGGAAGACAGCTTAGGTCCAGGCATACTAGACAATGAGATAGAAAGGGCATTAAGGGAGATGAAACTAAATAAGGCCGTGGGGGTAGATAACATTCCCGTGGAACTTTTGAAATGCTTAGGAAAATGTGGGAGGGAGAGGCTATATGGGCTGATCCGTAGTATTTATGAGGAGGGAATCTGGCCGGAAGACTTTGTGAGATCAGTTTTAGTTCCTATTCCGAAAAAGGTAAAGGCCACGTCATGTGAGGACTATAGGACAATTAGCTTGATATCCCACGCAGCTAAGGTTGTTCTCAGGATCATAAACAAAAGGATAGAGAGTAGGGCAAATGATTACTTAGGGGATGATCAGTTCGGGTTTAGGAAGGGGAGAGGTACGCGTGATGCCATTGCAGTAATGAGATTATTAATCGAGAGGAATATAGAACACAACCAGGAGGTATTTGCCTGTTTCGTAGATTTCGAAAAAGCGTTTGATAGAGTAAATTGGGAAAAACTAATGAGTATATTGCAGAAAATAGGAATAGATTGGAGGGAAAGGAGGCTAATCCGCAACCTGTACATGTCTCAGACTGCTCAGGTGCGGGTGGGAAACGGGGAGTCAGGATGGGCAGTATTAGGAAGGGGTGTAAGGCAGGGTTGCCCAATATCACCGTTGCTGTTCAACCTGTACGCAGAGGAAATGATCAAAGAGGCATGGGAAGAACTCGTGGTAGGAATGAAAGTGGGTGGGGAATTCGTAAAATCAGTTAGGTTTGCTGATGACCAAGCTTTAGTTTGTCAGTCAGCCAAGGGGCTGCAAGCATTGCTTAGTGAATTGGAAATTCAGTGCGACAGGTATGGGATGAGAATCAATATTAATAAAACAAAGGTTATGCGATTTTCTAGAAAGAAAAAGGCCAAGCTTAAGATTAAAATAGGTGGGCAAAAAATAGAGCAGGTAGAACATTTTACGTATCTCGGTAATGTTTTGGACCAACAAGGTCAAAGTAGTAGGGACGTAAGGAGAAGAATTGCGCAAGGCAAAGAGCCTTTCACAAGGAGGAGGGAGTTGATGACAGGGACTTTGAGTAAGGATGTTAAGAAAAGACTCGTAAAAACTTTGATATGGAGCGTAGCTATGTACGGTGCGGAAACGTGGTCATTGAAGCAGGAGGATAGACGTAGATTGGAGGCTTTTGAAATGTGGGTGTGGAGAAGAATGGAGAAGGTGAAATGGACCGAGAAGAAAACAAACGAGGAAGTACTTGGTATGGTGGGCGAAGAGAGGGGTTTGCTGGGAGCAATCCTATGGAGGCAGGAAAAGTGGATGAAGGGGGTGTTGACCGGCAGTGGGATGTTGAAGACTGTGATAGAGGGTAGAATGTTGGGCAAAAGAGGAAAGGGAAGGAACAGGATAGGGATGTTGGACGGGATGAAGGGAGGAAGAAAGTACTCAGAGATGAAGAGGGACCTGATATAGAGTAGGATGATGGATTTTGTGTTTTTTTTAGGAGTAATAAAATGTTTGTTTGGTAGTTGTGTCCATCCAAAAACCTACCTTAACCGGTAGATTACCATAAAAAAAAAAAAAAATATATATATATATATATATATATATATATATATATATGTGTGTGTGTGTGTGTGTGTGTGTGTGTGTGTGTGTGTGTGTGTGTGTGTGTGTGTGTGTGTGTGTGTTATATATATACACACACACAATTTGTACGATAATACGGAGCAGACACGAATGCGTGCGTGATGGAATGCGTACCATCGAGGAAAATCACACGGTCTAGGCCTGAGTCATACGGACCAATAAACCCAAATACAAAAAACAGAAAGCCGAGACAACTTGTTGCGCCTTTTTTGATATTGTATTCGAAGGGCGACATTAAGAAGTTAAAGTGAATAAAATAAATGATGACCAAACTAACCAGTTCCAGGACGATGGTCAAACATAAAAGGAAAGAATAAAGCTTAATAAAACGTCATTCCTAATATGGTTTTACTAGGACTATTCCATCATGAAATATGAACAGCGCCAACCTTTTTCCAGCTCCTTTCATTCTTTATTCGTCTTTAGTGTAATCCGAGGCCGTTTAGGGTAGGACCCCCCATGTATCCTTGTCTATTTCTATAATCCGTAATTTGTAGCACGATGATTCATAAATCGCCAAAAATATCATCGATTACTCTAATCTTAACCAATATCATAGAATCATTTAATCATCTGGTTTACGACGTTCCTGGTGTTGTGGAGAAAATGTGAAGGTTTTTGCGTCCCCATTAATCCTCAAAAGGTCAGGATAAAGTAAATTTTGCGAAGTTCCCAAAAACTCCCGAAATACGTTGAAATTTTCCGAATTTCATGCATGCATGAATAACACAGAAGCGGAATCCTACTACTGCTTTGTGAAGACCTCCAAAGTGAGAACATTTTCCATTGCCAACTTTTGCACACAGGGATCCAACCACTGCATTTCGGGCCGCGCGTGCTAATTCAATGGAAAATGGAGAACTGCGCATTAATTCACACTTCACAAAAGTTCCCTGAACTAAGGGCACTTCCCGACTGTTTCATGTTTTCAAGTTTATGCGTGAGATTACCTCCCAATTTCTAACGTAGCTTTTTATCAGAAAGACTTGGAATCTGGTTGAGTAAGAATAGATTACACGAATAAGATGTCATCTAAGGTATATGACAAAGGGATGCTTAATTATTACACGCTTTTGGAACGTATTTGTTTACCGAGAAACTCTCGGTCAGGTTAATTTCGTTTTCCACGCGTAATATCAGTCCTATTGCTGTTTTAATTTTTTTCTGCGCTCTGGACCTACGAGGGCGGTTCAATAAGTACCCGTGTTTGACGACAAAGGGCGTTCCTGAGGGAAGTTTATGTTATCATCGTCTGCTGCCATCTACCAAACGACGGCGAAACAAATTTCAGACTGATTTAAAGGTTAGTTTGGATTTCGCAGCCATTTGAGTAAGACGTGTTTCGTGATTTTCGCTAAGATGAAAAAAGAACAGTATCGTTCGGTAATTCGCTTTTTGTTTTTGGATGGGAAGAAATGCGAGGAGATAAAAGCAAAATTGGATGCTGTTTATGGGGACACTTCGCCATCTATGACCACGGTTAGATATTGATTCAACGAATTTAGAAGTGGGCGAATATCTGTTTTTGATGAGGAGCGACCAGGACGCCTGGCAGACGTGGTTACCGAGGAAATCATTCAAAAAGTCCACGCCATGATTCTCTCTGATCGACAAGCGAAAGTGCGCGATGTAGCAGAGGCCGTGGCTCTTTCGACCGGAACGGCAATTAATATTTTACATGATAAGTTGGCAATGAAAAAATTGTCGGTCCGATGGGTACCGCGATTGCTGTTTCAACACGATAACGCACCAGTACATACATTCGGAGTTGTCGCCGCCAAACTGCACGAACTACGTTATGAATTGCTGCCGCACCCCCCGTATTCACCCGATTTGGCTCTCTGCGACTTTTTCTTATTCCCTAAAATGAAGAAATGGCTCGCGGGAAAAAATTTAGCTCAAACGAGGAAGTTATCGCCGAGACAGAGGTGTATTTTGGAGAGTTCGACAAATCCTATTTTTTGGAGGGGTTAAAAAAATGGCCGGAACGTTTGGAGAAGTGTATCTTTTTAAAAGGGAACTGAGATGAAACAAAAATGTTTTTGAAAAAATGGTTTCTTCATTTCTAACACGGTACTTATTGAACCGCCCTAGTATAAGCCTAAACCAATACTGTATACAACGGAGTTAAGTTTATTTTTTAATTATTATGTTACTTCGCGTTTTGATATGGCCCTCAACTGGTTAGGTTTTCATAGATATGAAGACCCAATCCATGTCGTCAAATTGAACAATGTTTCAATATATGTTTAGGGTGCGCAATGATGCATTCAGGATGAGTTTATTTCCTGTCCTGCACCACCCTTGGCTTCCAAGATTAATACGATGCCCAAAAAATTACCCTGCTACTATGGCCACCAGCCTAGGGATCAATCCATTTGTCCACAGCCGTTCTTCCGTCAATGCATATTTATCTTCAAATACACCGCGATACGAGCGGTGGAGTATAGCTCAACTAGCACCCGACACAACTTTAACGGTTGAACCTTTAACAGTCGGAAGTGTAGCTCTTTCAAATCCTGGTGACATAAGATAGATCAAATTCCAATAATTATTTATTTTCATTTAACGTAATTACCGATTTATTCAAAGGAAATAAGGAGATTTTATTTAATTTCCGCACATAATTCTGCTTTCAAAATCGTGGTAAGCAAGATTAAAGGAAGGATTAAAGTGAGAAACAATTATCATTCTTAAGCCTTGGTCAAGAGGTAAATACAATGGGAAAATTAAAGGAGATCTAAGCCAAGACGTGCCCTTAAGTGCTGAACCAGTGAAGTGTATTCAACGATAGGCCCCCAACTGCTAATCGGGAAGAAAAAAATGATTCACTGCAGCTAAACTAATCAGCTACACTACAAGAGACGTTACATTTAAGTTTGTTTTGAACGTATTTCACACTGAAGTACACTACTCGCATTTAGTGGCGGCATACAAGCATAGCGGCTGGTAGAAGGAAATCAATAAATAATTCGCAATGTCCACCTATTGACCGAATTAAATAACGGTAACCAGTGGAGGGAACGCCCAAAACCGACTCGACAATAATACTGATGAATAATAAATTAATTATTTAGTGAACAGAAGTTGAAAAGTGATATCCAAAGACACAAAGGAAGAAATACTAGCGACCAAAAACAAGATATAAGCTCAAAAGTTACCAGAGATGAAAACAAATATTTAATTACAATTTAATTTTCTTAATTATGAGTCCAATCGGCCTACGGATGATGTGTTACATTTTTCAACTAGGTGCGGTGTGTACCTTACTCAATGTAATACCTTTTACTAATCCTTCGAGAAAAGTCTTGCTTTGTGCGGTAGCACGAAATATCGATTGCGCCGTTGCGGTATCTCCGAGTGACGTGCGAATAAGAAATTCAGCGCGTTGCGACAAATTTCACCATGTCGTGTGCAAACTTAATTTTATAAAATCTCAATCACCGACTCCTGGCCTGGAGGCATACTGGCCCAGGTTTAACCTTTCCAAAAAATGAATCGTGTTTTAATAGGCAGGCAAATAAGTTCGTCAAACAACGACGGGGAAGTTAAAAAAGGGTCGATAGGCAAGTTTATGACAGCGCTCGTAAAAAAAATTCACCGCATCAAGAAAATAAGTTATTTAAAAACCTACTGCGTGTTCAAAGTGTCGCTCTTGGATCAAAACGACCATGTCAAAGCTAAGCTAAAAGAAACTTGTAAAAAATATTTCTGAATAACTTCAATGAAACTTATGTTATTGAAATCTACGCTTTGGAATATCACGTCTGTAAATGCTCGGAGGGCATTAATAACTAATCAATTACGTGACTTTTTACTTCATCTTTCGTGGAAAGATGAAGTAAAAAGAATAGAGGTCTTCGAAATGTGGATCTGGAAAAGGATGGAATGAATTAGATAGGAGGATAGAGTGAAGAATGAGTAGGTGCTACAAAGGATTGGCAAGAATATTAGCACAGATAATCAAGGAAAGGAAGGTTAATCGGTTAAGGCATTGCACGAGGAGGGAGTGTTAGTTGAAGACTGTGTTAGAGGGATTGATGAGAGGGAAGAGAATACGAAGGAGAAAGAGATATACGATGTTGGGCGTGGCTAGGATTGGGAGAAAATATGAAGAAATTAAAACAATGGCTGAGGACAGGATGACTTGGGAGGACAACCATGAGTGAACCTGCCATGCCGAATGACAACCCAAGATGATGACATACGCTGAATGCTATAAAAATATAAACCTCATTTCAATGAAAACCCAATTTTTTCATTTATCCACGGAAATCGATTTGAGAGTGAATGCTGGCCGAATTAAACTTTCCTTTCAAAATATCACAGTTTCACACCGCAACAAAATAAATTTTAACTGGCTAAAAAGGGTATAACAATGTATTAAATTTATGATTCATGGTCAATTATCTACGGCACATAATGAACGATCCTCTCCCACCAACTTCTTAGATTAAAAAAAACAACCAAAAACCATAATCGCCGATACGGACGTTTAACATTGGTGAAGTAGATTGAGTTAGGTTTATGAGGGTTCGTATTCATAAAAAGCCTGCACACAAAACGGAGTATTCTCAGTAGTTGCGCTTAGAAATTATAATTGTGAAAGACGAAAGTATAATCTCTCTCGTTTCCAGCTTAATTTATTCTTCATATTGCCTAGAGAAATAAAATTCATAATGAAATAATGGTGCAATAAGAAGTTCGCCGTATCTTCTGGTGCACCCCTCACTTTTTATGAAAATTCAAACCTAAACAAAACCTTATCATAAACTAAAGAAAATTTCATCCAAAGAACGGGTGTAATTACCTAATATATTTCTATCTTGCCCTCATTTTAAACTTCAATTTCTATCCAAATAATAACGGCCTAATCGTAACCCTTTACTATCTAAATTCCTGCTCATTTTCCGAGAGGGAGCTGAAAATTACTCGAAGCAAAATTTGACTTTAGAACATGACGCACCTCTATAAATATTTAGCGATTTTTACATAAAAATGCAAAGAGTGCACAAAAATACAAAGAGAGAGACACCCCGTCTCAATGCTCCTCCAACATACCAAATTCCGAAATTATTATTGTTCACTTCTCGGATTTACTCTCCATTTTCTTCGTCCAGAAGCATCTGCATTTCGATTACGAGTCCTCGTCTAAATGCAAACTCGATAGTCCATAATAGAATACTAGACTCAAAATTATTTATCGGTAATAATCTTTCGATAGATCTACGGACAAATTATCTCACAGTCACGGCCACATTTATGCGAAGATTAGGTACAATCCACCGGCCTAATGTTAGCATTATTTCACACTAATGACACCGACATAGCCTCTGTTCGTGGAAAATGACGACGTTGATGTTGAAGTAAAAGTATTTGTCTTGGAGTATCCACGCAATTTCTATGCAAACAAAGCTCAAGTTTGTGCCGCGTGGCAGGATCATTGAATCAATAACGCCAAACATGTTCCACACTACGATAGCTCTCAGTGGCGAATGTAACCAAAACCCGAAACTACGGATAAGTAACTTTCTCGTAGAGTTATCTTTTAAATTCCGTCAAATAATACTCTATTACCAAATAATAATTATACGGCAGTATATAGCACTATAAAATTAAATGATACTGAATTTTTGGCATTCAAATTAAATTTGTAAGGAAAAACTTGCAAAATTAAGTCATGCATAACTGATGAGTGTTAATCACTGGCATCCGTTTCATTGACATATAATTTGGGTGCATGGCACCTATAATATATTTTGATACAAAAAGTAACAGGATATTTTAATTGTTTCCAGAAGTGACAGACGGCATACCAACACATCAAATATTATCACCAAAGCATACAAAGCATATCAACACATCATATTCATAAGAAAGGGACCATGAATGACGCACTCCCGTCAAATGTACTTGGGGACAGCTCCCTGCGCAGGCTGAAGGCTGAGGCACACAATTAAATTTCTCGGCGTCTGCCAATCGGCGAATGTCGCCAAGCAGTCTAAATGACACGCATTCGCGGAGCGGAATGAGATAGGAAGGAGTTACCTCAGTTAATAATTCACTCAAAAGAAAGTAAATTTAAACACATTAACGCTAGGTTCAATGGTGTGAGGAAAACACCGTTTTAGATCACCCTTAACATATTTATGGCTACAACCTATGAACGTATTACCACTCTAGAGAAATCAATCAAGGCGAAGTCCCCGGCAAGTGAGCCATAAATCATTCCAAATGATCTTAATTTCTCTTTCTCCCGATCCCCATCAACGTTTCAATTACATAAACATTGAAACAAGTAACGGACGATGCCCTCAAGAGGAGCTATGAAGGAATTATGAGAGAAAGCGGAGGTATTTTACAAATAAAAACTAAGACTGGCATTCCCGTGCTTGAAGATGTCAGGGAAAATGGATAAACCTACAAGTATATACGAGGGTCATCCGGAAAGTAGTACCCGTTCGTGAAATAAAGACACAAAAGTAAATATTAACAAACATAAAAAATTTTATTTGAAAGAGGATACTTTAAACTACTTCTCAACATAATCTCCAAGCAAATTAAGGCATTTGTCATAACGTGTGACAAGTTTCTGTATTCCTGCTGCATAGTCCTTCGCCGCCAGCTCATTGAGATACGCGAGGGACCCATCTTGCACAAATTTTTGCATAATGCAGATGGTGTTTAACAATTTCATGAACAATTGTTCGAGAAACATTGGGAAAATGCTCACAGATGTCATCAATTGTGACGCGCCGATCGTTCCTCACGAATTCGTCAACTGAGCTCACCAGTTGGTCTGTAATGACAGACGGTCTCTCCGAACGCTCATCGTCGTGTGTGTTCCCCCTCCCCATGTTGAAGTTGCGACACCACCGCCGAACAGACGACTCGTCCATTACATTGTCTCCATACACCTCCTTTAATTGGCGATGAATATCACATGGGCGAACGTTTCTTGCATTGAGGAATTTAATCACTGCCCTCACTTCACAACTGGCGGCGTTCTCAATTTTTTTAAACATTGTAAACAATCACAGAAACAACACAGGCAATGCTAGCGTCACGCAACTTGGCTCAGAGAAGGCAGACAAGCCACTGAAGCTATCTGACCTCGTCCAGCGGCTACTCGCGTCGTCAGCACTTCATGCGGCACGAACGGGTACTACTTTCCGGATGACCCTCGTAGATTGAAGATTCCTACGCGCTGAGATAACTTGACAGACATATATGTATATTAATTAGAATATGAACTTTATCACTAGGATCAGCATAATTACTTAAGATTATGTTTCAAGGGTTTGTGATTAATATAATACGGCATTCCTTGAAACCCAGAACTGGAGGTAGCGATGTGGTAGTTAACAGGACTTTTAATATTAATAAAAGCAATCTAAAAAAATAGAAACGAGCGATAAAGCTTCTCATTAAAGAATTAAGTTTTAAATTCCCTACTCAGGATAGCTTATTAATGGCAACTATAAAATTGACATGATGTCATCAGGGGGGGGGAGCGAATCCAATAATAATAATGTAATATGTAAAACGATTTTCTCGGTGCAAATCGATTTATGTTGTCCTTCCCAAATCTTCTCTGTAATTAAGCTATAAAACATACCACATTTCAACCTGTACATCTTTGCAAGTTAACATTCTTTTTAATATATAATAAGACCCATAACTTTCTCGACATTCTATCCCACCTAAGGGTTTATCTATTTGTCATTCGTTCTTTGCAAAGGCTCGCTGCTTAGTTGTGCGCGGTGAATTTCCCCGGAGAAATTTTTCAAAGATAAAAACAGTTTTCATTGTAATTATGTAACTGAACTTAAGATTTCTGTTTTCTCGTCCCTCAAAATACGAAAAAACTACGAGTTTTTCCGTGATCACATTTGATACGCACATTCTTTTAATTTAAGCGAACGACAAAGAATTTTGAAATTATTAGTTAAAATATTATTATTCTTTCAAATCTTTTAGCTATAGAGATTCACTTCGACCGAAAAACCACCTCGATCGCTCCCTTAATTTATAGAATGAATACCTATTACAGAGCGAGAAGCGATGTTACACCAAAAGGTAGATTGTGGATTGACGGAGAAAATATTCAACGCCCAAGACATCTGCAGAAAGATTAATGGGAGGGTTAGCAATAAGAGATGATCTTTTAATAAACCCTTTATGTGATTCACTAACCGTATCTTGCGAGGGCTCCATGGAAACAAGATACCTCCGGATATCACAGAGGACAAATTCAGGCGCAGTTAACAAAAAATCCATCCCAGGAAAGCGAGCTCGCTCACTTTGCACAGGTGCGGTACTAATTCTCCACCGACTCATACTTATATCCGCACCACGTCGCTTCTAATCACTGGTAGATGCAGAGGCGACGCCTAGCGTAATCGGGTAGATGACGCTTCACGTGAAGCCAATTGCGCCCCGATGACCTTTGCCCTCAGGAGGGGGAGAAGAGTGGTGAGTAAAGGAAGGGATTGAGAAGGCGGGGCCACAGACGGAGCCTAACCCTATTCCCCTTCTCCCGAAGGTAAACTCGGGTCCAACTCTTAATGTCGCCTGACAAAACAAGCCTCAGGGCCAAATCGTCTAAATATTATATGGCGCACGAAGCTGCAGACTTGAGGCCGCGGATTCTCTATCGTTCACTCTTTTCCGAACTTCTTTGAGCTCGGAGAAGGGGGTTGGGAGCAATCTATTATTTGTATCCGAGGTCGTATTGAAGACTCACGTAATAAAGTATTAGTAAAAATCCAAGCACGAAAGGGTCGTGGGAAAGGCATCTTTATTGCGTCGTTGCACATGTTTCAGCGAGAGGGAGGAGTTTTCTAAACAACGTTTGAAAAAAGCTAGATAAAAATGACGAGAAAAGGCTTGATAGCAACGGATCAAAAAAAAAGACCAAAAGCCAGAGCAGCAGAGAGATGGGTGAGCAAAGCAATAAGGAATGTGATGATATTTTTAACAGCTTATTTTTCTGCGGAGCAGCTAGGTAGCAGCTAAGGCAAAAAATACGCAGTTAAACACTGTTTTCCGCATACGTACTAATGAAAAGGAACAAATACATGTTTCCTGCTCACATTTTTACTGTAGTCACAAATGGTTAATTATAACAATGAAAAAACATCGAAAGGGATATTTACAGAACGATTATTACAATAAGGAAATTGAATGGAATTCAAATTTTAGCAGTAGAGCGTCAAAATATGTAACCATTTCAAAATCTGGTATCAAAAGAAAAATTTCCATGCATGGAAACAAATAATAATTTTAGAGTAAAATAAAAAACGCTAATTTAAAGTAAAGTAATTATAACGGTCGCCCATAATCTTTTTATCATTTAACCTCTAAGTATTGACGAAAAAATAACAGAGACGTAGCAACAACGACAGCATGTGAAAACTTGGAACTGAAATTTGCAACAAAACAATGTCGAAATCAATTATTATATCCATGAACGGTATACTTGTACATGAAAATCAAACTGACCAGCAACTGTAACAATTACTTCATCCACTTAAGCCGAAGAACGAAAATGTTTGTTTTTCCAGAACTCACATCTAGGGAAAATTCACATAGCATACATCATGACGCGAGCAACACTTGAAGATTGTTCAAAGTTTCACGTAATATTAGGGTAAGTTCTTCAATTGACATCGAACCACGGTGTTACAAACAATTTGTCGCTTTCGCCACAATTCACGAGGTTAAAGCCAGGTTGAAAAACCAGGGATGTTTTACCTTTTACAAATTCCATGAAACTGCGGGGGAATACGCGATCTGGTAAAGAGGGGAAATCGATATATCATATCAATATAATGCCAAAATGCGGGTTTTTTGGACCACACAACGCGACGAGTCGGCTCTTGGACTATTGGTACAGAGACTGCCATCGTGTAAGTCGAAATTGAAAGAGAGTGTCAGGCTGTAGGCTTCCATCTTTGAGTTAGGTTCTGTTTATGTGGGACGAAATAAAATATCTGTCACCCGTGAAATGCGTATTTCGCCAAATATAGCCCACAGAAAATACATGTTGATAATTATCCTTCAGCATTGTGATAAACTTTTAATATATACAATATCCCAAAATGTATCATACACTTAATTCCAAGGGAAAAAATTTGTAAAAAAATGAGCCCCTTTCCACTTATCGACTTTTGACCACAAGTATTGACTCAATTGATTTGGCTGAGTGGCTATCGTTAGGAGTCTTTACCACATCTAACGAGAAACAGTGCACTAAAGAACATTTCAAATTAAGAATACACTTGAATATTAGTCGCCAGGTGCCACCACTGAAAAAGAAAATTAAAAATCACTATTTTTTTCTCGCCTTCAATAGAAACACATTCGAGTACTTTCTTCAGAGAAAATCATTTATTAATAACTATTTGGGTGGGCTAAGAACACTGAAAACCCGATATGAGAAAAGGAATTAGATTAAGCCTGGATAAAACAAACAGTGTAACTATTTTACTGTTTAAGAATTAAACAAAATCAACTAACCATTTATTAGGAATTCTCTCTGGCACTAGGAAAATACGGAGGAATTTCTGGTGGTAATTCTAGTATTGAGTAAATTTAATTACAGGTATCTACCATCGATTAATGTTTTTACAGAAATGACCCTCAGAAGTCGTAACGCCAGGCAGATTTAAAAACTGTAGTCTACATCATTGAAATCGTATATTTCTTTAATTACCTGCCTTGATTGGCCTGAGGTCATTACATTCCATTAACTTTTACAAATTTTTCTCATAGAAGTATTTTCTTCCAACTTATAATTCACCAGATGTACGTGAACCGCCCTGCTATACGTAGTTTACGATTGCTTAGAACCGATATAATGAAAATGCCACAACCCTAGGTCCAATTTATAAGTTTTGAAGGCTATAAAAATCTTATTTTAGGTATTACATAAACGATTCATTTAAGCAATCATGCATTCATTGCAAGTTGACTTGCATTACTTCAGCAGTAACGCCGATATTTTTCCCACTACTATATGATTTTAATTACCTTAAAACGACAGAGGCATGCCTGCATGCGTAAGTGAAGAATCAACTTCATAGACAGCAGTTATGTGCCAAACATAACGTGCAAACTCGTTTCTGTGGACGGACGTTGACAATGTATCATCGCCGTAAATAAATTTAACCTTTCAGCTGCTATACACTACGTCACGTTTCATTAGATTAAATATAAATGTGAATAATACGCTAATTCCAAAATTTCTTTTAAAAAATGCGAGTTATGCGTGAAAATTAATGACAAACCGCTTCTCGCATCGCGTACAATTAACCAGTTTGAGCACCAGTGAGGACTGAATTCATCAATTTGAAGGGACGAGCCAGCGTACACACCACCCCTTGAGGTCAAACGGCCGAGGGATGGTAGGACTCCCCCGAGACCCAGCCTCACGAGGACTTCTCGGGTCCACGCCGACCAGAGGAGTTCGAACCCACAACTTTAAAAGTATCGATTAGCGCCGTGACACGGGTCCTTTACTTCAACTTAACCCAACGGGGCTTGCGGAGGGGGTAGAGGGAGTAATGGCTGTAACGACGCAGGATAAGCATCTTTATGGCGTGCTTTTGCTCTCCGAATAAAGACCATGGTTTGTTTTTATTCCTCTCACACTTCCCGGTTTCTGACTGCCGATTGCGAGATGGTGGGCGGGTCGAAAGAAGGAGGTAGCATCTGGGAGGCGATGAGGATTTAATGTAAGCAAGTTTCGTGGATTATGTCTAGAAATGGAGGATGGCGGTTTTGCGTGTGGGGGAGGGGGGTGCCACGCGATGGGAAAAGAAGGAAAACCCCTCCAGGCCCCATCGCCTCCCCTTCCATACAAAACCGCTTAAAATACTCGATATCGTTTGATCTTCATTAAATCCACGGCTCAAGCGTACTCAACCGAATCAGAATTCGAAACACCGGAAGATTTTCCCGAAATATCCCGCTTCCTTGAATTCCGCCGAAAATGGAGGTGAAAAATCGACTATTGGCGCTGCTGCAACTGCGGCAAAGCAGAATTTTTTGTCCGAGTCACCGCGGGACTACGCCAATTCTACTCCTCGCAAATGAACGTTTCCTTAGCTTACAGGTATGTACAAACCAAAAATATTCCGGAAGGCACTACAATAAAGTTCTTTTACATGTTTCACTTTCAAATTAAAAGGTTTAATTAGGCTTCGATAAGAAATTTAATTAAAAGGCAATTAAAAGTTAATCCAATGCATGGAAGCACGATGAAAACAAGTAGTTTTTGTGACACCCAACAACACGTACTCGTAGATCTCCTTTGCCTCACTTTAGGGTCCAGGAAGGTAATTACGGTGAGTAAACGGGTTCAGGCTTAAAAAATATTGGAATAATAATATGACGTCATATTTAAGGCCACTAAGGCACGGTACTAATAAACCGTTTATTTAAGATGACAGAGATGTCATTTCAACATGATAAGAGATCTTCACACGTATAACAAAGTGAAAATAATACACCACAACGGAAAATCCCTGAAACTAATACGGAGTAAACCAAGGGTCTCCGGCCAGCTTACAAAGTCTCTTCCCTACCGAATGCAGACGGCATATAAACAACCTTCGCCCACAAGGATATCATTGATAAAACCGCAGAGCCGATACCCATTTAATAGAATTAAACTGAAAATTGAACAAAGTGCATTACCATCGATGCACATTTCATACACGTTAAATTGCTTACAATTGGGACGTTAGTATCAATGATGGGGATGATATAAAAATTCTACCATTAGCCTGGTGGAGAATGATGAACTTACTCAAGGGCAAAATTGAGTTCAGAGCCTAGTGTATAGAGAGTGAATAGAGCCCCGGTAAAGAATTTTCATTTGATTTTCAAGTATGCCCGTAAATGAGCCCTAAGATAACTCCTACATCAGATACGTCCTTAAGACTAATTCAACCAGAAGTAAAAGACGATTTGAAGCCAATAAGAGCTATGCTTCAACTATTTTATGCCAAGTCAATAAGGGTGCTTAAACGTCGAAAAAGCATGACAATCTTGGCGAGAACGGAATCTTTTATCCCCTAAATAATCGCACGTCGACCCCTACAAATCATTTGGCCCAGTTTCTCGTGGATCAGGACAATAAATGAACAAGAAAAATGATATAAAACGATGAATTCCAAATTGGAATAATAAGCTAAGTGTGAGAAAAGAAGAGTGCTTCGATAAGCATCATGCCCGGCGGAATGGTACGGCGGAAATCTCAGATTTTCACGGAGCGCTTAAGCGAATTCCTGGTTTTTGGAACGAGATCCAGCCTTTTCCCAAAGAATCAATTCGCATTGCCGTAATCATTTGCACTCCAGGCGCCATTTTATTCCAAAAATCCCAGTGTAAATAACGGGCTACATGTCGTAAAAAAGTTGCGTAAATGGTTCTCCTTTCTCCAAAATGCTGTAACAGTAAATAATTAAACGCCACAATTATTCGCGTATTTTTTGTACATTTAATTTACGAATTCTTCACTTATGCAAGAATGATTAAAGTAAATTGTATCGCCGCATAATTTACCCCTAGTTTGCAAATAAAACGGAAAATCGCCCGATAACACCATATCCTGCGTCATTGAATATCTCACTCTGATGTGTCAACCATCAACGACGACACATCTGCTCCTATCAGAGGCATCGCGTATGGCTATGCATTGCTCTAGCTAAAGTATCTGTCGTGCCTGCAAGCGTGACGGTGACAGCTCAGGAGTTTTTTTCTGTCATTCTAAATAGCAACATACAGAGTTTTCAGAGAGTAAAAGGGCTTCAGCTTAACCGTTATATAGTATTTACATAACACATTGGTTTACTCGTAGAAACCGCCCAATCTTTCCTCCGGTTGATTGGAAAAATCCTGACCTTCCCGGTTTTTCCGGCTTCTTTCGTATTCCAGACATAATCCCGGTTCCCAAATGCCCTAAATTTAAATGTCATATATTTTAAAGTCCACCGATATTACAGCTTCATCTTCACGAAAGAACTCCACGCATCTATTAATTAGTCCATTCTTTAAATTTAAAATGGTGTACATTCAACAGAGCTACTGCCAAAACATTAAGGGTCGTGAAAGGATAAGACTTTCTTATATTATGATAGATGGGTAGAAAATAAAGCTAATGGGTTACCATAATCACCTCATGCTAACGTTCATGCACGAGATATTGGATTGGACTGTTTTAGTAAAAACTTTTAACAATAAAAAAATGTCAATGAACACTTAAATAGAGGTCTAAATATACATGGCACTTGAACACGCATACCGAATGTGCTCTTCTCACGAAATGCAGATGCAGGCCTTAAACAAGAGCCATAGCAGTTGACCCAATGCGCACACTGGTAAGCTAATTGTGTGAAAGCTTTAAATGCATCCCCCATAATGTTAGATTATTCGGCCGGGTCGAAGCAAACAAAAGGGTACAGAGTATGCCTGAATTTTAACGTCGGGTGAGATATCTTGAGTCATGGGGACGCACACAACCAAACCACAATAAATATTCACTTGTAGAGGGAGGATAGAGTTTTTAACGAAAAAGCTGGGAACACGGTATGGAAAGGAACCCTCAAGACAACCCTTCTTAAAACTCAAATGACTGGCGGATAAATATGTCCACTAAATACCTGCTTTACCAACTGTTGCGTGAAATACAGTGAAGCATAACGCATGTGAAGTCTATATCATGACATGAGAGCACATGACTTCCAACTAAATATAAGTCCAAAACGTCATTCTCCGCCGTCATTTATCTCATTCCCTCGGCTTGGTTCTACACGTGATCATACACCGACACACCCATATTAACCCGTAGAGGTTCCACATCATATGGGCGTTTGGCTCAATGGTGTACATTCAACAGAGCTACTGCCAAAACATTAAGGGTCGTGGGGTCAGTCTAATTTTCCTTGTCTATCTAAATCATGCAAGCGAATCACTGGTAAGATTTGGAGCACGGGTCAACAACCTTTTATCTGTCAACTTCTCCAGTGGTGGCGGGTCATGCATACTTTCATACCTCTGAGATTGGCTTTCCACGACAACAAAATCAGCGCTGAACTACAAATTTATTTATTTATTTATTTATTTATTCAGTATAAGTCCGAAAACAGCACATTTAGGCCTTTACATCGAACTATTAACAACGATAACAATGTCACATTTACAAACACCCAAGCCCTAGATGGAGGGAAACTCACCCAGGCGGGAATCGAACCCGCGAAATAAAGGAGGACACCGTCCAACCTCGATAAAATGCACTGAAACCATTTGCGGGTCAGATGCCATCCAAAGGTTGCCGACCACTTACGGGCTTCATCATCATAAAGGCCCATGGGCTCAGTTTCTTCAAAGAAAGCGCACCAAAGCGAATCAGTAGCAAACATGTTTAAGAAAACTTGAATTTATCAATACTTAACGCTTTTAAATCCCTCTATCGACAATGATAAGGCAGCATAATGTTAAATTTTAGTTCCCACGAAAACGAAAACCAAGTCGAAAACATGCATTACCACTTTAGATATAGATATTTAATGTTGATTCATTCCAAAGGCGAAATTATGATCCAATATATTTTATACTTGGGAACAAGGAGCGGAAAAGATCCTGAGGATGTTTCTAGCTACTTCTAATACCCAAAAATTTTCCAAAAGAAGGAAAACGATGAAAGCTGTCCAAAATAATTCAAGATTAGTGAAAATGTTTTTCTTAGCATCAGTAATGTTTATACATTATGTCAAGCCATTTATTTCTTTGCGCAGATTAAATAATAAGAGAGCCACAGGACGGGATTTGGAAAATATAAGAAATTAGAATGGACAGAGCCAATAGATCTGCGGATGATAAAGGTTCAGTTAGCCAGATAAGAGACTGCCGTTATCGCGGAGATACTACAGATTCAATGTGAGATGCGTCGTATAAAGATAAACCATAAACACAGTTATCAGCCCGAAGGTCGGTTTGGTAGGTGTTGGTAGAGTTCACCCGGTACTAAGCCCGACGGCGTGTAATTCACACATCAGGGTAGGGGGGCCAGTTCCTTTCCCTGTGCCGGTTATAGTTTCCCAGCAAGATCTGATACCCGAAAAATCACATAGCTTGGGTGGAGCTGCAGGTGCCCAGAGACTTTCCCGGGAATCGAACCCGGGACCCTTCGGTCGGTAGTCCAACGCTCTACCCTCTGGACAACCGCGACCCACCGTATGAAGATATCACATATAATCATAGAAAAGAAAGTCAATGGATTCTCAATGAGCAGGAAGTCTAATAGGATAAGTACAGAGAGACTTGATCTCTTAGATGAGATAATTAGAAAATAATAATAACGCTTTAAAACGGAGTGAGAATTTGATTCTCCAGAGAAAAGTGTATCGAAATGACGAAAAAGTAGCTGGTGTGCAGGCAAGAAAAAAAATAATTGTTAGATAGGGAAGAGGATGGGAGGATGGTGGAAAATCTAATTTTTAGGCATGCAAAGGATGCAGGCATATTAAGGGGATATTGAGAGGCAGCGGAATGACGAGGAATTCAACAAACGGAAGAAATATGCTCGGTATACAAAGGGTACACGGCGCTATGGAATGGGTGCGGAGAATACGATTTAAAAAAGAGTATACGTCAGTTGGCTCTTAAATTACTAAAGAGTGACCCGAAAAAGCAAGTATAGAGAATTGAATCGTCCAGTGCCAATCTCTAGAGCTCGAGGACTTAGCATAAAAATAAATAATATAGGCCCAAAGATAAAATCCAACAACTCCCCACTTCACCTAAAATCTGTCTTCAACACAAACTTGATTTACGTGCATCTTAAAGATTTACCGTAAGTATGTTGTTTATTGTAAGTACAACTATGAATTTTGATGTTTTCCAAAAACGAATGAATTTTATGAATAAAGAATAGTAAAGGTACTTGGACGAAGCTATTAGGACCAGTGTGCACCCAACAGTTTTGACTCAGAACGTTCCAATTCCTATCACTTTAACGGAAATCATATCCACCTAAATCATTATAAAAAAGCTTACAGCAAGTTCCAAGAACAAAATCCGCTTAACCCTGAGGCCTCTACTCCCATTTCGTCCCCCAAAACAAATCCCTGACTTGCTGAGAGACGAGAGGCATTATATGACTCGTCACAACCACATGCGCCCTTAGTCCGTAATCCCGTTAAGGAAAGGCCAAGAATAAATCTTTTGACGAAAACTTGAGAGTATCTGGGAAAGGCATTCAGCCAAACGCCGCGGGAGAGAAACTTCCTTCCTTATTTTGGCTTACAGAGTTACTTGGAACGATTTTTTTTATTTCGTTAGGAGTCACATGGCAATTTATTTAGACTTATCCACAAAGGCGTGGAAAAAACAAAAAGAAGGTTTTGCGCACTCGTCACTCGAAACTATTCCGGGTAATTGCCTCCGAGTCACATCCATTACATCCACCTGATAACACAAGGGATAGATAGATCCAGTGAATCAATTCCATCAAGTGAATACGCCTATTTCAAATCTTCCGAAAATTAGGACCGCGACGATGATGCGAGGTGGCTTCTTTCCTTGGTTGCGTCCCGGTGTAAGTTCATCGTGAAAATTGTGCTTTCCATTTTCCTCCAACGACGGTGACTATTTATATTTTGAGCCTAATTTTGAACAGACAGTATTGTTGAAAATGCCTTCGTTGTTTTTCGAATCATTCTCCATGATAATCAATACCCTTATCACCGTCAGTGACGCTTATATGTGGTATGTTGAAATCGATGCATAAAAAAGTGACGCTTATAATTAAATTTATTCGTGGTATGCGAAGGAATGTCGAAATTAAGTATGAAAATATGTGAATTGTAATAGAAATTTCTTGAGTTTTACTACCGTTTACTTAAATCCCCTAACGTTGAACACGAAATTAAACATTTTCCGGTAGTAATAGAGAAAGCTTAAGTCGCACACAAATCGACATGTGATTAGAACATTTTACAATCATGTTCAATAATGAGGAAAGGTATTGCCAATGAATCGAAAAATAAATTTCTAAAACAAAATCACCAACGCTTTGATGCTATTTTATACCGAGATTAATAGCTTCTACGAGTATATGATACTTGTTAACTGAACCCATTGTCAGTGAAAACTAAAGAAAGAACTGCTGTTCACTCCGGTGATTTCAAACCGAATTTGAACAACTGAAACTGTCATGGGCTGATTAATCAATGAATGAGTAAAAATAAATTATATTTTAGCAACTAAAACAAAGCTCAAAGATTACGAATGATTTAGAATAAAAATTAAATGCTTGAATTATTTCCATGGAGATTACTACTGGTAGCTAATTCCCAGATTCATCTTAAGGCGACCTTAAGAACAACTAAAAAATGCATAGAAAGGTGCTTTAAAAATTTTAAACCAAAAGAGTTACATAGCCATTAATGAAGAACAAAATCAGTCTTCAATCCATAATCACTTCAGCTCTGACAGATGTATTTAATGACCCGCGAACACACTACTTCCCTTTGAGGTGTTGGAAGAGCCAAACTTTTTCCGAAATTTCGGACGCTATCACTTCCATATAATCACTCAATGCGATGAACAAGAGAAGGAAAGAAAGGGAAAACATCAAACAACATCGCCAAGGGCGTCCAGGCGAACGTTCTTTACGCGTCGAATGGGTAGACGCAATGGTCCGATTTAAGTGACACCGTTATAGGAACAAGAGAAAAAAATCACAAAACCCAATCAAAATCCCTTACGTCAATCGTCAATAATCATTTCCGATATTAATACAGCGCCCCTGTAATGATACCAGGGTCGCTCTGTGAATTCAAAGCAAGGTCGTTCTTCGAAAATTTGCCTCCCATACTTTGCGAAGTGCGGATCGTTATTTTGCGAAACCTCTATTACGTCTCCTAATTACGCTCCGACATGGAACCGGTTATTGGAGCAGGGCTACGCTATCAAAATTTGCGTGAAATGGGGCACCACCGGGAAAGAGACTCACGACATGCTCACGGCAGCTTACGGTGATAACGCAATGAGTAATACGGGTGTTTTTGAGTGAGACAAGTTGTTTCGGGTAGGTAGAGAATATGCTGAAGACGCTGAACGTTCAGGATGCCCTCCGACCTCAAAAATAGGCTAAAATCTTGCAAGAGTTTAAGATTAAGTGTTCGCATTTTTTCTGACGTTCAACTAAGCATCCCTAAAAGTGATGTGTATCGACTTGTGACCGGAAAGCACGAGAAAGGTGTGTGCGAAGTTGGTGCCGGGAGTGCCCTCGTACGAACAAAAGGAAACTCGCAAACGAATCTGCCAAGAGTTTCTCGACCATGCACCAGCCACCCTACAGCCCTGCCGTTGCCCCACCAGACTTCTTCCTCTTTCCCCGCCTAAAATCCGTGCTTAAAGGGCGTCACCACGGCTCTGTGGAAGCGTTACCACCGGCCGTGACGAAGGAGCTTGGCAGCATTCAGGGCGCCGCCTTCCAGAAGGCATACGAGGCGTGAGAAACCCACTGGCAGCGGTGCGTGGACGCACAAGGGTGCTACTTCGAAGTCTTTTGAGTGAATGTAACGGTTCTGGTAATACATTTTTTTAATCTACTATCCTACTACTTTTGGAAAAGACCCTATATCAGCGCCCTAAAATAAAAATTTCGTACGAGTTTACTATTTTGTTCTCGCTATCATCAAGACTTAGCATTTTTTGTATACCCATGCATTTCGATGGCAGTGAGAGATAAAAATGAGGACCCATGCACTCAAAAATACAAAATACTAATACTTAATACTAAAATAGTAAATAATATCATTTCATTTATTATGTCAGGATTATATAGGATTTGATCTATTAACGGCACAAAATAGTTTATTTAATATTTCATACAATCGATTTCAACGAGTAATCAGCTTTATGAAAATATACATTAGATGGAAGAGTTAGAAGACTTTAAGTTCACGAAAGAAATCAATTTACTGTTTACATGGATACATTACTTATTACTCGGAATATCATTTATTTTTAATAATGCACAGACACGACCATGCTAATTTTTTAATTGCCAATCAGCAAGCAATTATTACAGGCAATTCTACTCTCAAAAAAACCAGTGTCTTCCACTGATCCGGATCAAGTATTAACACGCTACAAACCTGACACATTTCAGCAATAATATGCTCTCATTGACTTCAAATTTAAACCACGACAAGCATATTTTTATCATTTCCACCGATCATTATGTTTTCTTTTCCAACTTTCGTACAGAAGCCCTTTCAACAATAAAATTTAAAGTAAATTACAAATTAATGAAATTTTTTAGCCTCTCTCAAATTAAAGAAAACTGAGGAAATGTATAACAGTGCTTGCACAGTAAAGTTAACTCTTGGTTGAGTCGTTCAACAAATGCTCGTTCATCAAAGTCATAAAGAAGCGATTTCCTATATTCTTTGGATCACCAATACTTTTCGACGAAAAAATCTTTCCTGAAAATATGTAATTGATGTTTATCGAGGTCGATTTCATTAATAATTATTTAAATTCACCTATTGTAGAGGGATATGATATTTGCATAAATGCACTAACGTTTGATCGCCATGTAATAAATATACATACGCCATATGAAAACAGCCCAGGAAAGAGAACTTAGTGACGGAGGGGGCGACGAATTAACGAAGACGATGAGATAATGAATGGGTACTCGCTGCGTTGAAAGGGGCCACAAATCCTACCCCTTGTTGGGAAGCCTTTTCATAAAGCACTTGATGCAGGAAGGCAAATGACCAAAAGGAACCAAGCACGCTAATAGACACCCCGGCGGGCGAGAGAAGCGAGGAAGAGGCTCTTATGGCTGCCTCTACAATAAAGAGACGGTGCTGCCTCTGGCGCAGGGGAGTGGCTATGAAACTTGCGTGGGCGGGCGAGCCTGGTCAAAACAAAACCCAGACACCACCGTCCGGCGACCGTTTCGCCGACGCGTGTTAACTCCCCGAGGAGCCTTGATTGATGCATCTCCTTCGCACTCATGGGTCCAAAGAGAGCTCGCAGGCCACTGCCTTTACATTATTATGTGTACTCTGACCTCACCAGGACAGAAATACCTAACGGCATTAAAGTCGTTCAATTCAAGTTCACGAAACAAGGTTGAAACCCGACACTTCAGAGGGATCTGCGAAATATTATCGACGTCAAAGAATGCGATAATAGCGACAATACCGAACATGGCTCTAGTTGATGATTCTGAATTAACGTTTTTACGCTAATTTCAATAATAATAGACCACGAGGATCTGTGTTAGAAAACGCGCCAAAAGGAAGCGACGAGTGTTTACGGCATGCCAAGCTGATGGTCTAACTATTTTATTACACTTGTTGTGTCATTCATTAACGTCCGTAAAGGAGATTAGATATAAAACCAAAGTTTTAAAATTCCTTTCCCAGAGTTGCCTTTGTATTTTAATCACCGGGGATTAACGAGACCGTAATAGAATAATTTCAAATCCTGGGGATTTGAAAAAATGCGGAGGAACTTATGGCGATTTTATCACATAATTCTTTAACAAAGGTGCCTATAATACTTTCGCAGAGATCACAAAATGGTGTCACGTTGAAAATATTTTTGTTTTAAAGAAAGCTTAAAATAATCATCGCAAGTCATGTACCCGTATGACTTTTCGTGAGAAAAAGTAAACAAACAGTGCATGTTGATGTTTTTCCAGGCAACTGCAAGATTTTTCCTTACAGTGCCCGACATCCATTTTTAAGACATTACTAAGAGGAATGCATCCACTCACACGCGTAGGCCTGGAGGTATATGATGTGAATACGCATACACATGCTCGTGTTTATCCAAACAGTCAGAAATAAGAGTAGTTCTAATGTATTCAAATGAAATTAACAAAAATAGAACGATTTATGCTACGATAATGCGTCGGGACATTCGTATTATTTGAAAAATGAAAAACTGTAAAATTATACTATTACGAGTATAAAATACGTTGTTTGCGAAACAACCGATTCTTCTCAATTATATCACTGCCGTATAAATTATATCCGTTCTAATAATAATCTAAACTGCAGTAATACTTCTAATATTTAAGTATTATGAAAAAAATGAGGAGCATGAAAACGTTTTGTTCAGGAAATGATGTTTGGGCACTGAAAGGGGGGATGTGTGGGTGATTCCATCGGAAATTGAAGAAGCGTTTGTTTTAGTGTTGAGTGCCAGTAGGGTCACTAACGGCGAGGAGCATAGAATAAAATAACAATGATTTTTGTTTGTTTCGTAGGGATCACGAAGGTATTCGATAGAGTAAATTGGGTAAAATTAAAGGACGCATTACAGAAATTAGGAGTAGATCGGAGGTCTAGGTGCCATATCTGCAACGCGTATGAGTATCTCAGACTGCTCTCGTGCGTGTGGCGAATGAAGAGTCGAGAAGGGTATGTTAGAAAGAGGGTTAATCAGGGGTGTCCATTGCTTTTCGTGCATTTCTACGTATAAGCGGTGGATATGGTAAAGGAGACATGGGAGGGACTGGAGACAGGAATGCAAGTCAGTGAGGAATCCATGAAATCAGACGATCCGATCATCAAGCTTTATTTTGTCAGTCAGTTCAGGGGGTGCAACGCATTGGAAAGTCAGTGCGATAGGTACGAGATAAGAATAAATGTGAACAAAACTAAGGTTACGAGTTTTCGAGTAAGAAATTTAGATTATTTATTAAAACAAAGGTCATTAGCTAGATCAGGAGGGCCATTTAATCTATCTCGGAAGTGTTCTGGACCAAAATGGTCCAAGTAGTAGGGACACTAAAAAAGCATAAACACAGTAATCAACCTGAAGGGGTCGGTTTGGCAGGTAATGGTAGATTTCACCCTATACTAAGCCCTAAGGCGTGTGAAATTCACCGAGCAGGGTAGGGGGTCAAGTTCCTTTCCATGTGCTGGCTATGGTTTCCCAGGAAGATCTGGTACCCAAAAAATCACACAACTCGGGTGAAGCTTAGGGAGCCCAGGACACCGGAGGGCCCGGAAATCGAATCGCCATATTGAATAATATGCATTCCAAGCATGCTTGGTAAAATGAGATGATTTTCATTTCCAATTGAATGTAGCAATATATAAACAATTTGCTGGAGCGAGCACACTCCAAGGTTGGCCTCTTGTCAAATTTACTGACTTTTTTTCTTCAAAAAATGAAAAACCCAATCCAATCCTGTGGATGCGACGCATTTGATGAGATACACAAGCTGCAAGCTGAAGTAATAAAGCACCAATACCGTCGTATGCAGGGAATTTGATGGTGCCTTGAACCGTTGCCCCAAATTCTAAGCAAAGAGCGACATGGAGAAGAAGCGACCGATTTCCCAGCGTCTGCCTAAAGAGTGAAATTATCGCCTATTTGGAATCCCCTCGTCACTCACCCATGAATCAAGAACAAACAGATGAGAAGAGAAATTCTCCCAACAGCCTCAGAGTGATGCTCCTCATTATGCCGGGAAACATTTCCATCCCACAGTGTCAGTGTCCCACACGTGCAAGGAGGCCAGATGTGTTCAAATACAATATTCAAGCTGAGTCAATACGTATTGGGAAAAAATCTACTAAATCTGATTGAAAATAGTACATGTTACACGTTTAAAATGCCTGCACTACAATTAATATCCAAAGTACTTTATCACAAAACTTTGCAAACAATTCACATCTATGCAGATACGCATTGGACAAATGACAAATGAGATGGCAGATCAGTGTATCAGAAGCTGAAAGCATTTTCATGGGCGGCGAACACCCGCGCCGCGATCGCCGCGAAATTCGTTCCAAAATTGCTCAATTTAGACCAAAAACAGCAACGCTATGAAAACATTGCTAATGAGGTGTTGGACTCTGTTTGCGACGACTCAAATTTGCTCCACAGGGTCATACAACTGGTGAGGAATCATGGGTTTATGGCTATGACGTTGGAACTCCCAAACATCCCAATGGAAGCTGCATATGTACGAGGTCTGTTCAAAAGGTATCGCGAATTTTGAATTTTCGCTGGTTATATACATTTGATTTTCGATGTTTGCGGCGTTATGTTGGTACTTACGTCTCTCCCTTATGCCGAAAAGTTCGGCCATTGGTAATGTTCAGTTAATTGTTGACAGCTGTTTTGCTTAGACGTGTTTTGGCTTGTCTTCGATTTTTGCCTGTTCTGAAAAATGAATCAAAGAATCTGTACCAAATTTTGTGTGAAACATGAAATTAAGTGCGCTGACGCATTCCGAATGTTGACTGTGGCATATAGAGAAGCTACCTTGAACCGAAGTAACGTTTATCGGTGGTACGAAATGTTATCAGAGGGCCGAGAAGATGTGAACGACGAAGAGCGCTGCGGATGCCCAAGTGTGTCAACAACAGACAAAACATTGATGAAGTGAAGAAAATAGCATTGGCCAATCGTCGAATCACCATAAGAGAAGTTCCCGAGGACTTAAATATATCAATTGGCTCGTGTCATTCGATTTCTACCAATGATTTGGGCATGACACGGGTCGCCGCGAAATTTGAACCAACATTGCTCAATATCGACCAAAAACAGCAACGCTATGAAAACATTGCTAATGAGGTGTTGGACTCTGTTTGCGACGACTCAAATTTGCTCCACAGGGTCATACAACTGGTGAGGAATCATGGGTTTATGGCTATGACGTTGGAACTCCCAAACATCCCAATGGAAGCTGCAGCACGAGCCCAGACCGAAAAAAAGTTCGGTCGAATGTGAAAGTGTTGCTCACAGTTTTCTTCGATTGCAGGGGCGTGGTGCATCATGAGTTCTTGCCACAGGGTAGAACGGTAAATAAGGAATATTACCCGCAATTTCTGCGCAATTTGCGCGAATCAATCCACCACAAACGCCCGGATTTGTGGAAGAATAAAAATTGGCTTTTGCACCATGACAACGCCCCTGCTCATACATCGTAACTTGTGCGCGGCCAAAAACAACACGCTAATGATGCCGCAGCCACCGTACTCTTTAGATTTGGCCCACAGTAACTTTTTCTTGTTCCCGAAACTGAAGAGGTCCATGAAAGGACGACGCTACGCTACGATTGACGAGATAAAGACTGCATCGAAGAGGGAGCTGAACAAGCTCACAAAAAATGATTTTTTTAAGTACTTCGAGGAATGGAGAAAACGTTGGCACAAGTCTATAATATCTAATGGGAATAACTTTGAAGAGGACAAAATAGATATTCATGTCCTAATTTTTTAAAACTTCATATTGCAAACGACAATTTTTACTTATTAACACACAAAATAGATAAAAATTTAACGATTGACCGCTGTTCCTAGAGGAAATTGATTGTACAAATAGACCAAAATGCAATATTAATCGTTTTACTGCCATTAATATGCAAGCATACATTATGCATTTGACGTTTCTCAGATTATTTTTCCGTGGAAAGGCACAAACATTCCATATCACACACACGACAAAAAAGGGCTCCGTAATTCCAAAAAGTGAAATGCTTTTCCATATATCTTCAACCACAAGGTAAACTTTAAAGACTAGTTTAGCGTTCCTCTTGTGTAAAATGTATATATTTGAAGAAATAGAGCCAGTATCTCGATTAATTTAAAAAAACGTTCAGATGCTCAGAAATGGCTAAGTGTTAACGGCGTCAACCGCATTAAAACGTGACGTCTTCCGGCTAGTACACGAACGCTCTTACCAGCAAGCTACCGGGTACGTTTTTAAAATCTTTTTCATCTTCCTATCCCCCTATGCCAATCGAATATCAGAGGATGTCTCGATGAATATATGTACATCAACCCCCTGAGAAAATATTTGCTTCTGGCGATGCATGGAGTTCTACTGGGCGAGGCCCGTGAATGTGCTTACCTCTATCACTCAGGAAACCGCCTTAGGTCCTGCACATTAATGGCATCGCCATCTCCCGCCTTGGTTTCTCTGGTCTCGAATTAAACATTTTAAACTTGACCTGATAAATATAAACTCCCATCTTAATGCTAGCAAATCGGAGCAGCTGTTTTTCTCTAAAGGCGAAACTGAACTACCAACTTATGAAATGTTACGGGTCTTCGGTTTTGACACCTCTATTCTTTTCACATTATTGTGCACGCTATTGTCACTCTGAACGGGCGATTTATCGCCATGTGTCATGGCTCTTCAGTTAAGTTTTAAGTTATTCACTGACCGGTACTTCTGTAAATGTACTCTTAACCTTCCGTCATGAAGGAGCTACGATGCTCATATGAGCTAAGGAACATTCCACTCTCCATTACATAATTCTAAGCTGTGTCACAGGAGTTAAAATAGGGTCCCTGCCCCAAGATCCTGTGCTTCGTCTCCTTAAAATGCGAAAATTTAATACTCATCGGCAGTACAAGAGCCATTTAATCAATATCTTAACATGCTATGTTCATGGGATCTTAAGGTCGGCATAAGCGTCTCCAAATTTTTATCATAACTCCTTGCACTACCGACCGAATATTTACCAACCTTGCTTTAAGAATGAAATTTCAATCTTAGAAGCTATCATATAGGACAAAAATTCAAAGATCACATTAACCTCTGTACAGGCATGCAAAATACGAATATTCAAGTTCATAAATAATTTGTGGGCCGAGAAAAAACGCGTCCACGAAAATTGTTTCCGTAAATCCAAAAGTAAATTGCAAAATAGATATATAAAAAATACTTGTATATATCGATGAAGGATTGGTTCCTAAAACATAGATAGTGTTTTCCGGAGCAATGTTAGCTTTCTTTCGGTAAAGAAATTACATACGCACCGAAACACAGTAACAGCAAGGGAATTGAACATTATGAAAATCAAAGGATTCTGCTGCCCCCTTTCTCGGCTAGCAACAATTAATTGCTCGGCAAAATGTTGAATTATCAACATTTGAGACCCCTAGATCAGTCAGTGCACACGGCAGGCCTCTCAAAAAATAAAATCTTAATACAGACGAAAGATAATGCTAACAAGTTAACGAATACTTCTCCATCACATTTCCATAGCTAACATTCTCACGCACCCTAACGGCGGCTCGTAGAGTATTCTATGGGTGTTCTGCAAAAGTAAATGAATTGCGAAAATGAACGGTAAATGGCTTCCTAATCTATTGGCCTTGGAAGACATAAACATCAAATGCCACCGAAACATTAATTGGTGGAGCAAAATGTCGCCAGATGGAGGCGAGGAGGGCGGGGCCATGATAAAGAAATGTTATCAGTAGAAGAATCGCAATAAAAGAATCTCAGTTTGAAATAGACATCACGCATTCGTGCATCGAGCCGCTAATAGCCATTCCCCTACACGTCTACTCTATTTCCTCGAAAAAATAGAATGCATGGGCCTAGGGAGGAGCGAAGCAACCGAAGTAATTAAATTCAATCAGTGGTAGGAGCGAGCAAATCGCCTCTCGATCGTGGCAACTAGCGCTCCCACCTCCTTCCCTCGTCCTCGCCGGCCCCCTATTAATTCCGCTATTTCCCTTCATTAACCCCACCGCCGATTGGCTTGCCCCCTTTAACTCCCTTGCACCCCGCTCGACACCTCCGCCCTCCACCTTCGACCCTTCCCCGCACGACTCCACAGCCTGCCCCCGCCGAATCGTTCCAACCAACTGTTTCGACGTCGTCTCCGGCTTCCGAAAAGAAAATTACGCGTTTATGGAGTTGATCGATCGCCGACCAGACGGACCGAAATTAAAAAGCTTCGAAAGAAGCAAACGGCGGTCACGGACACACGATGTCCTCGACTAAAGTTAACCTTCCCCGCGAGAGGACTTCCACCACGTCGTCTTCTTCACTTGCTCCTTTGCTTGGCAGTGAGCATTTCACAACGTACTCGACTGATTTCTTCATACGTAAATACAAAAAACTGTGGGAAGGAAAATGGGGCACTTCATTTCACTTTCTACTGCCGATTGTACACATCCTATTACTTTTGGCATTCCGTTAAACTTAAACGAACTTAGTTTCGAATTATGGCTAAAGGGTTGTGGAGTTCTTGTCATTGCCTTCGTTCATTTAACGCAAATATTTAAAAAATTTCCGATTTCCCTTATTTCAACTTTATGATGATGATGACTGCAATACATCATCACGTAAAATACAATGCAATGCACTTTTCTGTCAACGGATTTAGTGCAAAAAGAGCGATGGCAAATAGTCGCATAATCCACGTAGTATCAACTGTAAATAATAACTTACAGATCGAAAAAACACAATCGTGTGCTAATACCCTTAGTCAAAATTCGACAGTTCCGATGGACGGCCATGAACGACTGTGAATGTCGCTCTACCACGTCACTGGGGTCAGCAGAAGAAATGAATCGAAAGCGATGATGTAGAGGACCCCAGACACGGGGAGCAATAAATGCGGGGAAGACCATATTATTACTGCTAATTTGGCATTAGTTACTATCATAAAGTGGGAAAGGCAAAAACCTCACGCTGGAGTCCCTTTAGAGTAAGCTCGACAAATTAAATATAATCGCTCCAAGTACACTAATGCGGTGCTGGCACATAATAATAAAATAATTTCGCGGACGATATAATATGCTAAAAGTATATAATTCTGAGATAAATCACGGATGAGAAACATGAATGATTCGCAGAAAAATGACATATGCCAAAGAGGATAAATACGTACATATATATATAGGTATAAAGTGTATATCCGATAGAAGAATAGAGTGGAGGACGGCGTCAAAACAATTTTAGGATTGATGGTCAGTGATGATGAATTAACGACCAGCTACGTTATAAAAGTATATAAGCTCCATATTTACGCGAGAAAATCTTAAAAGACTTTCGTCAAACGTAAATCCTTCCATCATAGAGCGAAAAGGGAGACGTCACACCACAGTGTAATCGTTGGGCACACCTCAGAGGTTACACAGTATCATTAAAGTTCAATCAGTAATACAGCGTAAGACAAATCCATCACGCCTACCAGCCTCGACCGGAATCCCGGTCAAAGCGAATGATTTTTACGCTCTGAAATTGTTGCATAGAAATTAGAGATATTGATAAGAGTCTAATCAATTGAAACTTTCAGGCAACGGAGGAATTTACATGATAATAGGGGTAGTCAGGTTTTCAAGAAACCTTGAAATGAAATTTAAGGGAAAAATATTTAATGGGCAAAATTTCTTCCTTAATTACCGTTTAATTCGATCGTCCAATTTTAAATTTTGGGGAACAAAGGGCTGGACTTCCAGAGACTTGCTTTTAATGATAGGAACCTCAAAATGAATGAGCACGAAAGAAGGACACGGTTACTGTCAAACCTACAAAGTCACCTAACGTGAAATATGGCCCTGATTTCATTAAAAAGAGCGCATATGATTGCCGAGATTATTTTTCAAGTATTAAACTCATTTTAGAAGGCGACTGAATTTAATCTTTTTATTCCATTTCTACTGCCAATTCCATCATCCAGCCCTTCGGAGCACGGGAGGTGATACGAGAGAGAGAGAGGAGGGGATATTAAAAATGAACACGAAAGAGCACAGATGGATGAAAGGAAATGGAACATGACTAATAACGAGAGCTCGGGAAAGGACTAACCGCTCCCAAAGGAGACCCTATGGTCGCATTGATTAAACGTACGCGACTCGCACCATTTCCCTGAAAAGTTCCCTTTCTGAAAAAAATCCTCTCGAAATTACGAAAAAAAATCACTTCGAAAGAAGAGATAAACCTCTGTCCCACACGAAACGAGAATTGAGAGCAGGAGTCGGATTGCCATTGTGAAGGGGGAGGACTTGTAATTATTGGGGTCCCGATGTACGTCACCATCGACTACTCAAAAATATTCAAAGCAGAAAACAAACTATAGAAAGAAATATCCTGAGTAATTTATTTTCCCTCAAGAGCGGCGAGAATATTCTCGAGTCCAGCGAAAATCGTCAGTGATAAAATGGTGGATTTTGTGTCAAATGGCCGTGCTGAAGGGATAAAAATTTAAGTGTGCATTGAGAACGGACAGAAATGACCGATAAAATGATAATAACCTTTAGAGAAATTAAAAACTTATATTTTCTTTGATAAACAAGATTAAAATAATTCAGGAGAAAAAATGTTGCCCGCAATACTAAATGTAGAAAGTATACAAACAGGCACCGAGAATATAATGTTGTACAATGGGGGCAAACATTACCAAATATAAGTAAAACTGCGCTACTCCGCTAGCAGAAAATTTATTCTAATTTTATCTCGCTTATCCATATCCTAAGTTATCCGCACCAAAACCTGACATGAACATAAGCATGTACCAATCTCCCGAAAAAAGCATTTAAGTTATAATTTGCAACTTCATTGGAGCGAGCGGGAATTATACACGTAGTCCGCCGATTGATACAGGCAATTTGACAGTAATTTACTACACTAGGCTTGGTACGACACAAATTAAGACAGCCATTTAGCCGAAAGGGGTAGAGAAACATGCCAAATTGGCTAACTCTGATTTGTCACGGATTATGCGCCTTGCTTTCCCCTGGCAATAACTGCTCTGGCACTTAAAAAGTACAGACCGTTAGGGACGTGATAACGCGTCAAAAGGGAGAATCAACATGGGGAACTGGGTTAGGAGGCAACTCCCAGAAAATCATTCGGGGAGAATAAGTCTCCGGATCCATCAGGTGAGATCACGTAAGCGGGTAAATTATCCCACCCCGATTTTCCCATCGAGTTCTGATGGGAAAGACCTGATGGGGAAAATCCTAGATGTTCGCCCCTTTATCCCCTCCCTCTCTCTCTCTTACTTACTCCCTCCCTCACGTCTAATTTTGGGCCGAACGATTTCACACTTGGCATCGGCTCAATGCCATTTTTCGCTCTCTTCGCGGGAAGCTTTCAAATCGAGCGGATCCCGCGCTGCGTTTTTTTTCCCTTCCCACTCGCGACACAATCACGCCGAAAGGAGAGCAGCGCCACAAACTCAAGGTAAGTGGGAGGGGGTGATCGCTGGATGGGTCGAGAGTTCGCGAGAGGAGAAATATAAGGGGGGAGTATGTCCCAATTCCCCGCGCGGTTTGAGGTGGTGACAATAAGGCCGTGCAACATGTCCCCATAAAGACCAACAATCGGCATATATCAGCTACACTGGAAGGGTATCAATTTTTAAGTGACTACCTGAATGCGAAATAAATTTCTATTACCAACATCAACATAAATTCAATATCCGGCACTATCCAATATCTTGGAAATCCAACGAATTCTGAATACATCGACCTCCACCGATTACTTCAAAATATAATGATTTACGACATCTTAGGCATCCACTAATACGTCAACATACAAGTATGCAGGAATTGCAAGTTCGTGCCTATGCCAAAATTCTGTGCATCGTTGTCGTCGAATTCTATATATACAAAGCTCGAAATCAAAATCTCGAAATGTCACAAGCCTAAGCTTTCCGCCTGTTGTGGCGGCATGGGACCACTTTGACAAGAGTGGCGGGTGGGTTGCATAACCCACGCTGAAAAATGGCGAACCACCACAAAAACTTAATTTATCTAAGATTAAAAATTAATATAACTTCAAATGAAAGCAACTTTCTGTGTATCATCATCAAATGATATCATAAAAGATTATGCCCATAGGACAATTTGGAGAGAGGAAACTAGCGTAATATAGACTAGAAAACATACGAAGAACAAACCTTTATTTCAAAGGAAAGTAAGGCACGAGATAAAATACGGACAAGCAGGCATGCTGAGGGTAAAGGATCCCCAATGAAAAGTGAATGCAAGACGTAAATATGAAGGGGCGTCATCGAACGACTACGTACAGTTGTTTCAAATATCGAACATCTTTTAGCAATAAACATGCAAGTCGGGATTGTGTAATACAATATTATGACAATATTCATGACAATAAATAACGACCAAGCTTTAATCCAACGTATCAAATTATATCAAAATAAATTTTAATATTGAAAATAAAAAACAGTGGAATTTTCACCATTCCTAACTGCACTAAAATAGAATTATGTACTCCTAATCGTCGTAAAACGGTGAAAGCAAGGCACATTAAAATCATTATGCCTTTTTCACACCTGCAGGGCAATAATATTTATTCCTCGCTACTATTTCATCTATCATTATAGCTTAAAAACTTCCACGAGGGACCATGAGGATCATTGAAAACTATGTCCGAAAAAAAACCTCGACTTCCACTACCTGATCATATGAAGGAACGGCACTGATGGGTACGTGGATGCTTTGAGCTGAATTTTGCGAAAACATTGAACTATGGCGTTCATAATACTTTCGATAATCTCCTTTCTTGGGACCGAAAGGACTTCAATAGCGGCTTTTAAATATTTTCTGTCATTTTTTAAGACATTGCACTGCTAATAGATAGCGGTGGAGATTTTGGACTGCAATGTCTACGAGAACTATACGCAATTTTATTAGTTGGCGATTGCATTACCTATCTCGTACAGGTCAACTCATAATCTAGCCAAAGAGGGAATGGACAGCGTAAGTTAAATAAACGAAAACACTGCTAATCCGGATACATTCATTATATCACTTCAGGCCAATAGAGTTAATAAAGACTATTACTAAAGACGTGGTAACTTTCATCTTTGAAATAAAGGAACATCAATTAAGTACATTGTAAAAAAATGTTATCAGTTTCACCGAGACATTGTTACGTTAGAATCTGCCGTTCCCATAAAACAAAAAAGATTTATTTTACGTAAATACAGTTTCAAAATCTGACAGACATGCACCTTACACTATGCCCGAATGACTTCCTAAATAATAAAGGGCAAGACTGCCATCATCTGCCAATACATTCCATAAAACCTGGTTTCTCTGAAAGACCTACAGCCCCAAGAATTAGTTACCGAAAACGACTTTTATACGCAATGTTTGTGGTAACGAGGAGAATCTGCTTTAATAACGAGCAGAGAAAGCGAGACTATGGGAAGGTTAAATCAAGGCGGTAGTAAAAACTAATTATACTCATTCCGTTGGGCGGGTGGGAGTGAGGCTGAAGTGAGAAACTCAACTCTAACCGCATGGGAAATCAAAATCAGTCGTGAGTGTCATTCAATATACATTAAATTCATTCAGTATATGTAATATGTATATAGTATGTATGCATATGTACGAGGTCTGTTCAAAAGGTATCGCGAATTTTGAATTTTCGCTGGTTATATACATTTGATTTTCGATGTTTGCGGCGTTATGTTGGTACTTACGTCTCTCCCTTATGCCGAAAAGTTCGGCCATTGGTAATGTTCAGTTAATTGTTGACAGCTGTTTTGCTTAGACGTGTTTTGGCTTGTCTTCGATTTTTGCCTGTTCTGAAAAATGAATCAAAGAATCTGTACCAAATTTTGTGTGAAACATGAAATTAAGTGCGCTGACGCATTCCGAATGTTGACTGTGGCATATAGAGAAGCTACCTTGAACCGAAGTAACGTTTATCGGTGGTACGAAATGTTATCAGAGGGCCGAGAAGATGTGAACGACGAAGAGCGCTGCGGATGCCCAAGTGTGTCAACAACAGACAAAACATTGATGAAGTGAAGAAAATAGCATTGGCCAATCGTCGAATCACCATAAGAGAAGTTCCCGAGGACTTAAATATATCAATTGGCTCGTGTCATTCGATTTCTACCAATGATTTGGGCATGACACGGGTCGCCGCGAAATTTGAACCAACATTGCTCAATATCGACCAAAAACAGCAACGCTATGAAAACATTGCTAATGAGGTGTTGGACTCTGTTTGCGACGACTCAAATTTGCTCCACAGGGTCATACAACTGGTGAGGAATCATGGGTTTATGGCTATGACGTTGGAACTCCCAAACATCCCAATGGAAGCTGCAGCACGAGCCCAGACCGAAAAAAAGTTCGGTCGAATGTGAAAGTGTTGCTCACAGTTTTCTTCGATTGCAGGGGCGTGGTGCATCATGAGTTCTTGCCACAGGGTAGAACGGTAAATAAGGAATATTACCCGCAATTTCTGCGCAATTTGCGCGAATCAATCCACCACAAACGCCCGGATTTGTGGAAGAATAAAAATTGGCTTTTGCACCATGACAACGCCCCTGCTCATACATCGTAACTTGTGCGCGGCCAAAAACAACACGCTAATGATGCCGCAGCCACCGTACTCTTTAGATTTGGCCCACAGTAACTTTTTCTTGTTCCCGAAACTGAAGAGGTCCATGAAAGGACGACGCTACGCTACGATTGACGAGATAAAGACTGCATCGAAGAGGGAGCTGAACAAGCTCACAAAAAATGATTTTTTGAAGTACTTCGAGGAATGAAGAAAACGTTGGCACAAGTCTATAATATCTAATGGGGATTACTTTGAAGAGGACAAAATAGATATTCATGAATAAATAAATAATGAAAAACACAAAAGTCACGATACTTTTTGAACAGACCTCTGGTGTGTGTGTGTGTGTATGTATGTATGTATATATATATATATATATATATATATATATATATATATATATATATATATATATATATATACACATATATATATACATATGTATATATATATATGTGTGTGTGTGCATGTGTGATTGATGAGTAATGTAGAATAACTCACGAAAATATTATTGCCGATAGAAGAAAATTTTGGCCTGAGGAAATTTATTTTGCAACCACCGCCCTTCACGCATCGTAACGCCAAAAGCAGGAAAATGTACCTTAATGAAGCTTTCAAGCCAATAACGACGCATTCCCAGTAATTTCGATATAATACTATCGTTTTTTATGGATTCGTACAATGAATGAATGAGAGAAATCATAAACATGAGTACACCATTTCTCTGCCTGTTGAACTTCCTTTTGAGTTCTGCTAACTGCACCCCGGGTTGTTTTGCCTTACTATTCATCAGCATTGCATTGCCTAAGAACACAGACAATCCCGCGCAATTCTGTGCCACTCTTTGGACAGCGTCAAAGCTCATAATCATGTGCGTCGCAGCGAATGAGTTATCTCGTTTCTCAGTTTTATAGCATTCAGAATTATGAGTTAAGTAATTCTTCGCTCTTAGCAGGAGAAAACACTGATTGCGTTTCCATGCTCGCAGTCACTCTAGAGGCCCATGTCATTCGTAGCCGCTACCTTATGTGATTCTGCTTATGAATGTGTGTGGTGATTTTCGATTTAGGGGAAAAACTATTATCATTGCTTAAAAATAATCAAAAATACAACTACTACAAAGAAAAAACCCAGACGTTCCACGTTTAAGGGTTACGTTGATGCACAGAAATGCTTCGTACATTATTTAGTAATTATGATGAAAGCCCTATTAAATTAATAGCTTCTAAATCCATTCTTTCCTTATCAAGAAGTCCAAAAATATCATACAAATACATATTATGTTATCTTCCATGCTATCAAATCGTTTTCGTTCATGATACTTCCATGAGGCCACTTAATTCATTCAATTTTATTACCTTCCTCATTTAAATTATTTCCCCATCCTGACTATCTTCAGCACGCTACAACGAATCCAAAGCACACACACCCACAATACTTCCCGGCACCTAAACTATTCCGTTCCGGAAATAACAGCTGCTGAGATCCGAAGCCCTCTGATCATGGAACGAATGGCAAGGCGAATAGATCACCTTGGGATTGAGGATTTACGTTTCTGAGATAAATATATCCATATTAATTCCAGTACACACGAGATAAACATTTTGCATAGTGTGATACATATGTATATATTTATGCACGAGCCATCGCCAAGCGGAAATTATTTTTTTTCAAGGCTTTCTCTCGCAGGAAAAGGGTTTATGTTAACTGCAGCATACATTGCTAAATTTTAATTAGAAATTAGATTAAGTAAATTCCATACATATCGACTTGCTAACACAACAGCAAACAAACAGTAACCATTTCTGATAAATGAAATAATGTGAAAACGAGAGAATCTCGCAATATAAGTAAGTAAATAAAAAAACCCTAAACAAAGTACGTACATAACTTTCTATATAACGTTACATGAAAATGCTAAAACGGTGACCAACATGTACACTTAACTGCAATATCCTAACGTTCTTTGGGCTGTTTGAAATTTGCCACAAAAATAGCCAAACACTGTTGCTCAAAAATACCAAGTGGGATTTTATTTCGGAACGGGCAGTGAGTCAGCACCATACTCGTTTTAGTGGTTACGATCGTGCGGACCAGCACGTACATCCCCCACGCAAGGAAGGCCAGGGTGCATCACCGCACTGCACCATTTCCGTACGCCCGGAAAATTACCGCAGCACGCTCGAACTCCATTGCGCGCAAGATTTTCCAATTCCCTACAGAACGGATAATATGCTTGAATGGCGTCGACTGAGGATCCCTGAGGCATTTTTAAACGCTCAGTCATCATCAGCTGTACGAATGACTCTTCAACATAGGAAGCCTCCAACTCGAAGAAGGCAGGAAGCATCGCAGCGAAAAAGTTCCTAATTTAACCTGGCTTCCCCTATCTTCCCGAGCAGTGTTTAACACAAATCACAAAATTACCCCACATCATATAATACTAATAATAGCAAATAAACTTACGCAAAGTCTACCAGAGGCAAAACATCAGTAGATCACCATCACAGCGCATTGAGAAACGTTGATGTCAGATTAGGTTATGTCAGGTGTTGGCATGCCAATGCGCCCAACCCTCTACTACCAAAACAGCACTAAATATGAATTAAAAGCCCTCTTTCATATATCTATATTAACATAGCCAGAAAAAACGGATATTGCTTCATGCGTGAAACTAATCACTTAAAAAAATCATTTGGAGATCATCAAAGCCAGCATGCAACTCTAGTGATATCATTCGAACCATCAATTGCAGTCTTCACCCAACAGCTGGTCTGAGTGGTTCATGCTGAATTCACCTGGCAGTAAACCTTGAGGAACGTGAAATACGCAGTGCGGAGGAGGCTGGACGGTTTTTTCATGCAGCCTGTGTTACTCAGAAGTTCCTACTTAAGGAAATCACAAAAGTTGAATTCTCCTGAGTGTGCCCATTGGCATCACCTACATTGTAACGTTCGCATACCCGTTCGAAAGCTTAACGCCCTACCACCAAGCTTCTAAGCAAGCGTAGCTCCTTTGATTACGGTCAAGCCTGACTGTATTGACACCAATTTACTCCATGCGTAGGAATTCCATAATTACCAAAGTTAGGCATGGATAATTAAAAACTTTATAGCTTATATCTCTTCGAAAGTCTCAGTGATTTATAATGTTTAAACAAACGCAAACACATTATGATGATTCCTGATTACGGCATAATAACGTTAGCCACTCAAAATTATTTCATTCATTATATCAGATAGAAAATCACTAGCGCTGTTAATGTGGCATCACTAACAAGGCAGCAACTACATGCTTTCATTTGAAATTTTAAGAAAATTTTAGGTAACGTAAGATAATGTTCACTAAATCAATGGAAAATATGAGGATCGAAATATTAAATACATACGATAACACCCTCCCCGGACTACAACCTTGTGGTGGAAGGGCTTGTTGGTTCCGATGACCCCTAGAGCTGTGCTGGCGGGAGTAATAATAATTGCTCCTAATAGGGTCACCCATTCCAGATAGGTCAAAGGTTAGGAGCTAGAAGAAAGGTAATCCACGCAGCGCCTGTTCCTCAGTGAGGCGGCTGCAATGGCGTCTGACCCCAGTGGGGCGGCCAGTAAGTGATGGTGTCACGTTAAAAACACTATTGAGGAAGGCAACGGGAAACCACCTCAATTATCATTCCAAAGATTAAAATGATGGACACTACAGAGAATATGAGTCCTGGCTACCACGGGGCACAGCCCTATCGGCCGTGTGTCGTGCCCGGCAGCGGGGGAGGCAAGGCTTCCGCGGTAGTCATTCCACGAAACCCTTGCAAGGGAAAACCGGCAGCAGCACGACAAAAGACGCAGGAGAAGAATACCAAATTAGTTAGAATAGGAACGTAGAATGTTAGGACAATGATGAGGACAGGAAAATTGGAGGATATTAAGCAAGGGATGGAAAGGGGAAGTATAGATAATTTAGGCCTATGCGAGGTGAGATGGAAGGATAGCGAGGATTAATGGAGTGATGATTATAGAATAATATACAGCGGCGGGGACGAGAGCCAACGAGGGGTTACCATAGTATTAAATGAAGAGGTAGGAAGAAGCGTAGTCAACATAGAACAGGCAACGGATAGAATATTACTAGTAGAGATAAAAGCAGAACCAACGAACTTGGTCGTTCTTCAGGTATACATGCCACCGAGCAATCATGAGGAGGAAGAAGTTAATAGGATACACAATTAGTTAGAGGACATAATAGCGTGTGTTCCTACAGGGTAAAAATTTTACAGCGATGGGGGATTGGAATCCGACGGTAGGCGAAAGAAGAGATGGGGATGACGTGGGGGACTACTGTTTCGGCACGAGGAATGACCGCGGGGAGAAAGCAGCTGATGTCAGCAGGAGACAGGAATTAGTCATCACCAACACTTAGACCAACCAATGGATAGGCTTACTACACCTAATGAACTAGCAACACATCACTTCTACTGTTGTACTCAAAATTAAGTTGTAACAACTACAGAATATATGTAATTTTTAATGGGTGAACTCTTTTTTTACAATAATTAATTACATATTTCCCTAAAAAAATTAGCCATTAAAATAAGTCATCTGGCAAACTTATTTGAAGTATAATCCAATAACATTGCTATTATGCTTAAAAACACTAAGGGAAATAAAACTATTATGTGCATAATGTAACTGAAATTAAAAATTGCTTAGTCTTTAATGTACGGCAGTTTGTTGTGTGGAGGGAATGTGACTAATTGTACTCGTAAGTTAACCTCAGGCCTGTATCAGGGAGGAAAAAGGAATAGGCAGATATTCATGGCAGTTTTCCCACCCCGACGGAAGAAGATTGAATGAAGCGAGGAGTCGGGTAGCAGAGACGGGGAGTGCGACACTTAAAAGGGGCGTGAAAATGCCCAGAGACAGTAAACTCATCCGATCGTCCCCAGCACGATGCAGATATAACACGCGATTCCCACCACTTGTGGCGTGCGGACGTTCAAAGTGCTTTCACACACAGAGGGGGGAAACTACAAGGAAGATAAAGACGGGAGGAACGACATGAAAATATAACACTGGCCACGTGATGGGAAAAACGTTTCCCCTTCACGGCAGAGCACGTGTTGGGCAAGCAGGCTACTTCAGACGCTCACGAGCGGAATACGATTTAAAAAAATATTAAATACTCGAGGGTTTTCCACGCAACTAATATATCTCTGAGTACAACGCTTCGTATCCTAGCATCAATCCTGATAACGTAGGGACTGCTGATGAGGCTGGCACACTAATGAAGGTGGTTTATGGGATAACATCAGTCGGTGAAAACGCAGAATTATTTATCCTGATTTTAAAAGTAGAAAAACAGGGGAGAACTTGAGATTCCATCAATGAGAAAACCCTAGCTCGTTTATACAAGGGTTGCTGTTGATATCTTCAGCCTAATAATAAAAATACAGTAATTTAGTGTTGAAAATAGCTTTATTGCTTTTCGAATAATTCTTCATGATAATCACTACCCTTTGGCTTGCACTCGAACCAATTTTTGTAACACTTTTTCCACTCCGATTAAGGTGCCTCCAAAACATGGTTTTTGAATGCATCAACGGCTTCCTCAGGTGCCGAAAAACGTTGGCCAAGCAATTTTTTCTTGATAAGCGGGAATGAAAAGAAGTCATTTGGTTCTAAATCAGGGCTGTACGGAGGATGACCCATCAATTCGACGTTTTGGCCAGTCAAATAGGTAGTTTTTTCAGCCGATCTTTGAGAGCTTGCATTGCCATAAAGAAGAATGATCATTCTTTGCCACTTCTTTTTCCGTATTTCACCAAGCACTTCTGGCAAACGAATGCTTGTGTACCATTCAGAATTCACACTTCTACGTTGCTCTAAGGGTACGGTTGCCACATGTCCAGTTATTCCAAAGGAACAGGCGATCATTTGCTCCGACGTGCTTCCTGCGAATCACTTTTGTCGGATTTGGCCCATCTTGGAAGGCCCATACAGCGCAATGCTGTTTTTATTTCGAGCTCATTACCATGGATCCCAGATTCGTCACCTGTGTAGATGTTATAGGTAAGCCGCTTTTTATGCACCGCCACCGGATTTGTTGGGCATTTCTTTGCACTAATTGTCACGAGCATGTTTTCGAACTTTTGTCAAATTATGCGGGATCTAACGCGAACAAAATTTTTTCACAGCTAAATGTTCATGCAATATATGCATTATTGATACTCGTCATACTAATCACTGAGGATACCTCAATCTCACGATAAGTCACATGACGATCTTCCTTTACTAGTTCTTGCACAGCATCAATGTTTTCTGGCACAGGAACTGATTTTGGACGACCTTCACGACTTTCGTCGCTGAGCGAACGGCGGCCATGATGGAATTCGTTATGCCAGCGTTTCACTGTGGCAAAGGATGGGGCTTCATCACCTAAAGTGGAAGTAAGTTGATCGATGCACTTCTGTCTTGATAATCCACATTGAAAGTCGTAAAAAATAATCGCGCAAAAGTGTTCACGTGTTAACTCCATTTTTTCGCTGAGACAAAATTTTCGAGTCACTGTAAACGACACAAGTTGTGATCAAACGAAAAAATGTTCTGTAGAAAGTTAGCGTTAAAAGGGTCAAACCTTCAGATGGAAACGTCAGATGGCGCCTAAAGCACTCAGTGTTGTCAAGGCTCAAAGTATAAATAGCTAAAATAATATAAATATTCTCGTAATGCAGTTGTCAATGAAGGAGAAATTCAATTCACGATTGTGACCCCAGAATACTCGGAAAAAACCCAACCGTCCAAAAGCCAAAGTTTTATAGCTTCGATAGTGATATGCTACATAATGATATGAATGTATAACAGCTTCTATGAGTTACACATAGATTAGTTCCTTTCAACTATTTTAGCTAACCTTTTATTTAATACTTTATAAAATACTCTGTAGTGAGATAGAAGCTGTGGGAGATTCGGGGAATGCTTTGCTTATTTGAGGAAAGCAGCATGCTGATAAAGATACAAAAAACATTAAATGTTGATAAAGATAGTGCATTTAGAGCACCACAATGGTAATATTTATCATTTCACATAAGGTTGAATTATATTACTTTGTAAGATTGGCCATTTTCAGTCTAATAAATGACAATCGTAGTATGTCACTTCTTATTACGGTTTGAGTCCTTACAAAAATACATTCAGAGCTAATTCTTTAAACAAGATGGATTTCTTGACTCCTTAGACACAGCAACAAACATCATACATCAATTAAGAACAAAATTCTTATATCAACTCCAGGCTTTACACACAGACGCTTATTCAATTATCAATCAAGTGGATTATCTAAATTAGATTTACAGTCAAAGAAAACGGCAGCCTTAACAAAGATAATTTTGTCATAAATATAAAGTTATTGCAAATATTTAATCTCTCAGGAATAAAGCTTTAAAAATATACAGCTCTTGAATACCACAGTCACTTCTAACACCCCCAAGATCGATGCTTTGGGTTGACACTGCTTGGATCGTTAATTTATGGTATACATTCGCAGTTAGAACTATTACTTACATAAATAGCAAACCTTTCCTGAATGTATTTTTTCTCTCATTACACTTTTGATATAGATGAGCAAAATTCGAAACCGGCAACGTATCACAGCAATTTACTGTATAAATTACTAACAGTTTTTAAATTACATGGGTAAATTTCACTATGCCAAAACATCGAAAATTATTTTTTTGGAGAAAATTTAAAAATCTCGAGACTCAAAATAGAACATCTGCGCTTATTATTAACCAGTTCTAAGTTAACGCACCATACATGTTATATTATGAAAATTAAAAATAGAAAATGTAAACTTCAGCTAAATTATTAATAAATGTATTTTACTTCCGGATAAGAATTCTGATATGAAAAATGTATCAACTCATTGGCCATGTAAAGACAATACCCTACCTTCGTTAGTTGCTACAACGATTCCCTCTCCACATCTAATGCAAAAATTAGTGTCTAGGATACAAACAAGAATCCATAAACAATCAAATGAATGAGTTAAATTTGACGAAGAGAGCAGTGAATGTATCGTCTGGGACATTGGAAACAATACAGCTAGGTTTTGCGACACAACGTAACGGACGACTCGGGCACGTAACGTAAGTAGATAATAATAAAAGGAATTTGCGCGTTGGCGGGAAAGGGGGCGTTAAGGATACAGCCGGTTTGAGGGCTCCGGTCCCCAACTGACGGGCCGGAAAGTCTCACTCCGCAGTGAAGGAGAACTCCTTCCGTGGGGCAAATTGTAGGATGGAGATTATCCCGTTTCCAAGAGGAAAAGCTGTCACGGCTCAACTAGTGGAGTGAGGGAGGGAGGGAATGCAAACGCGCTCTTGTCAAACACACACAACTTTCCTGACAGGCCTTTGGCTTCGGAGACCTCAACATCCCGGCCGGGAGATGAGGGTAGTGAAAGGGAGCGAGGGGGTAAGCAAGAAGCGTACGGAAGGAAGCGCAATGTAGTTGACGGGTGCACAGTTGCAAAACGGAAGGATTTGGGGGGTGTGGGACCTTCACACTCACTTGTTGAAGAGGTGGTTGTCCACTTTGAGTTTGGAGTAGGCGCGGAAGTCGTCCGGCAGCAGCATCACAGGGATGTTCACATGACTCAGCTCATTGATCTGAAATGTGAAAACATGGAGTTGAGACAACTTCACCAAATGACAACGCAAAGTTGGCTCCACGAAATTTCAGTCAAACTAAGTTCTGAAAGCCTTATAACGATCTCAGCTACTGTAAAACAAACAGAAGAGTAGGTTGGAACTAACGTATTTTGTGAACAGCGTACCAAAGACAAAACGATCCCTGACTCTGAGAAACTAAAAGTATAACCAACAATCCTTACGCCATCTGAGCGACCATAGCCAGAAACGTCACACCTAAGACCACGGTTTATTGATGCATTGCCCCAGCACAACATTTCTCCCTCCCTGGCTCCTCCTTAATTCCATGTCTATAATAAAGCTTATTTTCTAAAAGAAAGTCCCCCTCAGGAATGTCATAAATATTAATTACAGAGCAATACCTAATAGTGGCGTAACTGGGAAATAGAATACGTATTAAACACGAGCAAAAACAGATTCAGAACGTATCCAGCATATGATGGTTTTTTAACGTGTCATTGAGTGTCAAAGACGTCTTCATGCTGTCCTACAGGGAAATTCGACGGGAGAAGAATGTTTAGCATGTAGGTGACACACAATATGCGCTGTAATACTCTTGATAGTCGGTGCCCCCGATGCCCTCCGTGAAGTGTTCGAAGGGCAAAATTAACTTTTTAGCCATTTCAAAATTAGATAAAATAATCAGGAGACCAAAATAGGTTCGAAATACAGACTTCCAAACGAAAATCATATTTTCAAAGTCACGGGGAAATCACGTGCTTCGCGGTTGAGGACGTCATTTGAGTCGAACGGTCGTGACATTCTTCAAAATACACAGCGATTTTCAGGTTTCTGAAGGAAAAGAACCCAAAGTTCACCCATTGGTGTGGTTTTAAAATAATGGATTATATCATGAAATGTGAGGCCAGAGAAATATTTCCGAGGGCTTTTGAGTCAAAAAATCTTTTTTTATTTCAAAGTTTGCCACCATCCTGGAGTAATAGGGATGTGGTCGATGAAATTTTCATCGAGTCACTCGAATTAAGCTGCTCAAATGTCAACCAGTGCGGGAATTGTGTAAACGTTAATTGTAAAATGACTCAACGTTCTACACTATCTCCTTGCCACCCGACTTTAACATTTGATTCACTCTGTACATTCTACATAAGTAGGGCTTTAACTAACGGGAAAGAAAGTAGAATTGTGTGGAAGACATTTTCTCCCCAAAAGTACTGCCGAACTTCCATTTAAGCCTTTGGGATGGGCATGATTCTTCGCATACAATTTCATTTCTTGTCCACCCTCGCTTCAGGTTGTACGTGCCAAGTGATCGGGAAGGACGTTTAGAAGTCTCATAGGACTTATGGAATATTAATAATGAAGGCAACTTTTAGAATTTTATTAAGAAAAAAGCATCTAATACTTCGCATTAACTTATTGAAAGCAATTATTATTCGTGTTTAGATGATATCCCGAGCACAAATAAACAGCCTTTGAATGCACAATCTCATACTCAGATGATTACTGTTTACAATGTTAACTGACAAGGGTTATTCTCGGTACCTAGGGATTTACCTCTACGTGATACATAGCCGAGAATCTCACATTTGAAAGGAAAACGATAATTTAACCTGGACTCCGAACCAATCCCCTGGGAAGGAAAATGACTGCTCACGCATGCGTAAATCATTATTTAGGTTAAAACAATAATGTATACAATGGTAATGATAACAATGGAGAAGAAGCCTATCAACAGAGACTGATTTGACGAAAGAGAGCACCCCATTTTCCAGATTGCTAACATCTTCCATTTTCTTGGAATTTCCGTCCTCTTTTTCATCTCTTTCCACTTACAGTCAAATCTTTCGGCCACTGACATGATCAATTCCTATAACATGGAATACGCCATGCGTAAAATATTCCTTCTGTCTTGATGATTTGGTTTCCTAATTTCGTGAATTTGCGTCGAGAATACTACCTTGATCAAAACGTTCCCGGAATAACCACCGTGTGGCGCTCCCATCGTTCCGATTTGAGTTCTGTTTTTTTTTTGTTAAATTGGTACATCTGTTGTTGATATTCCCTTTAAATCTTAGTGTCATAACTTGACATTTGCAAAAGTTACGTAGCCAAGAGTACATCTATCTCTGTGTGTGTTGGCGATTTTTTACAATTGCAGAAATGGATTTAAATTTGCAACAACGAACTTGTATTAAATTTTGCGTAAAAAACGGATTTAGGGGCGCACGGACGTTGGAGATGTTGGAAAAGTGTTTCGGCAACGAGTCTCTAAAAAAAACGGTCGTTTACCAGTGGCACGAGCGGTTCAGAAGTGGTCGTGAGTCAATCGAAGATGATGAACGCAGTGGCAGACCATCGACATCGAAAGTCGGTGAAAAAATTGATAAAGTAAAAGAAATGTTGGTCAATAACCGCAAATTAACCATCAGAGAAATAGCGGAGGACTTGAACATTGCCTATGAATCCGCCCAAGACATTGTGGTTAATGATTTGGGTTTCCGTCGTGTAGCAGCAAAGTTGGTGCCGAAAGACCTCAATTTCATGCAAAAAAGAGACCGTGTTGACGTCGCAAAAGACATGATTTGCGAGGCTGAATCCGATCCCACATTCATCAAAAGGATCATTACTGGAGACGAGACGTGGGTTTATGAGTACGACACGCAATCCAGACATCAGGCAAGTGAATGGCGTTCACCAAATGAGCCGAGACCAAAAAAACCACGTCGTTTTCAGTCAAAAAAGAAGGCAATGCTGACGGTTTTCATGGATTACAACGGTGTAGTGCATCATGAATTTTTGCCAGAAGGCCAGACAGTAAACAAAGAGTATTATTTGGGCGTTATGAGACGTTTGCGTGAAGCAATTCGCCGAAAGAGACCAGAAATGTAGGCAGAAAACTCGTGGATTTTGCACCATGATAACGCACCGTCGCACAGTGCTATCATTATTCGTAATTTTTTGACGAAAAATGCAACAAATACCATCCAACAGCCACCGAATTCACCTGATTTGGCTCCCTGTGACTTCTTTCTGTTCAATCGAGTTAAAAAACCATTACGGGGAACGCGTTTTAGCAGCCGAGAGGAAGTAATGGAAAAATCGCAGGAAGCACTGATGGACATACCGAAAACCGACCGTAACTTTTGCAAATGTCAAGTTATGACACTAAGATTTAAAGGGAATATCAAAAACAGATGTACCAATTTAACAAAAAAAACAGAACTCAAATCGGAACGATGGGAGCGCCACACGGTGGTTATTCCGGGAACTTTTTGATCAAGGTAGTAAATCCGTTTTTTACGCAAAATTTAATACAAGTTCGTTGTTGCAAATTTAAATCCATTTCTGAAATTGTAAAAAATCGCCAACACACACAGAGATAGATGTACTCTTGGCTACGTAACTTTTGCAAATGTCAAGTTATGACACTAAGATTTAAAGGGAATATCAACAACAGATGTACCAATTTAACAAAAAAAACAGAACTCAAATCGGAACGACGGGAGCGCCACACGGTGGTTATTCCGGGAACTTTTTGATCAAGGTAGTATATTTTTACACAATTATAAATTTTCAATGCAACCATTTCAGAGTGTAAAAATCATTCGCCTTAGTCAAGGCGATTGATTTTTACACTTTGAAATTGTTGCATTGAAATGCACATTAGCGGATGACTCCTTTAAAAGTTACTGTGGCGGCATCTCCCGCAGTTTCTTTGGAATTATAAATTGATAATACGTAACTATGGTACTCGCGATTTTCACAAAATTTCGTATATTTTCACAAGTTCTTACAGGGTTCCAATTAGAACCAATTTTATACGTTCCAATTCAAATACATTAAAGGGCATACATGCATTTACCACTCAATTTTTTAATTACACAACGAAGACAATTGTTCACAGAACGGACTAGAGTCCAAGTAACTGAAACCCTTAACATCGAAATAACATTTCCGCGTTTAAATTAAACTCTTTAGAAAACGGAATGTAAAGGATTCAATCCGTTCATTTATAAAAATTGAATCCAGTGATGAAATACTGTGAGAAAATTTAATGAGCACCGAAATAAATTTTAGCTCAAGTGTCATTGTAAAACCTCTACTTTTAATTAGGAAAATGATGCAATTTGTTGATTCAAATTGAAATATTTATTATTAATTTAGCAATTTCACTGCGGATTTTTATCCGCAATGCCGTACTCTTTAAGGCTCTCCTATTTTACACAATCATTTATTCCAAATTCACGGTGGACCGACCGCTTTGATCATCGATTTATTTTCACGAATTGGGGTAATTTTCCTAAAAGTGAATAATCCATTAAAACCTCATTTCATAGGCTTTATGGACACTTACGAAGCAAAGAATGCGGAGCGATTCGATTTCGTCCATCGCCAAAGGTAATTTACAGTTACGAGCTTCCTTTGCTGCACGCAAGGCAGAAAGCTATCAGCCATATCGTTGTGAACGGAATCCCTGCTAGAAATTGCCTATCATGACTATTGAATTTATTTATTAATACGTAATTTATGCAGCTATGACGTCACGACTCCATCAACGAAAATAATATTAAAATATCTCGAACGAAACCTCGTAGACTTCTGCATGGCGGATTTTCATTTGCTATTCATATCGTTTAATTACGGCGATATCGATACAATATCATATTTGACTTTTCGTCCCCGCAGATACTTTTGGACAAATGGAAAGAATTGAAATTTTATCCGTGGGAAACATAAAATCCCGCTTAATCGCAGTTGATATTGAATTCCATTTACTCAATCATTAAATAACATAAGGCGCAGCGTGAGTTCATGAAGTAACCACATGGGCAGTGGTTACCGCAAGTGGTTAATGCTCCGTGCCCGACCGGATGATCCTGGGTTCCAATCTCCAAGGAAAAATGCAGCTATACCTGGGATAAACGATTTTATGGGTGCCAAATATTTCTATAAAAAGACGAGAGAGACATGGGATATGATCCTCCCCCTGAATATCTGGATTTCACACGCCCTAAGCGATGCTCTACACAAGCAACAAGGGGGCACGAGGAATGATTTCGAAATGTACAGGCTACCTTTCCGGAATTTATGGATTTAATGTATTTGCATGCGTGTAAGTTGAAAGGGTTTTTGCATGAATGTATACACCACTATGGGTGTAGGTTTGCATGGACGTGTTGATTTTGAATATGGTTTTGATCTATTTTACGGGTGGTGACCTAATACCCCTCGCCAAACGCCCTTGTGGCGGCTTGCGGGGTATTATGTAGATGTAGACGGAAAAGGAATAAAGAGGAATTCACACTTGGGAGTACCTTTTTAATTTTGTTTCAAACACTGACGTCGCAAATACACAGAAGTCACTAGCACCTAGATCTTTCCATTGCGAATGAGTCGTTATACCAAAATCCACAAAACTAACCGATTTCAAGAATTACCCACCGACTTTCATTATTATCTTTAGTTTATCCAATCACTTTTACCATTTCCTCCACGAATACGTTAAAAACACGTGATATAATGGACATCCTTGTATTAGCATTCTTCCTAACACTACCCATCCAGACTGAAGATGAAGAGAAACTTATTGTAGAGAAGAATGCTGCATTTTGTTTTGTTGGGAGATAGTTATTTGGTGGTTGAGCCCATCCAAAATTTACCTTAACTAGTAGATTACCTTAAAAAAATTCTATTCCTATCTAGTAATGGTCCCTTTATGCTACGGCATCTAATGTGTCTCTCCCCTTTCTGAACCCAAACTGACAATCTCCATATGTACCCTTCTCTCAATTCTCTCATTGATAATCACTTTTGTAAATACCACTTTTGCAGAATGTGAAATCCAACTTATTATGCTGTAGTCTTTGCATATAGGCCTCCTATAGTCCTGTATTTCCCTTTTCTGGGATGGAAACTAACACAGATCTGACGAAATCTTCCGGCGGGATTCCTTCCTTATAAATGCTACGAAGTAGCCCATAAAAAATCTTCCTTGCACCTTTTCTTAAGACTCCCAAGCAGTTCCACGGGAAGGTCTTCCGTCCGCACCTAATTACTTCATTTCAATTCCCTTGATTTTATTTTTACTTCGCCACCAACTACACCTGGACCTAAGCAATCTCCATTCTCATTATATTTCCGTTCAATGTCTAAGTTTGTTGGTAAAATGTATTAATCGTAGATATTCTATGTATCCTTTCCCTTTCCCCAAAATCTTCCCTTCGTACTCTTCTTCTTATTAACTTATTGTTCAAAACTATTGCCATCCCTAGTTGGCTCTCTGCTCCTCCACTGTGCATTACTCTATAACTAACGCTCCAGTAATCCCCGTAATCCATTTCATTTCGCACTATCCAAAAATATGTATATTTTCTTTTTATCACCCCTTTCTAATGTCCAATTTCCCTGCCCTCAACATTGTCCCAACATTTAATGTATTTACTTAAACTGGCTTATAACTCCCCTATGTCTTCTGTGATTATTCTGTAGGTTTCTCGTTTCAAGGATTTCGTGAGTTGACGACTGATGAAACCTTGCCTCTCCAGGTGCCAGACACAACACATGACCCAGTGGGCCGAATCTCTTAGTTCCCAGGACTCATTTTCCAATCCGTGACCATCATTCCTTCAGAGGATATAATTAAGTAGTTTCCGGTTACCTTCCTCAATATTGTTTTGAACGTGTATCATCATAACTCACATGGCCTCACAGCGGATCAGACGCTGACCGGACTATCTTTCCTCTGGTTCCTACCCTTCGACCTATCAGGCACGGGTGACCCCACCCTGAGCAATTACCATTGCTCCCGCAAGCATAGTGTAGTTTTAGGGGTCATCACAACGCGCAAGCCCTTACAACACGCCAAGGCAAGTATGCCTCAATAGCTTCAATAAATAATCCATGCCACGGACCAGGTGTAGTCCATGACTAAAATGCAATATAAATTTTAAGGTTCGAGGCATGAAATATCTAAGTAATAAGCGCTACAATAGGTATCAATTTACGTAGTCACGTATCAGCAAATTATAAGGACTTGTAAACTTGACTATTAGCTTAGAGAAACAGGTGTAGACCCTTGATGATCCGTAGACCAGAGGAAACAGGAGGCTAGACTTCGAGATAGCGCACTGGATGGGGAGCGGTCTCTACTTCAAACAATTCAATGTAGCACTTAAAAGCCAGGGGCTTGTCCAATAAAGTGACTTGGCATGCGCTGGTGGTGGCCATCAACGTACGGTCAGTTTCGAAGGAAGAGATGCGATCGCCCGAATAGCTTTACTACTGAGGCCCCAGGGTTTGGTGAGCCAAGAAGGCCTTTAGACAAATGGGTGTACGTTGTCATGCTTCGAAATAGCAATACTTATTCTCCTATAGCAGATTCCATTCGTTATTTTACCAATCGGGTAACTACACTTGATGCATCATTCTCCAGGGCAAATATGAGGCATAGCAATTTACTTAAGGCCATATTAGAAGGAACTTAATCGAAAAAGTCCACACAAGAAGGCCGGAGACGAATTGCAAGACGAAGAGAAGGGAATGTCAGCACATTAACTAGGAATTAATGAGGAGCTTTGAAACCGTTCAGAACAGCTTTGAAGGCTCCAGCAAACAAACCTTATGATTCATATTCCGCCATGGTGACGAATTATACTTCACGTAAAGCCAAATTTATACACTAAATCTTAAGCGAACATTACAATTTTTCAAATATACTTGTTTAGATAACACCTTCATTGGTTCGGTCCTTTGGTCTTCTAGACCCCCTTGCCCCGAGGCCATCCTTCATTGCGCTTAAAACTACTACGGTACCTTCAGCTCGTTTACAAGAAAGATTATTTATGACTGAGAACACAGCATGCTTTCTAAAAACCATGTTTCGGTGACTTTCATTAATTCACGTCATGAGTTACCTTTATTTAAAGTCAGACGACTTTTTACAATATAAACTAACCAATCCAGATCGTTTAGCACTGCAAAAAATTGAAATTAATTGCTACAGCAGCAGATGAACTTGAGTGATGTAAAATCAATTCACATCAAAAAGGACGCCGTCCGTCCCTCTCCGCCTCAATTGCGGAGATATTCCCTTAAAACCGGTTCTGAATCTCCTGCGCAAGAACAAAAAATTCTTTGAGAGGATATCTACCCAACTAATTGAAAGCGTGTGCACCGAGATAACAAAGATACCATTCCGATTATAACTCGCACAAGGTAATTGCATTCTCTTCGATCAATAAGCCTAGCCAATCGCACGCTTATGCCGACATACGCTGATTACCGAAAGCAATACAACACTGATGACAACCCAACGAAGGTTTATTTCACTGCTTTACACAATCAAAGTCGTGGTGAAAGTAAGGGTTAAAAGACGTAGAAAGAGCAGTTTCTATTCGTGGTAACACTTAAAAAATGACTCATCATCGATTTTTCTCATTCAAAGTTACTAACAGCTGTCGCTCCTCATTCATGGACGCTAGGCGGATTACTAAGCTCCCCAGGTCAATATTTCCCCCCGTAAAATAGGTTATTTATAAACACTTCAAGCCATATTCAGAACCTATACCATTTTTTCATAACTTACCCGCAGCATAATTTATTCCGCACATGAGTTATCAGTCAGAACCTATACTTCAAACCTCCCAAACGTCATCGTTTCATACCTATCGAACCAATAGAAAGTTACTTGCCATTATTAGTATTTACTCACTAATGGACGCTACATCCATAAAAGTAATCAGCGAAAATAACATCAAGTAAGAACCCATTAAGTCATTCAAAGCATTACCTTCACAAGCATCACCTTCACATTAGCTATGCGACGTCTCAACTATACATCTTCATTATATCATGAAATAATCAGTTGAAAGGCCATGGAAAGATATCAAAGGCATTACATAACACAGAAAACCTCATTTCATTCTTCAGTCCCATCTAATAAGGATAGGTGAATAATTATATTTCGTTCCGTGTAATTAGAAAGATGTGAGTTGGCTCTTCATCTTTCAATTTCATAGCTGTCTCAAATTCCAGCTCCTAAGGAATACATTCATGATTGAGACTGATTTTAAGAACTATTTTCAATGTACTTCAAAACTGCGCATAACATTTTTCTTGAGGTATTTAAAACAGATGTCGAAGAATCTAAGATTAAAACAAATTTCCGTTTTATTAATGTTCGAGAATTGCGAGACAGTATAAGTAAACTTCATTCGAAAAAATGACTATAGTATAAATATACGGATATCATTCACGTAACGGCACCCATTACCATCATCATTACCCATTAAAAGTAGGATTCGGACAACTGATACTCATCGTCTGAGCTTCATCTTGTTCGCTCAACATTTTTTTCTTCAGCTTTTCGTGAATTTAACTATCAACGTGCCATCTGGTGTCTATTTACTTGTTTCCTCTACCCTCCTTACCCAACATTCTCCCTTCTGTAAGAGCATTTGAATCCCACTACCTCCCAATATTTCCTCGGCCCACCTTTTCTGCTTACTTTGAATATCGCCCAGCAATTTCATCATTTCTTCCATCATATTTAAAACTTCGTCGTTAGACTCCCTCCATCCTCAAGTAATTTCGCCATTATTACCCATACCCATATCTTAAAAGCCTCTAACTTACCCCCACCCTCTTACTTCAAAAAACAGGTTTCTGATATATTTTCTTTTAAGTTTTTAGCGCACTTGTCATCGATTCCTTTCTTTTTTGCAAATACCTCTTATACCAACAAAATTCTTTTCCAAATATCCTACTATTATGACCTCGCCCCTCCTCAAAATATTGCCCAAATACGTGAACTGATCCACCGGCTATAGTTTATTCCTCCCACTTCTTTACTTAACTTAGGCTTCCTACTCCGCAGTCTCTTCCTTTTCGAATATACTTCGTATTACACGTATATTATAATAATAAGGTCACTCATTGATCGTTGGATTAAGCCCTATACGAGTCCCTACAGCCAATTAAGTACCGGATAGTAAGATGATACCTTCGAAAAAAAAGAATTCTATTTCAACAGATATAAATCACTTTGAATCACAATATATTCCACCCGTTTCCTGCGATCAAGCATATTTTATGGGAAAGCAAAAAGCAAAGCACGTTTTTAGAAATTACGAAATAAAGCTTGGATAGTAACAGATAATAACCTGCCTACACTTTTGAAATTTTAGGAAGTAATTTAGAATATATTGTACCATCAATGAATTTATTTAATTGCTAATTAGTGGCAAACTATCATGTTGTGGTTTTGCTTACACCCAGAGAACAGATCTGGAGAAATTTCATCAGAAATTTGTTGAACATAGCCTGCTCACGGGTGAGATATTATGAAAGGGAAGGTTCACTTCACTGGACATTTATCCGTGTTTATTTTTCAATTGGGAGTCAGATATGTTGAATTTGTTAATGAGATATAAGCGATATAAACGACAAAAAAGTGTGTGGAGCCTGTTCGTTAATGAATGACATAAAACTGAGCGATGCACTCCGTAAAACCGTCACATTTTACGGAAATATTAGTCTGAGGCCTCCTTCAGTTCGTCAATTTCAGTATTTTCACGTCAACTGTCAAGTTAAGCAGGTGCTGGAAATTTTAAAAATTTTCAAGTTGCTGAAACAGGGACAATGTTAAATTCATTTCACCATCTCCTCATTTGAAAATGAATTTACGCAAGAATATTTTCTTCACCTATAGGTTCTCAAAAAAGTGACAGAGATAACCAAAGCTATGCTCAATATACTTGTAAAAAACTTTTTAATACATCAGGCGTGTATTACTATTTGAAAAACAATCGAACAAAGGAGACTCATCGGGCATGATTTCACTTCTTGATGCAGGTTAATGTCGATTACAATAATAATCGATTACATGACTGACAGTAATTTCGTTACAATTTTTTAAATAAACCGCTGTATGCGCGTGTACCAAATATGCTTAATACATGTACACGTCTGGCTTAATTTACGAAGATATGTAAGACAAAGCTGAGTATCAATGACAGTTATTTACCGTAGAAGGCCCGTTTTTAGTAAACTTGTTTTAATTTTCACGACCAACGAGAGGAGAAGATAAAAGAATACGAAGGGAAACAACTTCATCTAGTTACAGAATGAAATGTTTCCCAGCGCTCTGAAAGCGAATACTTGTAAGTAAGATAATTCAAGAGATGTAATGTGAAGGGGGCATGGTAGTCCAATGGGTAGAGAGCGCCGGGCTGTTGAACGAAGGGCCCGGGTTCCATTCCGGGTGACACTCTCAGCCCTACCCAAGCTGCGTGGTTTATCGCGTATTTGACCTTACAGGGAAATCATAGGCGGCACAGAGGAACGACCTGGTCCCGCAGTTCGGCTTAGTACTGGATGAGCACTCCCCTCGCCTTTCTTCGGAAAGGATAACTGTGGTGGTACAGTGAAGTATACGGACGTGTTTGTTCGTTTGTCACTTGTTTTCCTAAGTTCTTTAAGTTCCCTCCATTCTATAAGTTTCATGAAGAACACTGATTTTAGGACTTCGTTATAACTACAAATGCAGACGATTAACTCGAGAAAGCAGATTATAAACACCCAAAGTCTAATTGGCATTCCAAAGAATTATATAACCTTTAATAGGTATTCACAAAACAGTAGAGAGTAGCCTCGAAGCCACAACACCACACCTACATAATTATTAATTGCCAGATATTATCGAGAAAATTGGGTAGCGGTAGTCCAGTGGGTAGAGCGTTGGACTGCTGACCGGAGGGTCCACGGTTCGATTCCCGGGCAAGGCACTCTGGGCACCTGCAACTCCACCGGAAGTGACGATAGGCAGAAAGTGACAATTGAAGTTGAATAAACAGGTGTACCTACATTAATTGAATTTAACCTAAATTCAACTATAATAAATTACTACATCGACGGTTTTGATTCAGCTATGACTTGCATTCATCCAGCTAAAAGTGATACAGGTCTTTCTACTGAGCCAGCTTTACTTTAAATTCCAAGAAACTGCGAGAGATGCCGCAACAGTAACTTTTAACAGAGTCATCCGCTAATATGCATTTCAGCAGTAAAAATCATTCGCCTTGAGTCAAGGCGAATGATTTTTACTCTCTGAAATAGTTGCATCGTTACTCTGCCAGGAGGGAAAGGAAGATTCCATGACTGCAAAGTTCAGGAGTGACTGACGATCTTGAATTCAACCCCCATATTCAATGTAGATAAATGACGAATAATCAGGGAACAAAATCGCAATACATTGCAAAAACTGCAAAATAATATTCCACAAATGATGACGCAAATAACCAAGTGTTATCTTGTGACCAAATGGCAACTCATAATTTCAGCATATTTTGGATTAAATGCCCACCAAAATTATCCACAATTCTTAAGATATAGGTAATATATTACCTCGACTACTACTACGTCGCCATTTAATGCCGAGCCTGTCGTTAACATGGGACATAAGAAAATAGACTGAATAAACCTCGAGCAGGAGAATTACGAGGGTCATCCGGAAAGTAGTACCCGTTCGTGAAATAAAGACACAAAAGTAAATATTAACAAACATAAAAAATTTTATTTGAAAGAGGATACTTTAAACTACTTCTCAACATAATCTCCAAGCAAATTAAGGCATTTGTCATAACGTGTGACAAGTTTCTGTATTCCTGCTGCATAGTCCTTCGCCGCCAGCTCATTGAGATACAGGGTCACTCCTTCTTTAAGTTCTTCATCGCTGTCAAATCTTTTTCCTGCCAAAAAGTCTTTAAGCTTTGTAAAGAGATGAAAATCTGAAGGGGCCAAGTCCGGGCTATACGGTGGATGGTCGAAAGTTTCCCATTTGAATTGCTGCAAAAGTTTTTGTGTTATCCCAGCTGCATGAGGCCTGGCATTGTCATGAACGAGAATGACACCAGTAGACAATAGACCTCGCCGCCGATTTTGTATTGCCCGCCGTAATTTCTTTAATGTTTCACAATACGCATTGGCATTAATAGTGTCTCCACGGGCCATAAAATCAATAAGCAATACACCTCGTCGATCCCAGAAAATGGTTGCCATGAGTTTCCTGGTGGACAGAACTGTCTTGAATTTTTTTGGTTTGTTTGGTGAATGAGCATGATGCCACTCCATTGACTGTCGTTTACTCTCAGGTGATGCATAACAAACCCATGTTTCGTCACCAGTAATTATGCGAGTCAAGAAAGAGTCTCCTTCATCAGAATAACGTCCCAAAAACGTCAGTGCTGCAGCCATACGCTTGGTTTTGTGCTCATCTGTAAGCTTGCGAGGGACCCATCTTGCACAAATTTTTGCATAATGCAGATGGTGTTTAACAATTTCATGAACAATTGTTCGAGAAACATTGGGAAAATGCTCACAGATGTCATCAATTGTGACGCGCCGATCGTTCCTCACGAATTCGTCAACTGAGCTCACCAGTTGGTCTGTAATGACAGACGGTCTTCCCGAACGCTCATCGTCGTGTGTGTTCCCCCTCCCCATGTTGAAGTTGCGACACCACCGCCGAACAGACGACTCGTCCATTACATTGTCTCCATACACCTCCTTTAATTGGCGATGAATATCACATGGGCGAACGTTTCTTGCATTGAGGAATTTAATCACTGCCCTCACTTCACAACTGGCGGCGTTCTCAATTTTTTTAAACATTGTAAACAATCACAGAAACAACACAGGCAATGCTAGCGTCACGCAACTTGGCTCAGAGAAGGCAGACAAGCCACTGAAGCTATCTGACCTCGTCCAGCGGCTACTCGCGTCGTCAGCACTTCATGCGGCACGAACGGGTACTACTTTCCGGATGACCCTCGTATAATAATTGACTGCAAATTACTATGACAATTTTCTCACAGAGAAAATGACCCTTTGATAGCTGATAAATTTAGGAATGGAATGAAAATTCTTTCATTCATTAAGTCACTCATTTTCAATGGTCGCTCTGAGTGGTCGAGGCCAACGCATTTTTCTAAAGCAAGCTACGTAAATACTATCGCAAAGAAGTGACTTGGAACTTGAGTGTGCTGTGAATGCGAAAAGAGCATATCACAAATAAGCCAACCATAGAGGGTGATTAATTTGTGATATGAGAAGGTGGAGAGTTTTGCCGGAGAAATAAAATAGTTGAATAAATGGAACAATTTCATTTTACCATAACTACTCTCCGCTTCCAAATATAGTTATTCTCCCCCATTCCTTCTAAGGTAAAGAAGGCAACCAATGATGCTTCCAAAGAAGAGTATCGGAGCCAAGAGAGAAACCTGGGCCCTTAATGACGTTTGTCGGGTCGAAAACCCTAACTGACCCGGCAGGGTGCAATCAAGGCGACAGTGACTTCCCCCGTTCATACAACTTCGATCACCAATTTTCCCCCGAATCAATAGTAATAGAAGGTTGAGAGAAGCAGTTTAATGTTCGAATTGTAATTTCAGACATGAACTACGGAGTGAATGTTATAAAAGACAATTTAACGACACAGCCATGTAGAGAACTACCCGACACTGCAAACCACTGTGCAAAGAAATGCATTCATAATTTCATGTTAACTCGACTTGCGCCATCCGTTTCCTCAGGCTGGTGCCATCGATAGACGATATGATAATAATTACCATATGTTATACATTGATCGATATACTTGAAATATATCCATAATAAGTTAATATTTCTTTTTTTATTTACGGTTGGTATATAACATAGATTCTCACTGACTCCAAATATCCAGAGTGATTTTTTACTTTCAATGTGCAACAAAAACACTACGGGAATTCTTTGTTTTCTATGGTAAATTCTACAAAGGTTATGTATTTACAAAGCGTATTTATGTACGGCACAGAAAAATGGCCATTGAAGTGGGATGGTAGGCGTAAATTGGAGGCTTTTGAAATGTGAGTGCGGAGAAGATATTATGGAGATGGAGAAGATGTAGGAGGTTAAGTGGACAAAAAGGACAACACATGAGGAGATGATGGGTCTGGTGGAGGAGGAGAGGAGATTACTGGGATTAATCCTAACGAGACAGAAAAAATGGACGCAAAGCATATTGATTGGCAATGGGATGTTGAAGACTGGGATAGAGGGAGAATGTAAGGAAAACGAGGAAGGGGCAGAATTATGATAGGGATGCTGGACGGAATGAAGGGAGGAAGGAAATATACGGAGATGAAGAGGGGCTTGTTGTAGAGTAGGATGTTGGGCTGTGTTTTGTTAGTAATTACAAGATATTTATTTGATAGTTGTGTCCATCCAAAACCTACCTAAACCACTATATTACCTATAAAACGATTTGTTCTAAGGGACAGTTTGTCCCAAAAACCATCTCACTAAAATATGTAATTGAGATCACAACGTAATATAACGCCGCACTTCTCAGTGATTCCACTTCACAATAACAACCACAATAGCCAACGCGAATGTTAGTTCTTGAAGGCGAGGGGGGAAAAACCGACCTTATACTACGCTCTAATGAGTGAAATTTACATAACGCGGTAAACCGGTCAGTTCCAATCGTTGAACCATCTTCGATTACCCACGAAGATCTGAAAGCCGATGAATCATACAATTTAGGTGACGCTGGGAGCGTACAGATCTATCAACACGATTTATTGCGGAGCCAACCCGGTAGCGACTGAAGGCTCTACTCACATGATTCCCACGCTTTACTTCCATAAGATATTTTTCATCGCACACTGCAGTCGATACATCGATATATGACATTGCGTCAGCTATGACACGGCAGTTTCCAGTCACCTGTTATTATTCCCGCCATCGCTCTTCGTAATGATTTTCACCCAGGACCGGAGAAGAGCCCCTGATCGGATCATCAAGGATTCATAGAGGTTTAACCCCGATTCAATCATTACAGCTCACCCCCCTCCGCTGATCCCTTGCCCTCACGTCGACCTCTGTCGCTCGCCGAAGGGCACGATCAAGAAGATTTCGCGGGGAAGGGCGTTTCTCACGCCAGGATCCCACCGCTTTGTCAACACGGAGGAGAACACGCAACAGCAAGAAACATTGGCGTTTCCCAAAAAAATGATTGAATATGAAAGAATGGCACTTCAAGTTGCTTGGACGCCTCCATTGAAACTTCCACAGGGGATTTATTCCGTTTTCCTGATAAACTAAGGTCACATACGAAGCAACGCCCGCTTCTACTATAAAATATCTGACGAACTATTTCGACAGGTAAATTGAACAGGTTGTTTCCCAACGTGACAAGACGGGGACAAAAACCTGCACTCAGATCTTCATTATTGATACAATCTCGTGTAATTATAAATATGAACCACCCAAAGAATAAAAATTGCAATTTCACAATCACCTTGAAGTTTGTCAAATGGTTTTATTACTCCACTATTTTATAGCTGCAAAGAATAATAATAAATAATTTCACACTGTCCATTATCGTGATGTCGTTCCGGACAGCAGTAAATAACGGTAGCATGAGAAATGAAAAAAAATTCTCTGTATCTATAGTTTTTTATCGCATTTCTTTATACCTATTTCCAAATATCTTCATAAATTTAACATTAATATTAAATTAGCTCGCCTCAATACTGTTTAGGACGCCCGTTATGGAGCCCTCTATTCATATTTGATGAATAGGCATCAATTATCTCATTAAATCGTAAATGTTGCGTGGATGATAAGACCACTGTTGCTGGCGAAATACGACAGCTGTAGATGCCGTTTCACTTGATACCTAACATACCGTAAGTCCCGTTATTTACATCAACAAGAGGGGTTAAAGATAGATGGAGAGTGTAGATGACAAGAGACAAAGCGCTGGATGTAATATTCAACGTAACTCGATACCGTTTAAATAATCGAAACCAATGAAAGGAATTAATTCTTTTCCGAGCTTGTTTTATTGAGATAAATTCAAAAATCAATAATTGCACTAACATTGGAAAAACTAATTCACTGAGCAGCAAGAAAAAATATCTAGTAAAACATTTCACGACAGAATAATTTCTTCCCAGAGAATGAGGGAAAACGCCACTATAGAAAGATTTTTTCCTGCTTTGATCCACTGCGGTATGCCTTCTGTTAAAGAAAACACGGCAAAAGACAGAAATCTCCGCATTCATTGGTTGCATCAAATTTTCATCCCAGTGTACATTGTTATCATTTCATTGCAGCATAATTTGATTATTTAGGGATATTTAGCGCACTTCTCATTAATTTTTCCGAGCCAATTAATTATGCGTTGCATTGGTTAACGAATTGTCAATTGCTGTACTCGCACTTACCGGGAACACATTATTAGCGATTGGCCGAGGATTGCATCCTTGTTAATGATGTTTCGTTAGTTTCACCTAATATGCAGGTACAGCGATTTATTATGAATGTACCTATGTGAAGAAAGAAATCTCATGAACTCATATATAAATCATAGAACACGAATCTAGGAACTAAAGGAAGGCATAATTAATACGAGAAACTTTGAATAATTTATTAGAGAAGAGGTGGGTAGGAAAACTGCAACTAATAAATCCTAGCATAGTTACCGTCGTTCATGATGTGATCGAAATACAAGGCATGGAGGGACTTGGAGTGACAATATAATTAATAGATTCAGGCTTAATTTTGCGGAATCATTTCGTATTATAGAAACGAATAATTATTAGTGATTTCCCACACCTGTTATTTACGTTACTACCTGTTTCGAAAGTTTATCCAACATAAATGTGACTTTATGACGACAATCAGCACTCAAAATCGATGGTAGCGTAATAAAAAAAGAGATAATATGAAGTGACAATTTAAGTAGTCAAAAATGAGGCGACTGTACCAGCCAACCTTCATCGTATGCGCTTGGCCGTTAACGTCCCCCATTTCAAGTTTAATGTTAATGCATCATATTGAAGCGTTTTACATATTCAGAAAAGCTTACTTGAAAATATCCGATTCTGCAACGGCAAACCTATTAAATAATAAGAATTAAATTGTCTATCCTAGAATCTATTTAGGTTTTAACAATAGTTTCTTGTTATCGCTCTTATAGCGGGTTATTAATCTCGTCTGGTGTTGCTCATTTTGCTTTTGAATAGACGGCATTTATGTATTTAAGGGGGAGCAAAAGTCTTATCACGCCACCTAAAGAGACGCCAGAAATTACATACGTGTTTGCAACCGGAATATGCCCAGAATGTCAAAACTTTCTTTCAAGATATATGCCATTAAAGACTAATTTTCCACTTCCAATAACCGTCAGACCTCAAATGAAAGCTTCCTTTTGCTTGATTCACAAAGAAAACAGTGAATTGCAGTTTAAAAAAAAATTCAAAACTCTATCTTTGAGATTGGGCCTTTTTATTAAATGATCCTTACGTCAAATAGTTAAACTATTTCTGGCCTTTTTAATGATTTAAAATAGCAAAGGCTTGAAACATTTCTGCTTTTAGTCGTTACAAAGAGAACAGTTTATTTTCCTACGTTTTCTGAGAATATTTCACTCATTTACAGCTTGTTTCCATTTTCTATTTTGAATATTTGTACTACCCCGGTGGTTTTTGTTTACCAAAGAACCATATACCTCTTCCTTTCTCCTTAATAAGATAATGAAAATTTGTCAATAATTTATGTATTCACGAAGGTATGATTTTAAGGACGGCGTATCAATTTTTCTACATGATTCATCAAAACTTTGGAACTTACTCTTCGTAAATAAAAATATTTCATTACGGTTTCTTTTTGTAAGTATGAAAACAAAAATTTCGGCCTCGGGGTAAAAAGAAATGCAGATATAGTCCGTCGTGGTATCGAAAATAAAATGCTGAAAAGTCAATCGTTAGTTTTCGTGTCGTTTATCATTCACAATTTTATGGCCCTCCGGTTATTTGTCACAGTCGACACAGCTACCCAATAGCTTCGTGGTTATTACGGTCAACTACAAAGAGAAAAAGAAACTAAGCGGTAGTTACGTTTTTTTAATCGAAATTCGATCGTTCATATAATTACACCAAAATTCGAAGCTACTGCGGGAAAATATGAGCGAGAAAATCAATACTCTTACATTATTTAGTATCAGCTCCAAAACCTTTCTCTCTCGGACTAATAAATCTCCTCATTCGACAACAAATCGTGTAGTACTTAGCAGTAACTCCCCAGTTTTGCCGAGTCAAGATGTTAAATGCGTTTTTTGCAAAAGTGCTGGTACAACAGAACGATTGGGTGTCTTTATTTGTCCAAAATATAATAGTAATGTAAAGATTCAGATGTATTTAGAGATTTATCTCTGAAAATAGGAGGTAGGACTACTTTAATTAGCGGCCGGCTTGTTACCGTAGATCTTGTCACATATGGAATAATTGATAATTTTATTACTCTGAAAAAAACTGAATGATTTCCAAGAACTTATAGGCTATTTCCGTACATTTTTAGGTGCGCGCCAGTGAAATCTGATGGATATTGACAAGGTACCAGTTCCGTACTTCACATTGTTGATGGTACCTTTTTGTATTCTCACAACAAATAGAAGTTGGTCACGTCTTTTCGTAGCCGGCAATGACCACTATTTGGATATGCATAGAGGCACTGGAATGAAATCCGAAGTGATTCCTCAGAAGTAGAATACCTTCTCCACCTACACTTAATTTGTAAAAATTACTGGTCAAAATTGCTTCCTGAATAAACGTTAACACGGTTTTTAAAAATTCCTTTCGGAATATTATTGCAAACATCGACCAAGACAACTAACATGGCTTGACTCAGATTATAATATATCTAGATGCTTTGGAAAAACTATAACCAGCATGGGGGAAATCTAAAATAACACAAATTAATCAAAATAGAATTAATAAATCTTATTGTAAAACTTATTTGTTTTGCTACTGATTACGTTAAAGAATGAATTTCTTGCTTCTGGACAGGAGAAAAGGTTTCTCGCTGCCATTCGAAATACAGAGAAACACACATGCATTATTATTCCTCATGGTCCTCGTATTTCTCGTTTGGGTATATCAAATTGGGTCCAACCACATCCAAGTACGATAATTGCGGGGTAGCCGCCGCAACGGCGTGCGGTACGGAGCGGTAGTAGATATAAAAAGATATAAAAGGAGCACCAGCCTAGTATGTATAAAAATGCACTTCTACATTCAGGTATATACAAATTTATATTTACCTGTATATACAAATTAATATTTACATAAACACATGTTCACTCAAACAAAGAAATATCTCAGACGACAGGATGAATGATGGGCGTAAATGATTTCCTTTGGACGCACAGTTGATGTCAGGGGAGTTGTCCTGAGCTCCTTTTCGTAGCAGACTTCTTAATAAAACAAAAAAAATTCTCCGGATATTGACTTTCCCGCAAAATGTATCCCTACAGTTGCCATAGCCTAATCAATACATCGATTTATATTATATTAATTCGATCACAGATTTTCGCTTGCTTAATGGCTGCAATATTTTATTCTAAACCCCAGAGTAAGACTTTTCATTCTTAACAAGAATTTAGGCCAGCTGCTAGATTTGTTAAGAATTTCATTTCACTGATGGATAACGCCGCCACTATCCTCACATCGCCAGAGCTCGTCGTAGTTACTATAGTCAGTACAATATATCTCGAGCACAGGTGCCCTCAATTTCCATTGTGTTGGTGAAGTGTCCAAGAAGGATCCATTTTCGAACATGGAACATGGTTCCTCTCCGTGTTTGCTATTGAAGATGGTACCTCTCACACCAGAAAATGAATCCTCACAAATGGAAAAGTCATGACGTGCTAAATATTTTCATTTCACACCCCGCTGGAAGAGTAAATCGCTTCAGGGACTATAATTTTCCTTCGACGGTGAAATGTTTGCTCAAAATCTTTCTACTGCGCATAAAATTTGGGGTCAGAACCCCCGTGGTAGCCCTCAATAGCAAGGCATTCAACTGGGTGTTCCGCAAGTGCTATGTGGCAGGGCACAAATTTCGAAATTGAAGTCGAGCCGAGATACATTGTTTTGTTCGGCTCGGGAAAAAATTTCAGCGAACATTTAAAACAGATTTCCGCCAGAAAAGAATAGTTCATGATCTTTGCGACGTTATTGGGGAGATCACTTCATTAAGGTAAGTGAATGCTAACTTAGACTCAAACTTGTTAAATTCAGCCAAAATGGTTCTTCAATCTTGCCCCGTGAAAGGCTTTCGAACGAACGGTTATCGGGTATTTTACAAGTAACTAAAAAAACTCGAATAGACAAGGAAATTTATGATAGGTTAATAACATTTCTTTCGTAACAAATTCATGAAAAATATAAAGTCATTTCAAGGACGTAATCAAGTCTTGAATCGTCTACTCGGTATTTTGAAAAAAAAAATTAATTTTATTCATCGCAATTGAATATTTTTACGGCCTCAGCATTAATAAAGTTGGGCACCATTGATTAATACAGTTACGTGTGGATAGTTACAAATCTCCTACTTGAACGTTTCGCTGGCTTAATATCTCTCAGTCTCAACCTTCATTCTTTAATGTAACCAGAACCTAGTCGGAGTGATCAATTAGAAAATCAAGTAAAGTGTTCTTCCCTTTCGTACGTAACTGATGATATTCCTGTGCTGCCATAAAATAATTCAATTAAATGAGTTTGCTCACAGCTGGCTCGTAGCTCGTTATTGATCAAGTGTTGTGAGCACTCCCGGCACGGAATTTCTTATTAAGGGTCTCTGGCCACACCGCGGCGGCATACCGAAGGTATATTCTCAAGGAGCAAAATCGTGCCAATTGAGAATATGGAGACAAGCACCCGTGTGCCTTGTTTTTTAATTAACGATAATGAAAGATACGTTTATTTTTAGGACGAGACTGTCAAGCACCTACTCCTCCCCAAAAGTAGGCAATGAAAAGTTATGAAATTAAAGCAAATGCTACTTTTTGGACAGGCTCAAGGTAAATTTCAGTCGGATAAGTTATGCCTTAAGATTGATTTGGAGTTATTTATTATACATATTCGTTAACGAATCAGAATGAAGAAATAAATTTAAGATGCAGTTGGCATAACTCAAAGTCAGTTCTCCTGAACGAACGCTTCTGAAACGTAAACTTTGTTGATCAGTTATTAATACTGTAAAAGAAAACCTCTCCCCATGTTTAAGGTGCTTCTTATCAATAAGTAAATAATTTATCATACTCAATTTTCAGGCGTTCAGAACACGATATATTGTCCCTTACCAGAGTTTAACATGTGAAACTATTATTTTCTGTGTGCTTTCCAATGAAGTAATTTCATATCAATTTCGAAGAGGTATAAGTGTAAATCGAAAATAATGTTCCTTTTGCCAGTTCGAATATTCTTAACCTGGGAACAGTTTTGTGTGAAGCATTCGGCCTCTATTCTTTTACCGTTTAAGGTATGCTTTGGATGGACATAGATCAAATATGCCTACATTTCTTAGCCTCTCCTACCAAAAGACAATCTGACATCCCACAATACAATTAACTGTTCTTCTATTCCCCACACATTCTATCTTCATTCCGTCCATGATGCTTATCCTTTCCCTCCCTTTACTGTGCTTCCTAACGTCTTCCCCTTTAACACAGTCTTCAGCATTCCATCGTCAATCAAAATATTCAGCATCCATCTGTGCTGCCTTCTTTGTATTTCTCTTTCTCTCTTCCCCCGGAGCAGGTGAATGGACACCCCTGTCTTACCCCTCTACATAATACTGCTCATTCCCGAATCTCAATCCGTCGCACGCATCGTAGTAGTCTTAAGACAGGTACGGGTCCCTTCCTTGATCCAAACTGATCATCCTCACACTCCTCTCCATCTTTCATTGATGATCGTAAGCAATACTTCTGCAGCACGTGATATCACACCTATTATTTTAGAGACCTAACGTATGGCTAATGAGAACTAACACTGATCTACCGCAATATTCTAACAAAATTCCTCGTTCATGAAATCAATGAAACAGCCCATAAAAACCCTTAATTCCAAGTTTCCAAAAACCTTTAAGTAATTATGCGGGAATGATTTCCATACCCACTGCTTTATTAAAATAAATTTCCTTGATTATCTTAACTTAGTACCTCGAAATCAATTATGCTGGTCGGTCCAATGCTATCTATATCTAGGAGCCATATTCTCTGTTCATATCTAAGCATGCAGGCCTAATATCATTACTACATGTATTCTTACCATCTCCCTTGAATGTTTCTTGATTTATTTAATAATTTCCCTGGTTCATGTTAGACAGTTTGCACGGATTTTTCCTTCTAAATTCCCGATAGCGCTTTCATCTTCCTACATGGTGCGTTCCAAAAGTAATGCAATTGAATTTTTCACGCCGCTCCTATTGATCGGAGTGGAGTCGAACCACTTGGAGCAGGTGGGGGGGACGCTAAGCTTGGCACGAAACTAGTCTTAGCGCTCTCCAAGCTGTGGAAGTGGTAGGCCGTATTATTGTAAACCTCTGTGCGCCGATTGTGTCACGCAAGACCAACCGAACGGAAATTTCGAGTGAACTTTTTCAACGTATTGAAAATGAACCTGATTATTTGGACAGCGTCACCATTGGTGATGAAACTTGGCTTTTTGAATGTGATCCAGAAACAAAATGCCAAATCTCTAAGTGACACACCGACCAGTCCCCCAAGCCCAACAACGCTAGAATGAGCAAATCAAAAGTTAAAACAATGCTCATTGTCTTTTTCAACAGTAAAGAAGTGGTCCATAAGGAGCTTGTCCCTCAAGGACAGACAGTTAACGCTCTACTACGTGGATGTGCTGGAAAGACTTCGAAAAAGGGTCATCAGGACGATAAAAGACATCTCCGCTACCTGGCAACTCCATCACGACAACCCGCCTTGCCACAACGCGCTCTGAGTCCGCGAGTTCCTGGCCAAACACCAGGTGCCAACGCTGCCCCCCCCTACAGTCCTGACGTCACCCCAGCAAACTTCTTTTTGTTCTCTCGAATCAGGCACCCATGAAAGGAACCCGTTTTTCGTCTATACAAGAGATCCAATCATCCGTGACGAACACTTAGCGAGAGGTCCCCGAAGACGCCTTCCAGGGCGCTTACCGGTTATGACAGAGTCGCAGAGAAAAATGCGTAGAAGCCCAAGGACAGTTATTAGAAGAATTTCAGAGTTTGTGCAAATCTGTTCAATAAATTACTTTAAAATATAAAAGAATTACTTTCGGTACGCACCCTGTATACAGGACACTAATTTCACCTTTCCCTAGTAAACTTTCCATAAACTCGCACTGCGTCTTCCTCCACGCTTCTTGCTCCCTGTTATTTTCCTGTCTCAGTTAATTATTCAAATCTAATATACATATTTCCAACTGTGCTTACATTTTTTCATTTCCTTCTTTCGTCTCTAACCCATGATTTTCTTATCATTTTTTAATTTACTGTTCCTATTGTTCCGTTTGCGGCTTTCGTTATCAATTTTTAATATGTTCCCATTTATTTTCTATTGTACCAATCTTCCTATCCTCGCGAATATTTCTTTTGCAGCCTGCTGGCATTTCTTTCCTTCCGTCCCGGCTAATGCTTCTATACACCAACCCAGCGACGTCTTCCATGTTAGATTCTCCTGTATTTGGCATTACACTTCATTTGTACTTGATTATGATCTTAATTCCCATCCGCTACCAATTAATTGATTAATTACGCTATTCCTAAACCTGGACCAAACTATAATACAGTAAAACTGATATCATTCTGTACTACCGGGCTTTTTCCACCTACACCCAAGTCTTATCTGGTGTTTGAAACAAGCGTTCACCATGATTAAACCTCATCTCCCCTCGACTGCATTCTACCCACGAGTATTCCTTTTTATTTTGACTACTGCGAAACATTAAAACGGAAAACATACATGTTTCGAATGAAAGAGGCCACATGATAAATAAATTTCATATTAAATGGATAAACACAAAAGAAGTTCTACGAAAAGAAACGGTAATACAAGAAGATTGTCCGATGAAATTAAGAAGAGGCAAGATAAATAATATGCAAAGGATACCGAGAGGCAATAGGATGCCGAAGACTGCGAGAATGTGAAGATTATGCGGAAGAAGAGGTAAAGGGAGGACAAAAAATATTTAGAGTGAAGGAGGTAGATACCATGCGGAGCAGAGAAAAATGAAATACGAGGTCTTTCAAAGAGTATCGCGAATTGTGTTTTTTTTGGAAATTATTTATTTATTGATGAATATCTATTTTGTCCCCTTCAAAGCTATCCACATTAGATATTATACACTTGTGCCAACGTTTTTTCCATTCCTCGAAGCAATTCAAAAAATCATTTTTGTGATCTTGTTCAGCTCCTCCTTCGATGCAGTCTTTATCTTGTCAATCGTAGCGTAGCGTCGTCACGGGCCTCTTCAGTTTCGGGAAAAAGAAAAAGTCACTGGAGGTCAGATCTGGGGAATACGGTGGCTGCGGCATCATTAGTGTGTTGTTTTTGGCCGCGCACAAGTAACGATGTGTGAGCAGGGGCGTTGTCATGCAGCAAAAGCCAATATTTGTTCTTCCGCAAATCCTGGAGTTTGTGGCGGATTGCTTCGCGCAAATTGCGCATAACTTGCAGGTATTATTTCTCATTTACCGTTCTACCCTGTGGCAATAACTCATGATGCACCACGCCCCTGCAATCGAAGAAAACTGTAAGAAAAACTTTCACATTCGACCGAACTTTATTCAGTATTGGCTCGTGCTGCAGTTTCCATTGAGATGATTGGGAGTTTGGGAGTTCCCACGTCATAACCATAAACCCATGATTCTCCACCAGTTATGACCCTCTGGAGCAAATTTGAATCGTCGCGGACAGAGGTAGCAATGTTAATGTGTTGCTGTTTTTGGTTGAAATAGAACGATTTTGGTACGAATTTCGCGTCAACCCGTGTCATGCCCAAATCATTGGTAGTAATCAAATGGCACGAGCCAATCGATATGTTTAGGTCCTCAGCAACTTCTCTAACAGTGATTCCACGATTGGCCAATAGTACTTTCTTCACTTCATCAATGTTTTGTCTGTTGTTGACGTGCTCGGGCGTTCGCAACGCTCTTCGTCGTTCACATCTTCTCGGCCCTCTGAGAGCATTTTGTACCACCGATAAACGTTGCTTCGGTTCAAGGTAGCTTCTCCATATGCCACAGTCAATATTCGGAATGCGTCCGCGCACTTAATTTCGCTTTTCACACAAAATTTGGTAGAGATCCTTTGATCTAGTTTTTGGAACAGGCAAAAATCGAAGACAAGCCAAAACACGTCCAAGCAAAACCACTGTCATCAATTAACTGAACATTCAAAATGGCCGAACGTTTCGACATACGTACCAACATAACGCCACACAAAAATCGAAATTCAAATATACGTAACCCGCGAAAATTCCAAATCCGCGATACCTTTTGAACAGACCTCGTAAAGCTTAGCAGTGCAGCAGAACTTAAATAGCTTGGATTTATCGAAAAGCTATATAAAACGGTAGAAAAATAAAAATTGACTGTTTTTTACACATACAATTTTTTCAGCGGGATGAAAGAGTCCTACTCATAATGCAGCTATACGAGGCCTTCCTTCAGCGTACGAGAAATCTACAAGTACAATCTACTTGTATTGCGTAGGAAGAGCTATAGTTTTTATCATTTCTCTACCAAAAGGTGTCTTATTACTAAGACTAACCCTCTCCGGCATAAAAAGCTATCATTCGAGCCAACTATCCCCAGTATGTAGGGTCAATGAAGTGGTTATATGAGTGAATCGTCGCTGATGATGATTTCAAGTTACATGAGCCGAAACCGAAGAGCAAGTTTGACTGAACCTCTTCCGAGGGTTACCATGGGCATGTTTATACGTCCGAAAATAAATATTTTATTCTCTCTAAGAACTTTTCTACACTCAGCTGTCTACCCAAATGACGTTACGGAATGAAGCACAAAAAGACAAGTGAAAACTTCACCGTTTAACGGAATCACAAACCCCAAAACGGAAATAAATATGGGAGAGGACTTCAGAGTCATCCAGAAGAGACAACTGCATGAATAGGTGACGAGGCATTGAGGCCGGGAATACCTCAGCTGAATTCCACCCAACCATTTAAGCGGGCAAAGGAATTCCCACACTGAAGATAAGAATAACACACGGAACACTTCATCGATCCACGATTCGAGAAATGCGGTTGTCAGAGATTGAATAATATAAAAACTGGCCTTTGCAGCCATTGGGAGATGCAAAACAATGATTTACATGTGAAGAATCGTCTTCCCACCCTATACCAACGGCTCCACCGAAAATAAGAAATTTTTTTAAACATGCAATTCGAAATACGTAATGATACGTTCGAGACAAAAGACGATACGTTCCTATTCCTTATTCAAGCAACATCACTGACCTCTTTCACCTGTTGTGAAAAAATATTGCTCATCGAATGCAGAAGGTCCTGTGGCAAAATTGCAAAAAGCAACAAAATGCACAAGGGCTATAATACTCTCACAGTTTTTACCGAGTAAGACTTTTTCACTTTCCAAACTAGTCAACTGTAAAGTCACCCTCAACATGGGAACATTGGCAGAGGTAGTTAAGAAAGTGGTCTAGGAAGAAAAAATAAACATGAATACGAAATAAGGACAAAGGATATAGTAGCTATGTTGTTCGTATGCAGAATCGCAGAGATAAGGAATCATAGCCCCAATAAAACCGTACAGAAAAAGTAAATATTCGACGGATAGTGAATATGAACGCTGTTATACATTCCAAAAAAGTTAACAATCACACAGTTTCAATTTTCTGAACATAGAACTCTCACCTCAAGTAGAAAATTGGAAATGTCTACACAATGGCCGCCAATAAATTCCAGCCTAATAATGGTAAGGAAATATCGTACGGCAGTCGCACGTTCATGATACGAACATCTTCAGCAATTAGAATGTCGGAGAAGTTTCCTAACCACTGCAACGTTCTTAATGACGCAACAGCAGTAAGAATTCAAATACTATTTTATGTGCTCCGAGGGAAAAAGTACTCACTGATAAGGAATAAAGAGCCGCTATATGCAATATTTCGACATTTCCACTTCTTGCTAAGCAGTTCATACCTCTGAGTAAAGTATTTAGCTACCCTTAAATGTAAATTTATCGAGGTACTAATACATATCCATCACGCCACAATAATTGGTAGTGTCCAATGCGTCGACCATGCCGCCAACTTGGTTAGCAAATTTTTGGTAGAACGTAATGGATAGCCATTCCAAAAATATAAGAAATAGTTCAGTTCTAACCTCCTCACAGAGTATGCAAAAATATTCATGGAATCCTTATCATACCTTCCACCTTGGGCCCCTCCGGGAAAAATGGCTAAAACGAAGGGAGTTAGCACTGTGTTTGTCGGCAACGATTGCCTATGAACTACGGCATGATTGCATTTTGCTAGTCCACGCGACCTTCTGGTAGGCCTACAGGGAACCAACGTTAATTCCGCTTTAGCTGATTCGAGCGAGTAAGTCTGGTATAACAACTACATTTCTTGTTATGCGTATGAATAAAATAGTCTCATGCTTTTTATTACATCTAAAAATGAATCGCAGCGAGAGAAATGCAACTATAGCTCTTGTCACACAAAAATGAGAGCTAGTCTGAACCAAATGAATCCCTTTTTATAAAGTCTTCATTCCTGAAAATAAGGATACAGTTGAACTATTGAGCAAGACAAACGATTACCAAACAAATGAATACCCCAACTCTCAGTCGATAAACCATCCGACTAAATCAGATTCTTACTTCCATATCACTAGAAAATCAACATCAAGTCATATCGTTTGCATTCCGCTCTTATCTCAGCGTGCGACTAGCCAATATGGTATTAAGAGATACACATCAAAAACCGTTATCGGTAGACAGCATTTTGGTAAGACCTTGTATTTTCGATTAATACGAAGAGAGCTTACGATCTTGCGCGCCATACGGAGAGATTAATCAAAAATTAAGTTAAATACATTCATGAATGAACACACTATGAATAGCTTTAGAATATGTAAGTTTAATTACTTTATGACGAGTTTCAGAATAATGCTTAGCTATTCAACCATTAAAAATTAGGGAGTCGTCAGTAAATAAGTCAATTTTAGTACAACAACACCTCCATTTAGTGTTTGCCAAATGTTAAATATTTAATCAATGTCTCAGTTTGGACAATGCATAGAAAAAATATATTGTTCCTATGCTTACTCTTTACCGAGTAAGCTATCCCTCTAAACGAAACAGGAAAAGCGACGTAGCACGTGTACTTCATGCACGACCTATTATCACCTAAACAAAATGTGACGATCATGTTTAAATTAGATCGCCCTAATAGCCCACATTAGAGTCAATGAACTGGTCCGAATTCCTTCAAGTACTTTCATGAATTCCAGTTCAATGAAGTCCATAATAATTGTATTTCCCAGGTCACCAAAAAACCTGTAAACAGATAAACGACTTGAACCAATGACTTAAAAGTTGATAGCTATGTATCTGCCGCGGAACCAGATTTTCCCACAATGACAAGTAAACCACGAACTCGTGGCTTTCCAACAACCTAGAAATACTTTAACCAACAGTCTATGCTTACTGCTACCCACAAGACAAACGGAGCCTTCGAAATTCCTTAAAAAGCGCTATGGTAGCTAGGGAAGAACTGCTCTACAACCCAGACAATAACTCGCTTACTGGGAGATATTTTTAGGAATAGATGCAAAGCCTGGCGACACCTGTTCCATGTATTGATCTAACGTCTCGTCATAGATACGCCAACCTAGGGTCAACGGCTTTCACGAAAGCTGCCAGAGAAAAGAATCTGAACTATTCACAATGCCTGTGACATTGTATGTACGGTATTTCGTCACAACATCTTGTTCCTTTAAAAGCCCCAAAATTTCAGAGTTTAAGAGGACGCCTCGGTAGCTAAAGTGGCTAAAGCACTCGACCGGATATTGAGGGATCTGGGTTCGAATCCCAGTCAAGGCGAATGATTTTTACACTCTGAAATTGTTGCATTGAAATGCACATTAGCGGATGACTCCGTTAAAAGTTACTGTTGCGGCATCTCCCGCAGTTTCTTGGGAATTTATTCACAATGTATTCCTAAAAAGACTCCCCTCAAGTTCATGGAAATAGGAGGCAGTTTACGTGAGTTCTACATATGAGTAGAGAGGAGTAAAAATTCCTTGCACACGACAGCTACATTCATACTACAATGGTAAGCTACCGAGTAAAGATAAGCCAGAGTCGGGCCAGATGCTGTACCATAAAAATGACGGTTAACCAAAAACTTCCCTTTCTGCCTCTTCTATCTTGCCCCGAAAACTCTTTTTTATTCCATCACCATATCTAACAATTCTTTGTTTATCTTCCATCGACCAGCTTTACCATCAGTGGCTACAATCACAACTCAAAATCTAATATTCGCTCATACCATTTCCCCCACAGCCAAGTTTCTGGATTTCATTAAACTGCGTCCCACACTACTTTCGTATAGAACAGTTTTCCCGGGAATCGCAACTGCTGACCCATAAGGCCATAAGTTGTCTAACTTATTGACAGTTTCTTTTGATCACGTAATTCATCTCGCAAAACCAAACCCAGAACAAATAAAAAATTTTCCCAAAATCTAATTTACTCCGCTCTACTTTCACATTTACCTTAGCATTCCAACTTCAAAGAGAATCAGTACCAAGTTTTCTCCATAAATGTTCACTAAATATTAATATCTTCATTCCATACATCTCAGTCATCCTGTCTACTACCCTACATCGACCGGTAACTAGGTACGCCGTGCCTGAGTGATAGCTTTAATTTTAAACGGCAAGCTCGGGTCAAACCGGCATCTGGAAGATGTGACAGCGAATTACGGCGACCAATAATGATACTTGCACGGAGATATTCCGAACCGATTCCGAGAAATTCTGCAGAAAAAGATTAAGAAAGTTGGAAGGAACGAAGGGTAGCAGAAAAGGGATGCTGATGGAAAAGGGAGGCAGATTTGAATTCAGCATTGCTTATTGTAACGTGGGGTTTTACGTTAATTAGCGTAGTGCTTGGTGTCGTTTAAAGGAGTAGCAGTGCTTAGTCCCGAGTACATTAATGTGTATTTCAGACAGTACTTTAATGAGTTTTCCTGACATTACATATACACCATGGATGATCATTTATTTCTTCCACTTATCCAAGTAATCCAAATTGTTAAAGCTTGCGGCAACGCTATAAATTCCAACGGTCCGTGAATGATATTTCATAGAAAGAGTACACATCTTACTAAATTTACAATTTGTGAATTACAATCTTTGAATTGAAATTTACAATTGAAAACATGATACATGTATCCGTGGTAATCTGTGTTTTACCTCGAAAGACGCCTTGGTTTCAAATCCCGCCAAGGCCATTAGTGTATTCCGATTGTGGAATGATACGTAAGATGTATTTCTATGAAGAACTTGAACCAAACTTATGTTACACGAATTGATTTTTACGAATCACAATTCTTCCAGAAACACAGATTGAAATGGGTAGGAGAAATTTTTACTAACATTTTTAAATTCACTGGTCACTTCAGCACCACTAGGAGGACCCCATCGCCTAAATTAATGCACTTAATTTAATTACCGAAAGGTAACAGTTAAAGCAAATGAGTATTTCAATAGAACAGAGTACGATATAAAAAAGAAATAATGGCATGAAACTAGGAACTTTGACTCAAAAGTCTGACTTTATGTTTCCTAAAATAATTCAACAAAGCATGTAATGTGATCACAATACTATACTATTTTATCTCGACAGTGCACCAAAGAAACTTTCCTGACGTCAAGAGTCCCTATGCCGAGGAAGTAATTACGCAACAAAGGACCCAACACAGAAGTACATGCGTAAACCACGAAGGGAATTTGTGATGCTACCAGTTAAGTCCCCCGTCCGAGCTATTCCCCACAAAGGAAAACTATGCGCCTCACGTTGCCTGGCGCCAGTCCAGGAGTGACACTTCAACAAACTTAGAAAAAATATCCAAATTTCCGATGTGAACGATCAGAACACATTGGCAGTTAGTGCGTTACTGGTAAAGCTTCAACTCAGTTTTCAAAGAGGCAGGCACCGCATCAATGAAAAGCACCGGTGGCTCCAAAGGACAAAACAATTACGCACCGTGATAAATGCATTAAATAAAATCACAATTATAACTCCACGCCCAGATCATCAGAGGGAGATTCGCACGTACCAACAATAAGGTACCAAGTACACTGTCTGAGACGCCAATATGCACTTTTAATCATTAAATATTGGGGATTTCAATTGTATCATATTTTTTTCCGTTTTCACATTAAAGATGTCCTTTTCATGAAAATGTTATTTTCCTTTAACTTGCCCTTTTTAATTCCTGCAATAAAAACACATATGCCCTATTCAGATTTTTGCTTCGAGAGCAGTCTTCCCCACGGTCAGAGCCCTTTCCTTCATCTTACTACCTATATCATTGAACATTTCCAACAAATGCTTTTCTATTTTCAACAATGCCATCGAAAGATGCAGTAAATTAGTATTATAGCCTTCGCAAATATTAACTACAACTTTATCCCATGAAAATTAAAAAAAACAACAAATACACGAAAACTAATATCCAATGCTGATATACTAATTGATGACATCATGACGACTGAATAAACGATAAAAGGTTATAAATACTATCAGTAACTTCTGGTTGATGATTACGCTATTTTGATATTTATAGATGTCCTACTTTGCAATTTACATAATTTAAATGAGCAACATTAATGTATTTAGCTTTACAAATTTTACAAAGAGAAAACGCACTGTGTAACCACAGCCTGACAATCAATATTGATTCCACAGCATATGACAAATAATGCACAAGCGATTGGTCGGGGAGGATTGCTAAGGATTAGCCGGCACAGGGACAAACAAACTCTGGGGGTAACTGGAACCTAGCATACCGATGTATGGGAAATCACCTTGCGCCAAATATGCGAAGTGGGAAGGACATGACGACATCCCACCCACACTCCTGGAAAAGTGCCTTACGAACGGTATTGTAGTGAGCAAGAGATTAGGCTCCCCATATTAACCTTTTGTTATAGGGAGGGAAATGGCTCGATAAAGGATATGAGGCGGTGCGAAGTACATTCCTCGATCTGATTTCAAGATGGTAGCACGCGTAGAAATACTTAAATACTTGAAGATAAGAGCAAATCCTAACGAACACCAACACCAAACATACATAGTTCAAAATAAAAAACACCGTTAATCACGAACAAAAGCAAAGCAATGTAAAATAAATTGTTGCTCACGTGAGATGAAACCCTAGCTTAAAATGGCAAAATCATTTACTTCATGATTTATTACGATTTTTCGCGAACAAAAGAAAGGGCTGCGTTGTATTAAATCTCATCCGAGATCCGTTACATCACTCGATCTTTTGCAACTAATACTCCTTGCCACAGGTTAATTTCCCAAAGAATTTTTTTCAACAATACCAGATCTATTGTCATATTCACAAAATAATATTTCGTTCTATGATTTAAGTCCTCCCTTAAAATTAATCCAACACTATCCACATCTAGAATCCATCAACTCACGCACGGGAATAATCTGAGCACCTTATGCTTATAACCAGTTCCAATAGTTCGAGCTTGAGCCATAAAAAAGGTCAACCGTAACACTGCCGAAAACGACCTCAATAGACGGACGGATATTAATCGCGGAGTGCACTATGTCAACTAAGATGAAACTAATAATAATCACAAAAATGTCACATATCACACTACGAAGTGAAGTTTATCACGGTAAGACTTTTAACAAACGCTGCCCTCATTTCCACGAGAGAGGTTGGAGATATTGCTTCAAAATTTACATAATGACATTTTTAGACTTAATATTGAAATAACTCACATAAAAACAAGCGACGGTGATAATTAATATTTTTATGAATAGTAATACCAGCATCCGAAGCACAAGCAAGAGAGATCAGTCGAGGTGGGCCAGAATCATGGCTAACCTCAAGAGTCCTCTGAGCGGTATCCACAGAAAAACGTTAACCAAAGTTGTAGTTTAATACGACAGTGGGTAATAATTTGGTGAAACCGTAATACTCACTTTTCACAGAGATTTATTATTTTATAAATATTCTATGGTTATGTAATACTAGTCAACTACGAAGGAGCAAAGGAGCCCGCGGAGGGGATTTCTCTCCCCCGCGACGAACTTGTTTCCAGTCCCGACAAAGTACGATGAATGGATAGAGACCGAAATAGTTGAAATAAGAGGTATACTCAACAAATAATGAAAACAAATGTATTTATTTCTTACCATAAGTTAAAGTACAAATGCCTGATTTCATGCTGAATTGGTGGCTTAATGTGTGATGTAAAAGTGATAAAAGTTGCACTGATTTGACTCCAGCACTGCCGCAGACGGAAACCGTTGCAAGTTGAAACATGTCTGTTCGCCTACGGAAACGATGAAGGCAACACGCGAAGAGCATATTCTGAATTGAAATTTTGCCTCCGCCTGGACCACACTTCAAAAGGGGTCTTTGAAATGCTAAACGAGCCTAATGGGGAGTCTGTTCTTTCATATAGCACAGCTAGAAGGTTTAAACATTTGAAGGGGGGAGACGACCAATTTCAACGGAAGATGGACCTTGAGCGACAGTCATTGCTCTTACAGATATTGAACAGTAACACCACTGCTGTCATTGTGAGGCAAGACTGTTGAATAACGTTACAAGCACTAACAAAAATATTAACATTTTTATTGCATATGACAAATTGAGTAGCGAATCAAAATTATTAGAGGAGCTAGGTTGGGCAGCTCACGGGCGAAGGTTAAATTAAAGATTAAATCTCTTATATACATTAGAAGGATGTCTCTTTAGCAATGATGCTTAGAATGTGTTACTAGCTCCATCGTACTACGTTAGGGGAGATGTCAGTAAAATTAGATTTATTAAGGGTAGAACAAATCGAGTTAAGATATCATTTTTCCCACGAACGGTAAGGGACCAGAACAACGTTGTCCGACCACGCTAGGATGGATAAGTATTTTGGGTCAAAAGCAGTCTGATGTGTAATCGCCCCCTGCCACACACCCTAGCGGTGGATTTCAGGGACGATGTAGATTAAAATTGCATACCGTTTACACGCTGGTAACAGGAGAATTGCACGTGCAATGCAGACGAGCTTGTGCAGAGTGGGCTCCGAGATTGTTCATACCAGAACAGGATGTTTGTATACAGGTTTGTTCACAGTCGAAATTGATGCACAAAAAGATGCGGAGTTTCTTTCGAAGGTTATCAGTGCAGAGGAAACATAGCTCCATCATTATCAGTATTTGATCCTAAGAGCAAACGGCAAAAACGTGTGGGAAAACTCCAGCATCATCAGTATCAAGAAAAAAGCCCAAATGATGGTCCCTACTGAATTAAGGCGGTTATGGTCACGCCATATTTCGATGCTCAGGGAATCGTGTATCAGCATGTCGCACCAGCACGCACAGCTGTAAATGGAGCATACTACAGGAATGTACAAAACAATCTAAAATGGGCAAATCAAACGCAGAAGGCTACATTGCAAAGCAACAAACCGGATGCTACACCATAATAATGCACGGCCGCACAACGCCGTCGTTCACGTGCTCCTTTAAATTGACTTGGTGGGAATTCCATAAAAGAGCAACAATGACCACTATTTTTTCATCATGACAGCACATCCCCTCGCGTTTTAACTCCATTCAGTTGCAGCCTATCCAAAACACGTGTACGGTTGGATAAACCTTTCCACGGGTTCTACACACAGTTGCTTTCCAGGCAAACGCCTTGGATTCGACTTCCGCGGAAGGTAGATTATTCAAGGCTATTCCGAAGACATTAACATGCCCGCGTTTCCTGGTCCGTCAGGGACCTTTTGCCCACTTCACAGAATTCACTGCGGTACATGGTATATTATCCACTCCAGGAGAATATTTGTACGAAGTAGAATAATGCACTACAATGCAAACGTTCAATTCCACCATGCATTCTCCTTCAATCACATACTTCAGACGCTGCGATCATAATAGTTTCCCTGTTTGTCTGCTGATGTCCTGTATAATTCTCGCTTCTACAATACGGGTAAAATGAAATGTAGATTATGTTAATGCAGAGTATCTCCACCCCCATCGCTATCCCCGGGATTTGGACCTTTCACTGTGCACTCACGCCATTATTTAATTTATTTTGCAATCAATTTCACAGGATAACACGAAAATTAAGACTTCCGAGGCCCTCTTTGAAAGGTCAATGCGAGGCCATAAATTCTACGGCGGCTGACCAGAATGCTAAGATGGAAATCTGATTAGCTGCCCACTGAATACTGGAATGTGATCCGAGAGGTCTTTCACAGACCCAATGATAACCTTTTTTTGGTATTGCAACACACGATGAACGAGTCAGAAGATAATTCGAAAAAAGGAATGGAATTCGAACCTCACAGTAGATTATCTCAATACAATTGAAGGTAAATAAGCTGCACAGCCGTGAGCCACAGGCTTAACGTTTCCAACCAGAAAGAGACAAAAAGACAATTAAGGAAAAACTTCTTATCGGCGGTGTTTTAAGAGCGACAGAGGAACCTCGGGTATTTGAAATCCAGTCCACGAAAAAAATATTGGTCTGAGATTTACTTCTCTCTGCAATGACGGCAATTAATCGTATAATTATAGAGAGGAGAACGCCATCACCCTGGGTGTCCCTTGTCCTAAAAGGCGGCTTGCTCCAATATTATGTAGAAGAAGTATTGATTAAAAAAGTAAGAAGTTTTCCCGAATATTAATTTCAGTGCAAAGTAAGGAACTGGCGAGATTTCCGTGTGCCCTTCCCATACTGCGTAACTGAAGGAAACCAACATCGTGTCACTGCATTCCGCCAATTTTCATTCTTACCGAGAAAAATGCGGTTTACATAAATCATGGTGCAAGGACGTAATAGCATGAGAATAAGCTAGCCACATCTTCAATAATTTTTGGCTTAGGAGTAGTCAAGGAAATTAGGTTCCTTCCTGAATTCCTTGAATACTCCTCAGCCAAAAATGTTCAATTCCGCTGTCCATTTACAAATCAACACTATTACGAAAGTTACCAATGTTTCCATTATTTTTTTCTCAATCAAATGACAGTCCGTAATAATCGTTAGACATTTTGGGGTGGATTTTCATCATAAAAGATAATTTGGATCGAAGTAACACTTATGTGAACATTTATTTGTGACAATGCTATCCCACATCTGCTCCTTTGACGTATCTATTAATAATTATTAACTAAGTTCACACAAAACCCCACAAGTCGCCCTGAGGGATTGTGGCGGGGTATGCTAGGGGAACCTGCCATGGACAAATGTGTTCATGCATGCATATACATTTAAATTAATCACTGTTCTAAGGCAATGAGTGAATACTGCGATGAAATACAGTTCAAGCGATTTTCTTAGCCGATGAGGTAGCCTTTAAATAAATTAAGAATGGAACGGAATACATGAATCCCCGAACCATTCCTTCAACACACAATGTCCCACTGAGACACCAATAATCTTGAGTACCACCTCACCCAGTTGAGTATCACCCAGGCGCGATCAAGGTTATTAATGTTCACAGACAGAAATGAAGAAACATGACAGAAAGGCGCATTGTATATTTTTACAGATTTACTGAAGCTCAATATGCTTCAATTTTGACATTCCGCACAGACGAGCTGATAGCTAGAACAGCTACTGAAAAGCTATATTGATAATCAATTCAACATGAGTATTAAAATTGTACCTATGAAGAAAAAATGAAAAAAATTCCTGAGTAAATATTAATTTGATTTTCTTACTCTTTCGTCAAATATATAACATTGAAAAATGACCCTTGACCTCGAGTGAGTCTAAAGGTTAATAAGTAACTGAATGAAAGCTGGAAAACAGAAACAAATTATAAAAAGGAAATAATTTGAGAGTAAAATGTGAACTTAAATACTGAATAAATAATACGTCTGATGAATGAAAGAAAGTTTAATTAGAAAAGATATTTAAAGTACAAAGGCATTAAAATAAAGTTAAGTAAGATTATTAATTAAGTTACTGTCTTGGCCATCACACCAATGAAACAAAGGATCTCATGACAGAATAGAAACCAATTCAATGAAAATGTTAATATCGCTAAGAAAGGCTGTTTATTTAATGGAAAGATATTTAAACAAAGATGAAGGATAGAGATGCATTTAAAGCATTTGACTGCATCAGATGGCACTAAATGAAACGAAATAACTTGACAATAATCATCAGGAAATAAAAAAATATTCTAGGCTCCCCTAAATTTTGCTTTTCGGAATTCATGGACTTTAAGCAATGGCTTATTCATTTAACGCACTTATCATACTCTTTTTGGCCTACAACACTACGTCAAATGCGTCTTAATTCCAGTCATATTCATTGTGAAGTGCTATCATAAAGTCTAAACGTAAGCTAACACGTTTAAATTCAGAAACTCATTGTTAAAATTATTTACCTCCATGAATCGCGTAGTGCAGACTGCTGCCTACATATATACGTAGTAACTATAAATATTCATTAGACTTGCGAAATTTGCATCGCACCACAGGGTTCATTAAATCCTTAATCTTGGCGTGTGACTGCGTCGCGGCATTACACATGAAAAAAGCTCGGTTCCACCGTCGGGCGTGCACAGGTACGATATTCAAGTTTTTAACGTAAACATGACCGTGACAGAGCCTTGCGGGTTGCTGAAATTCTGCCTGCCCTTTGTAGCATATGCTAAAGGAGAGGATTCCCGCCAGACCTGGGAAAGCGTTGAGAGAAACACGCTGCAGCACTACGTTCCATGATGCTACTTTCTCCAAGTGAACATTGGAGGTTAGTATGGTTATGTCATCTTGAATCTACTTCACTATTCGAATTGGTGACTTCAGCACCGCAAGCAGATAATCATTCATCTTCCGTAAAATAATGAAAACATCACGCTCAGGATTATAAGTACATTCCTTTTCGAACGTAATATATTAAATAAATACTACCTCACACAATACTTCGATAAGTATCCACACTCTTGGGAGAAGCTTAATTGTATTATCTCAGTTGAGCCGAATTCCAGGAAAATAAATCCTAAGTTTTTGTGCAATTTCTTTAGAATTCAGACCACTGCTACCTTTCTGAACTTCCGAAACATATTCATGTGCCTTAAATGTTTTAGATGGAATGCTTTCAAGTACATTAGCAGCAACTGACCTACAGAGGATGAGAAGCACTCTTGAATTCCTGTAAACCAGGTAAAGACTATATTTCGTACAGTAAAAGTTACTTGCAAAATAAGAAGGCTGTAATTTCTGAGGAAATAGGAATTACGAAATTTGGACTTATGAAATAGGAACCCAATTGAATATTCACACTCTTCACATTGGAAATTCGTCAAAAAATATAAATTATTCATATTCAAAGGGTTATTATAATCTAAATGGCACAGAACCTTAATACTATAAAATATTTTTAAAATATGCAAATTATTATCATTTAACAGGCGGTTGATTTAATCCATATCATTTTTAAGATTTTTCTAAGTTTGACACATGGCATATTTTCCAAAATTTATTAAAACATTGAGGAATAAAAGATTTGAATAAATATTCAGCCAAGGGAGAATTTAGAGGATTTGCTGTTAGTTTCGACGGAATCGAATAATTCTCGGGAGGACCTTGGAGAGCAAAAGAATGGAGAAACTTTTAAGTAAAACCCGACGAAAAGAGGCAAATTGCCCATTAGGAAGGTTTTTAAACCACTTAAAGGACGTCGTTTGGGAGTTTCTCAAGAGTTATTCTCCATGCTTCTGCAGAACAAGGAAGATTCTGCGGAAAACTAAAGACTCTGCGATTCTGCAGATGAAACTTGTGGGCAGCACTAGTGAAGAAATTGACGAGGTCTATCCAATAAATACGCGAACTGGTGCAATATGGCAGCCAAAACGCGGAATATACTCATGCCCACTAGCGGCGCTAGTTGCGTGAGACCCAATGAGCCGTCTGTGCTTGGTGGATCGTCGAGCTGTGCGTATGGTGCCAGTTATCTTAGTTTCTGTTGACCTTGTTTTTACTAATTCCAAAGAAACTGCGGGAGATGCCGCAACAGTAACTTTTAACGGAGTCATCCGCTAATGTGCATTTCAATGCAACAATTTCAGAGCGTAAAAATCATTCGCCTTGACTGGGACTCGAACCCAGATCCCTCAATATCCGGTCGAGTGCTTTAGCCACTTAAGCTACCGAGGCGTCCTCTTAAACTCTGAAATTTTTGGGGCTTTTAAAGGAACTAGATGTTATGACGAAATACCGTGCATACAATGTCACATGTATTCGTAGTCGTGCGCGAGGCGCCACTGTTTACGAGGTTAAAGCCAACTTTAAACACGTATGGTGTTTTCCCTTTGACAAATTCCAAAGAAACTGCGGGAGATGCCGCAACAGTAACTTTTAACGGAGTCATCCGCTAATGTGCATTTCAATGCAACAATTTCAGAGCGTAAAAATCATTCGCCTTGACTGGGACTCGAACCCAGATCCCTCAATATCCGGTCGAGTGCTTTAGCCACTTAAGCTACCGAGGCGTCCTCTTAAACTCTGAAATTTTTGGGGCTTTTAAAGGAACTAGATGTTATGACGAAATACCGTACATACAATGTCACATGTATTCGTAGTCGTGCGCGAGGCATAACATCTAGTTCCTTTAAAAGCCCCAAAAATTTCAGAGTTTAAGAGGACGCCTCGGTAGCTTAAGTGGCTAAAGCACTCGACCGGATATTGAGGGATCTGGGTTCGAGTCCCAGTCAAGGCGAATGATTTTTACGCTCTGAAATTCTTGTTTTTACTGTTTGTCGAAAATTAAAATTGACGAAATCATGGAGCAACGAATCTACATCAAGTTTTTGGAGAAGTGCGTTAAGCGTTATCAAGAAATAACTGAAATGTTGACAGTTGTTCACGGTGATAAAGCTCTGAAGAAAACATCAGTTTTCAAGTGGTTTAAATCAAACCAAACCATCAGGAAAAAGCCGATCGAAAATCAAAGTCATGCTCCTGGTTTTCTTTGATGTCGAAGGTGTTGTTCATCATGAATTTCTCCCGGAAGGACAAAGGGTAAATGCTGTGTTCTACCTTACAGGTTCTCAAGTGTTTGAGAGATCGCGTGCGCCGCGTGCAACCAAATTTGACTCGCGGCGATGGATGGATCCTTCACCATGACAATGCACCGGCACATTCAGCATTGATTGTTCGCCAGTTTCTTGCAAAAAAACTCAATAACCATCCTTGATCATCCTCATTCGCTTCGAATTTTTCCTATTCCCAAAATGCAAAAGTGTGATGAGGGGACATCACTGGGAAGATGCTGACACTCAATAAAACTAGAAACAACAAGAAAACTAAAAAGCCTAACTGCCCAAGACTTCCAAGGGTGCTTTAAACAGTTAAAAAGAAGATTGAATGAGTGCATAGCGATGAATGGAGTGTACTTTGAAGGGGCCAAAATCAATAGACTAAATTTTGTAAAATTAAGTTTTTATGGCCTGAGTTCGCATAATTATTGGACAGACCTCGTATACATTTGCTGTTAGGTATTCAACTTTTGGAGAAACCCATTACGTTTGTTTTCTGGTGATTATCTCCAAACAAACGGTTCTGTAGTTAACGCTATTCTTCTGGTTATCGCGAAACATTTACGGCCATCGACGCCCAAAACGATACCTAATTAGAATATTGCTAAACCTATATTTTTGACAGATTTCGTAATTAGCTTTTGTACTCATCGAGAACATCATTACAGCGGTCTTTTTGTGATTATCTCTCCCGCATATTTCGGCCTGCTTCTGGAGCGTGTTCACCAATAACTGAAATTTCTTGGCGGAACGAGTAAGTAAAGCAAAAGGTATCGTCAATTTACATATCTTCGTCTTTGAACTAAACAATTTTAAAAATCGTACACTGCCACACTAGAACGGGAAAACTAAACAGACATACACACTAAAACAGAAATTAGAACAACACCCTAATTTGATAAACTGCAGATCAGATAGAGACGTTTAACACGTACTCGCATAAGAATTCGCACCCCTTCATTTTGGTTACTTTTCCTTTTTAAGTTTCAGACATTCTATTTATTGTTGTTTCTTGATCTGAGGAGGGGTAGTAATAGTTTCCTTTGTTCCTGACATGTGCAGGCATTCAATATTTCCCAGGCGTATGTACATCAACCCTGCTTAAGTCGATTTTCCGGGACAATAATGCCACAAACGGTGCTAACAGAGATGGACGTATGACATTTCGTAATGCGTCCACCTTCTGCAAGCAAGTTTAAATATCTTAAGTAAATTGCATACTGACATGATAAGGCAAATGCAACGGGAAAAATACCGTTTTTTATTTTCACAATTAATTTCCAACCTCACGTACAATAATATAAAAATAGATGGTCCGTGGGAAATGTGCTCAAGCTATCAACAGTTTTTCGAAAAGGAGGACAATATGTCCCCGATATTTCGACAAAAATGTTCAACCCTGTCAAATCGTTCTTGCTCCTTGGACATCTAGGTCTTTCAAACATAAACATTGTTATCAATCCGTGGGTCAATGCGGTTTGATACGCGAGGGTAGAGTTCACCCAATACTAAACCGCAAGGCGAGTGAAATTCACACATCAGGGCAGGAGGCCAGCTTCTTTCCCTATGTTGCCTACAGTAGGAAGTTCTGTTACCCGAAAAATCACACAGCTTGGGTGAAGCTGAGAGTAACCAGATGCATGCCCGGAAATTGAACCTGTGCCCTCTGGTCAGCAGTTCAACGCTCCACCCCAGGACTATCACGTCCCCATCTCAGTCTTAAAACTTAGTAATTCCACATACCTCAGCACCTTTCTATGATCATGATGCGGATCCCACAATTAGAAACGCTTAACTCTTACCATGACTCCGTTACAGCGGGGATCTGTTCTCGGCACCTGGGTCCTAAATTGATCAAATTCTCTATTTTTTCATCAATTTCGGATGTAAGACATGATACAGCGTGTAGCATAGAATGGTATTTGATTACCATTACTGAATAAAAAACTGATTGAAGACGGTAAATTCCCACTTAAAAAATATTAAAGCGGCGTGATTTTTGCCCGTCAGTAGGACCTATTGCGAAGTAATCATTGGGATGCTGGGATGTGGTGATAGGCGAAGATGAGAAACAGTCACTTCATTATGGACAATGCACGGGGAAGGGTATGACCGCCGATCAACATAATTTCGGAAGGAATAAAAAAATTACAAGGATACGTCTGCTGCTGATGCATCCGCGATTTGCAGTACTAACGAGAGTTAACTAGGCGCGAGGATTACAGGAAGTTGGTATCGTTAGTAAATACAAATGTATCCATTTTATGTATGTTTTCCTTATCTCAGTTACAATAATTAATTAATAATTTTATTTATTAATAATTTATAAAAAAATTATTAATAATTTTACTACAGAACGTGTCATGATCGCCATCCTTGCATATTCCAGTTTTCGAATAGTCGCCACGCAAAACCCAGCAGCAAAAAATGAAAAACACATCTCCCGAGTTACACCGAAAACAAATAATTCGAAATAAACGGAAACTTGCCTCATAGGCGGGAAATGGCACCAAAACCGCTTCTGTCACTATTGATATTTTCATCGAAATGTTTTGCCGCAGACTGGAAAATGGTTAAATGGTCCTGGGCTAAAGGATGCCGATAGAAATCAGCTGGGCGTTACCAATTTTATTTTTTTACTTTAAATTCTAACGAAGAGTAATATTAGTAAATCAAAAATATTTAACGCCACCTCCTAAATGTCATCCACCATAACTAAAAACGCTAATTAATAATTGAAATTTTACCATTTTTCAAAAATTAGATATCCCTAAAATTAGATAAGTGTGACCCTCAAACCCTGGAGAGCCTGTTGCTCAAATAAATGTTGCAGAAATCCCGCCTATTTCTTATCTAGTTACTTAACTGATACATTGCGCAATGGCGAGAGGCCAATCAAAGGAAAGAACATTAAAAATTTAGCACCACAGAACAAACGCGTCGTTGAAACAAGGTTTAATAGTAGCTAGGATTAAGTTATGCTGCCTAAAAACACTTTTATTGCCTTAAAAAAGACCCAGCTGATTGAAGTCATGAGAGAGGCTTCCAAACAAATTCGCATCCACGCAATGCGATGTCGACGGCCGCAAGTGGGCTCGAACCCACTATTTTCAGAATGCCCGTCATAATACCCGCTCAAGTCACCAAGGTCAGCAAGTGCATTACGTGTGCGTGAAAAAAATCATGACGTAATTCGCCTGCTGCCCCATTCGGAGAAGTGATGGAAGGGTCAATTTAGCGGGGGCTAGGGAGAGGGTTAAGAGGGGGGCGAGTCGTGATGGATATAAACAACCGGCGCATAGAAACAAGTTTGCTAGCTTGTAAGGCATGTGCCGCCGCACCCACGCACCACACACACCTCCTGGGCTCTTGTTCCCCACCGTCACCCCGGGAGAGAGCCAGAGGCGCAGCTCAAGTCTACTTTTAACAGCGGCGCCCATCAGGTAGTGTGGGGTGGTGATGGTTGTTGGGTGGGGGAGATGTGGATTAAGTAAACTGGAGAGGGGGAGAGTAGATCACGAAAGAGAGGAAGTAGGGGACGGAAACATGGGTGCAAAGGTGGGAGGGAATGGTGAGAATGAAGGATAGGGGGGGGGAGGATTCACGAAAACAATGGCAATGCATGCCCTACTCTACCCTACGTATCTTCTCCACGCAACACAGCAACCTTCCCCCAAACTCGGGCATCCCCCCCCCCCCCCGAAAAACGGATCCACATAAACGATCGAGAGAGGGAAGGGTGGGACCGGGCAACCGGGTCGAGGGAGTGGGAGAGCTGGAGGAGCCATCAACCCACGGGCCGCCCTATGTCCGGACCCGAGAGAAACCCACACCCCACAGGCAAGGCCGACAACACCGTGCCGCGACAGACAAGCTCCCGTCGCTCCTCGAAATCGCCGCACGGCTGCAAAACGTCAGGCGTAAATCGATCATTATGAAGGGGAAGCCTGTGGAATTAGCAGAAATCCTCCTCTGCGTCCAGGAATTCACGACGTGGGGGTGTGGTAGGAGGATATGCATTATCACAGAAGAGTAATAAATCAACTGACCATCATGTCATTCACACGACAAATAGTTATACCACAGAAACACTGAGAAACAATATTTGGACAATATACGCGCAATTACAATTATATCCCATCATTTATTTATCCTCCCAAACCATAAAAAATTTAAAACATAACGAAACTAAATACTGCGGATATTTACAAAACCTGTGAAATAGGTGGAAAGAAAACCTGCAAGCTGAAGTAATTTATAATACAAGTGTTCTATCATTTAGACAATAACAACGAAGACCACGGATGATATTAGTAACAATTCTAATATCCATATAGCAATGCCTCGATGATTTCACGCCTCGATTTCTGACCTGATGCCGAATGGTAAATTATTACAAATTTATCCATGCTATATTTTTTTAAACCGTACGCATGTGATGTATATTTCAAATTATACAATTAATCTTCTCATTTCAATGTTTAGCATTTAAAAGGCAAATTCCATCATTGTCCACTTAACTCAGTCAGCTACTTCATAGGATCAAAAAGATAGCAAAAAGGATCTTCTTCTGACGCTTTTCCTATTCCCTGGGAATGTCAAAAGTTCGTGAACTTGCCCTTCGTAAAAGTGAAGAGAATCATTCACTGTTAACGAAAAACACCGGATTGGTGACTACAAACCGGTTAATTATGGTAAGAAAGGCAACGCCGAAGTAGGAGGTACATATATTATTTCATCGAAAGTGCTGTGCATTCAATTATACAACACCTGTTTCATGGTTCCGTAAAGATAATTGTCGCCAATGATTCGAATCAAAGATGAATATCCGTGACTGAAATAAATGCTTCAAAAAAGCGAACCAGCGGCAAAGTAATTCTGCTTAGGATATAGAAAGCACGTCATTTGTTGCTATTTTCAACCAAATTCTGACGAAAACGTTGATAAACAATTAAGTGTACTGAAGTAGGTGCAGTGAGATATGATGTCACATCCAAAGAAAATTGTATGAAACATGCAAATCAACATAAAATGAACTTGCCGTGCATCATTTAAAATAAACAAATAAATATGCATTCGCATGCCTGTACTAATTAACTTAAACTATTTAGCTATATAAATCTGTTCATATTCTTCATAAATAGGTACTAAGTTAATTGATATAAACAAAATACACACTCAATGATTGTGTTCAAAATAATTGTTAACTTTATCGAATGAAGTATGACATATCGACGACGCACATGCATAAACTTACCGTATGATTGACTCCCCACATTAAAACTGAAAGCAGAGGTTCATTGGCACGAAAGAGCTTTACTTTCTGATGTTTCACACGAAAGTGTTTCTTCTTTAATTTGCTTAATCCTCCAGATAGTTGGACGGCACTCATGGCGCCTCTCTTCATTGAGTTTATACCGAAGAGTTTTTAAACCAGCATCAAAGCATTATCATTGCACAGACAAGGGTAAAAACTCGCAATACGTTGCGGTTATTGAAATGAAGTAAGAGACCTGCTACTTCCACCTGATTACTACCGACTAACACAAGATTCACTTGGAAATACGAATAAGGACCACTACAACCAACTTCCGAACGGCACCATGACACTTCACTGAATCCACATCCAATTGGAGAGATGGCGGTGTAATAGCCTATATGGCCAAGATGAATCTGTTAATATAGGAAAATTACAAATATACCACCATTTATTGGTGATTAAAATTTCAAAAAATAAGAATTTCCAATTTCGTTTTTAAAAATTATATTCTACGCCAAAACTTTTCAAATAATGAAAAAAGGTTCACATGCGCTTTGGATTAAAATTAACCAGGTCAAAAGAACAAACTTAATAAGTAAACAAGTCTTACAGAAAGATCTTTTTTGTATATAATGTGACTTATAATAATTATAATATTTTATTGCGGAAATATACATATAAAAGTGATCACAAAATTAAAGGATACATTTTTAATAACACTTCATAACATAAAAGTGTTAAACTTCCGGGAGGTCTGCAGCGGTTGTTAGACGAAGAGTTCGAGTAATCGGACTTAAATAGAACACGGTTATTTTTATAATTTTATAAGAAATGGTACGAATGCAACCAGAAACGAAACAAAGACTTTCCACGGTCTTCAACATTACCAAGTTTATGTTTCATTGGGGATTCATTCCAACCGTAATATATTTAGGTAATATGCAGTACATAGATGATGGCATAATTTCAATGTTGTTAATCTCTAGCTTGAGCAAACGTTAAACGATTGTTTTTACTTGATCCACATAGGATTCCGGAAAGGAAATGACCCGGGAATGCCGGAGTTAACCCCCTTGAGGTGAGAGGCTATATACTATTTCAAACCACATGCGGTACAAAACAATCTAGGTTAGACAACGCTCGTTGCAAGTTGGTCTCGGTGCCCACTAGAGCTACGAAGGAAACTGTAATATTTTTTATCTTGAAATGTATATTTTACTAACAACTCAGTTTGGTTCATATTCATTTTAAGAGTAATACATTCCTCTTTGATTAGGTCAATTGTAATGGATTTTAATTCCCTTAATAATAGTTGGATGTTTCATGTTCAAAATTCTTGCGAAACCCCAGTTTGTTGTTTATAACTTTCTTCCATTGCTGTCCCGTCAATCGTGCATTTAATGGATTTATTAAATGCACTGAATAAGTGTTCATTTGTGAACACCCTCTTCAGTGATCATGCTCATTATATTTTTATTTTCTTTCAGCCTATTGTGGCAGTAAAATGCAAGAGATAGACCAATGTTCCATGTACGCTTTTAGGATATGAAATCATTAAAGCAATTAGATGACCTTAAATTCTTCAGGTTACTAGAACTAGTTAATTCCCGGATCTATCATTTTATTCTAAACCATTCTTCATTGTTCTTGTGTGATGAAAAAAATGTTGTCTGTGATATTTCATTTGCAGCTCCTGCTCCATTTCTCAGCATATGATTATAATAATAAAATCAGTCTATAAGAAAATGTATTCAGTTTCTTTTGTTTTACATGCTCATTGTTCCAGTATCTAAGTATAGCTATTATAGCAATGTTATCCCCTACATTATCGCAAAATGACACCCTGCCGACTCATATTTAGTTGGTAACTTTACTTAAAAATTTTGGAAGTATTGTTGGCTGTATACTTATCCTTTGTATAATACTTCAAATGTTTTCGTCCCACAGATTGTAATGAAATTTTTATTGATTAAAGTGATTTTTAATATGTAACATTGTTGATTTTGTACCACCTGTCACCTAGTGTTGGAATATGTAAGAAAATTTCGTTAAATATACCCACCAAATGGTCATTATTTCTCTATGGATAGCTGTCATGAAGTTACGAGGAAATAATTTCCAGAAATGATTGGGAAAGATCAAAGGGCCTTCGAGAATGAATTTTACTGCATGTAACTGATCTGGTTAAGCGGGTGAGCAATTTTAAGGATATCAAAAGGAAGATCTGCCCTGTATGGATAGAAATTTATACTAAAAATGTATGTACCAGTTATTGTCCTTGCTTTTTACCACTGATGCTGGAAGTCAAAAAATTTACCTGAAATAGAAAACACTTAGGGGAAACTAAATTTACATTATTTGTTGTTTGGCCTCTCCTGATTCTATTTCATACTGAAAAGTGCACCTCCTGCTATTAATGTATCACTCGCAATTGCCTTCCATATTTTATTCTAATTTAATGTCAATATAGACCACTCAACTTCTTTCACGCGACACCATCCTTCCTCAGTCAAGCCTTTCCCTCCCTTTTGTGTGTGAGATCCACTAATTTTGTAATGTGTCATGTTTTGAAAAAAAACAACAATTTCTTTAAATTTCAACTACTGCTTTACACCACTACATATTTTTCTCAAAAGATAAAGTTTTTTCCATAAACTTCTGAGTCACTTTAGAAGGAAGTGAAATAATTGGTGTCATTAAAAACGAATCATCTGTGTTGAACTATTCATGGAACCTCATCATCTATTTTATTCAAATTATTTTGGCTTGTCCCATTCTGATCTGCTGTCGAATAATTCCAACATTTCCTTAATGTAGTCAAAAGAAGTAACTTTTTAATTTATATTGCTCGAATTTGTAAAAGTTCTTACCTCAACAGATTTGTTTTACTCATGAATGTACTATGCATATCGTCATTTTTTTAAGAAAACTATGAGAAGGTTACTATAATACACAATAAAGTAAAATTTTAGAAAATTAGTACATTCATTTGCTTTATATATATACCATATAACAATCCAAATAAAATAAAGGTGTAACATCACTTTCTGCTAAGAATGAAATATTACATCGAGACTCCAAAAAAAACTGATTTCATAAAACTATTTGGCAAACCTTAAAGGATTTTACCCTTCATAATTCAAAATATAAATAGAATTAAAATAATCCAATGGTTAGAAGTAATCAGCTAACTGACTTGATGTTATATTAATTCAAAATGGGTGTTGAAAACATTTTCAGTGCATTCCAGGGAAAAAACTTTTATTCATAAATAATTGGAGATTACTTGCCACAGCTATTTATTAAAATGTCTCTCTTGAGCACACACAGTAGGAGGGACTATATCACAGGCATTTCACTTAGTCAGAACACAAATAGATGAATATCCAAATTTAATTTTTACAACCTTGGAAACCACATGTTACACATCAAACCTATCGTAGCACAATTGGTGGCCTTCTTCTTCAAAATCCTCCCTGGTAACAACCATGGAATGAAACTTTGGGTCCTGTGCCAGCAGTGCTCCCCCACTCCAGGCATAAGTTATAGGGCTTTAAAGAAAGAGAATGCAACAAAGTTTATTTTCCAATGTAAAAAGAAAATAGCGTGCATTAACAGCCAGACACGCATTTTCATACAAAACTTCCTAAATTTTGGATAGCATTTTATAATGACCTATTTTTTAATCACAGATTTATAGGCACTTCTTTCAGCAAGTTAATCTTGTCAGCATTGGAATGTTCCTGATCCTTAACAAAATGAATGGGTAAATTTTACTAATTAATAAAACCCACTCGCGTACTTTTGCCCTTGCACAATGGCATATAAGATGTGAAAATTACTTTGCCAAAGAAGCAACAAATGTACTAAAAACCAGAGACTTTCATGATCAAAAAATAGCAACACTTCACCAGTAACAGGAATTACATTCCTGAAAGGTACTGGCATCCATGGTTAATAAAATCCAAGAGCCCAGAGCTTGCTAAATGATTTGGGTGCAGCTAATCCCCATGTGGATACAGAAATTTAACTATACAATAGAAAATAAAATAGACGATAACAAGCAATAGAAAGTGAAATAAGAGATAACAATAATCTCGACTTCCTTGATTTTAATATTTCAAACATGAACAACCACCTAGAGTTCTCCATCTTTCGAAAAAATTCTTATACTGACCAAGTGATTCACTTGGTCAGTATAACTAACTTTTTATTTTATTTTCTACCTCAAGGCATTGTTTTTCCCAAAAGTTATCAGATTTTCACTCCATGATTCACAGGTTGGTGAACAACAAACCAATTCCAAAAAAGAATCAGCCACAAAAAAACCATAGCTAGAAACAATGGATATGATGAGCAGCTCATTAATAAATTGTATTTTAAATAACTAAATGAACTGGCAGTAAGAGACATGCATAAATCCCTACCTCGACAAGACTTTATTACCAAATGGCATAGAATTGTTTGTCTGGATAGAATGATACTATGAGAATTTGCAAAAAACTGCCGAAAGATAAGTTCAAAATAGCCTATTATAATAAATTGAACCTCAGAAACCTACTTTCACACACAAAAGACAAAATTTTAAAAAGTGAAATAAGTGGAGTGCATTAGTAAAGATGTGAGTTTGACGCAGTGTATGTTGGACAAGCAGGCTGAAAATTTCAAGAACAGGTGAAGGAGCACCTAGCCCACATGAAGAGCAAAGAGTCAACCTCACATTTTGCAAAACATATATTGGAAAATAACCACAGTAACTTTGAATTTGAAATCTTACATGTGGAAAGGAAAGGACTTAGACTATATGCTTTAGAGCCGCTTGAAATTTTAAAAAAAGTACGCTTCAAAGAGAATATTTTCAATGACCTCTTGTACACCTCCCACTCCCCCCTACTAACCCTACCACTACCTTTACCTGTGCTAATGAGGGAAAAAACCCCTCTACTTCCCCAACACTCTTCCTTGACCTCTGGGATATGTAAACGGCTTTGTATTTATGTCTGTGAACAGTTGAAAACTCATCCACTTCCCTCTGCCAATAAGAGGAGTGCTCCCCACATGGGGCTTCCTGTTTTCTACCGTTCCCTCCAACATTTCATCGCTCACTCCCTTCCTCCCCCCCCCCCCTTCCTGAGTGCAGTAAACCCGGGTCGTATCATAATAAATTTTCTGTCTAATCACAAAGTTACTATGTTTTCATCTCCAATATGAATCAATTCCATAAAGTTATGTCGGAAACCATCAATTATATAACATTGAAAAAATTTTTAACTTATGAATTTTTGACTAAATTGGTAACTTCATTACCTGAAAACCTGAATGATTGACACAGCAGTCCAAAAAGATATTATTGTACTAGACATAGACAAAACATGAAAGATTATCTCACAATATTTTAGACAAGAGATCTAAGAGTTAGTGCTTCCCGCACATCAGGATGGTTTGTAAATATATGATTTCTGGAATTTGCTTTGGGCAATGTTTCATGTATTTATCTCAACTAATTCCTATTCAAATATGTAATAAGAGAGACTTGGAAATTTGACAAACTTCCTTGATAACTCCAGGAACTTCTTGATAGTATGCAATTTAGGAAAACCAAACATCAAACATATTGTAGAATTTCATATACACAATTATTTCCCAGCCCACCTTCACCTGATGCACCTTCGCCTCAGATGCACTGAGGCTTTCCGAATTAAAATTACTTTAAAACCTTAAATTATACAGAAACGATTAAAGTATTCTCATATTCACTCTTAATACAATGAAAAACGAATTTTTGCATTAAAAAATTAGCAGCTACACTTATATCAACATTTTGGACCAAAGCACCTCTCAGCTGCTTTGTTTCCATGTTCTTAAGTGTACGTCATGAATTCAAGTTTCATTGCAATACTACAAGGGTAATTTGAAAAGTTCTCAGAACAGAATAGAAATAAATGACTCACCTCAGGGAAACCTTTTTTATTTTTCAATGTAGTATCCCTGTACATTCATGGATTTGGTCCAACAATATTCCAAAGCCTTGATCCATCTTGTAAATTAGATTCCTTCAGGCGTGGAAAATACCCATTTACTTTGGCTGTTGGTTCATTGTTTGAAGAGAATGTCCGCCCACCAAGGAAAAGTTTGAGCTTGGGGAAGAGATAGAAATCTGATGGAGCCAAATCAGATGAATAAGATGGATGTGCCAACAATTCATACCATAGTTCATGTATTTATGCCAAGGCAACAACGCTAATGTGTTGTTGCCTTGGCATTAATGCATTGCATTGTCTTGATGGAAGATGACTTTCTTCTTTGCCACACCTGGCCTTTTTTCATGTATCTTTTGCTGTAGTCGGTCCAGGAGGTTAGTGTAGTAGTGTCCAGTAATTGTTTGATCAGTAGGCAGGTAATCTATCAGCAGAACCCTTTTGCATCCCATGAAAACTGAAGCCATCACCTTTCTGACCGACTGTATTGCCTTTGCTTTCTTTGGTCATGTTGACTCACCATTTTTCCGCTGTTTTGTCTCTGGGACTAGTACTGGACCTAAATTTCACCTGTGGTCACAAACCAGCCCAGAAACTCATGTTAGTTGTTCTGAAAACAAGTCAAACATTGTCCAGAAATTTCCATTCTGTGTTAGTGATCCTGCTTCCAGAGTTGTGGCACCCATCTAGCACATAATTTTCTCATAGCCTATGCCACTGTTCAAATGTGACAAGTCCGTTTAGTTGACACCCCTACAGCTTCAGCAATTTTTTGCACTTTCAGTCAGCGATCCACTATTTTATACACTTTTGCAATATTTTCCAGGGTAGTGGCACATTTTGGCCCACCCCTATGTGGATCATAATCTAAGTTGTCCCAACCAAACTTTAATTCATTATTCCACTTGGCAACAGTTGAATATGAAGGAGAACATTGTTCTGAAAGTCAGCATGAATTTCCTTTGCTTTCATTACTTTCTTCACAAAGCATTTAACCACTGCTCGAATCTCAATTTTTTCCATCTTCACAAATCACTACATGGGAACAAGAACAGAGAGGCGTCTACACCATAGATCTCTTACCAGAGCACTGATGCATTATGTGTTTACTCATAAAGGATTACCTATTACTACGTGGGAAACTCGTGGCACTAGCGCTGATATCTGCTGGTGATTCTGAGAACCTTTCAAACTACCCTCATATATGGTAATCTTCTCTCTTAAGATCCCAAAAGGTTATTATAATAGACTCAGTTCTAAGAAGGCGTTATGCAAGAGGTGTCACATAATGACATCTAGGTATCAATATCAACCATTTTATTATTATTAGGTAGTCAATTTGAAATAGATTTCAGACAAATAGACTGAACACTGAACAAATACACAGAACCTGATGATGATGCCTAAGCGTTGAAACCACTTGCACATAAATAAAGAACAGTGGAAACATACATTGTGTTATAAATGAAAAAGAAAAACTTTGTTCCAATCCACCACTTTAGGGTGGTGGTGGATTGGAACAAAGTTTTTCTTTTTCATTTATTAAAATGAACTTCCACAAAGTTGAGGCTGAAACTATTGAGATACATTGTGTTCTTCATTTAATGAATATGAACTTCCACAAATTTGAGCCGGGAACAATTGAAGACTGAGCAAGCTTAAATTTCTTAGCTTTTCCTCACAAGACTAAACCTGATGCCCCACATTACAATAAGCCCTCCTTTAATTCCGCAAGCTTTTTATCTTCTTTCATTCCATCTAACAGGCCCATCCTTTTCCTCTCCCTACTTCAACTGCACCTTCCTCCCCTCTATCACAGCCTTCAACATTCTATCGGCAATTAAAACCCTCTACATTCACCTTTCCTGCCTCCATTGGATTTCTCTAAAAATCCTCTCTCATTTTACTTTCTTTACAAATTATTTTTTTATGCTTTGCATTCCTTATTTTGTTTTCCTTTCCCTACATTTTTCTTCCTTGACCAGGTTTCCTAGCCGTTCAGAAACATGCTCCATATCAAAGTTTTCACTAGTCTTTTCAGATGGATAAAGTCAAAGTACATAATTATAATGCATTGAGAATTATCAGCAGTAAATCCAACAGTGGAGGAGATCAGAATAGACTTATAAAGCTGATTACTGGAACGGAACACATTCTTACACCATGTGTAGAGATTCAAAAGATTTTTATTTCAATCCATTATAATACAAGGACCTGGATTCAAAAGGTAACTGCATCATTAAACAGAAATCGCAAGGGCATTCTTTTCTATCACATTACAAGCCATTTGTTTTCCTTCCAACTATGTACATTTGTTTTCACTTACTTTTACACTTTCCTGCAATTTACACCTTTTATGGATTGGCTTTAAATTTTTAAAAATCCCTTCTCCCAAGCCTAGAGCTCAAAGTTTTACACATTAATGGACTAGTGGCCAGCAACCTCTCTCACTAAATAAACACTAGGTACTTTCAAAATAAACAAGATAACTAGATTGACCTGTCTACAGGTATACAAAAGATATTGTTTCTACTTTTACTTCTATAGTTATGATAGAACGACATACACTAGGTAATTAACTGGTTGCTCACTCTGCTAGTTTCTGGCATTGCAGTTGAATAATATTTGAAGAAAAAATATCCTTTTACTGAGGTGACAAGTATAGCCTTGGATTCCATCTTCTTGTGTGTGCATGACATCTGCCTGCCTTTATGCTGTCTATAAATCAAATTCCCTTCATTATTCCTCTATTCCACTTGCCCAACATTCTCCCCTCTTTCATTGCCTTCAACATACTTTTCCTTTCAACTTTTCTTTTTTGCATTTTTCCCAATAACTTCCTCTCTTTGACCACCACATCTAAACCCCAGCATTTGTCTTCCTCTCTGTCCAGCTTATTTCCTTCATTCTTTAACACATCCACATTTGAAAACCCTAAAAGCTACTCCCATCTTCCAGCCTCAAAGACCAAGTCTCACATCCGTAAAACACTTGGCTCCATATTTAAGTTTTCACTCATCTTTTCTCCACATCTTTGGTCAGCATGCCTATCATCAGTTCTCATCTACGTGCCAATGCCTCTTTTGCTAATGACATTTCCCTTCTAATGTGTCACCTACTATGTCCCATTTCTTCTAAAATGCTGCCCATATAAATTAACTGCTTCACTAGCTCTAGTTTTTTCCCTCCTCCTTTGGTGCTTAACGTAGTTTTCCTTCCTCCCAAGAATCTCATTACTTATGTTTTCTTGTGGTTAATCCTCATTCCATACCTCTCACATTGATACCGTAAAGCACTAAAAAATAAATACAATCCTTTGGTTGTCTGAATCACTTCTGCCTATCTAACTGACTATATAAACTTGCTGCCTACTTTCATTCCCAACTCAAGCCCCTCTCATGCTACCCTCAACATTTCCCCTGTATGTATTATGAAAAATGCCAGTAATAACAGGCAATCCTGCCACACTACCAATCCCTGATTTTCCTTTTATTCTGACCTATGCCTTTTGATTCATCTCCACCATCATCGTCTGTTGATGATGCTCAACATTTAAACCTGGGTCGTGTTCTAAATAAAGTGTCTGAAATTACAAAGTCAATAATTTCATTTCAATATGTTAAGTAAATATGATAGAGTTGCACCGGAGCCAACAAATTTCAATTAAGTCACCTATACATCCAGTATAATCCCATATTTTACAATACTTTCATGACTTTGCCCACCATACACAGTTGAAAACCTTCTGTTCTGAAGCACACAACAACATTCTGAATTGAAAATCAATACATCTTTCTACGAATGTATTCATCACTATTATGGCATCACCTGTTCTTTCTAATCATGCTCCGTTCTAAGCCCAATCTGATCTTTGTGTAGGCAGTCAGCTGTAATATTTTTTTACCTCTACTGATAACCCCTTCTCTCAGAACTACCTAGGAAGTGCTTAGAAAGAAAAGCTGCTAGGTAGAAAGTAGGAGACATTCATAATTGTTTTACTGCATTAATTAGTGGCCATGACAGAGCTCAGATAAAAAGTTTTTACCAATACATTTCAAGTATTGTGAATACACAATTATGATGAGGGTATTAATAAAAAATATAAATATTGCACAACTCAAGAAAGCTCAGGGGTAGATCACTGCCAATGTGAGCATCCTAGGCTATCATTAAAATTCAACTTGAGCAGGATTCATAGGATAAAGAGCAGAAGAGACTTTCATCAAAGACGATTAACCACAATACTTGAACATTCAAAAAGTGATTGATATCTTGTCAAAAATCAATGGCAATGTCAATCAATGGAAAAACCAGACTGATTGATTGACACTTTATAATTTACAGAGATATTGATAGATATTAAGGTTCAGCCGGAGGAAATTAAACAAGTGGATATGCCGGTTGACTAAAGGTAGAAGAGTGTTAAGTTAGGAATTGAGATCAGAAGGAGCAAGAGGGCTTGGGTTAATGGAAGGGATAAGTCTCCGCAGTACATTTGACAGGGATGCTTCTTAAAGAGAAACTCCCCAAAGAGCACAAAAACAGAACACAATGCAAGGTAGGGGAAGTGTTTCAATGTACTCTTAAGCAGGGGCAAAGCTAAGAGGAGGGCAAAAGATACCAATTCAAGGGAAAACTAATTGATGAGAGCATCGCAAAGCATAGTATCACCAAGGAATCAATCTATCTTCTGCACAAGGAGGATGTACAAGAGGAAATCCAGGAGGCACGATTCCTTATGAAGCATGAGCAGAGGAAGTTGGGAACAACATGTGGTATGTAAAGAAAAAAATATGGGTGCCCCCACAGGCAAACTAAGGAGCCCCCAGGTTTAAAGAGATTTGCAAATGAGTGTCCGGGACACAAATGACATGATGACACTGCAAGGCAGCATTTCGTGTTTGATTGGCAGCATGAGTGAGTCTTCAGGGGTAAAGTAAAAGCACTAAAGGAGGGTGCTTGAAAAGTGCATGGAGGATAACATCCTGCTCATAAGCAGCACAAGGTTCAGGGCTTTGTCAAGTGGGAATACTTTGAATCAGAGTGGAAGTACATATGAAGAGAACTTAGTTTTCCAATTTGTGGGAAAATAATTGCAGCACACCCTCACAACCAGCAATTAGAACAATAGGCACAGCAGAGGCTTGGAACCAAACTGGATAGGGCCTTTTGAAGTAGATTGACAACTAGGTACATAAATGCTGAAGACAACTCCTCTGATGAAAATTTGCACAGTTTACTAGATGCTGCGAAAGCAACCACCGCTCAATATCAGGGTGATAGGTAAGGTGAAACCTGATTAATAGCTAGGGATGCCATGTCAGATTGGAGATAAAATCTCAGGCCTCTTAATTATCAAAAGAAACAGAAGAAATTATCGAATATTGTTTTGGGTTTTAGGAGAATAATTAACATACCATAGACTAATTTATAATACAAAATCCATTTAATTTAATTTCATTTTGTTCGTGCTTATCTTTGAGTGAGCTCATTTGCGGTTACTATTGATTTTTTCCTTGGAAATGGTTGCCATTGTCATCATATTGTACAAAGAGAGAACAGGATTATCATTCAGTAGGAGCTGAAAAGAATGATGAAACTTTCGGTGATACAATCGGTTTTATTCTTAATTATGGGTGGTGACCCACACACCCTTGCAGCGGCTTACAGGGTACTATGTAGATGATGTATGGATTAATTTTGATAGGTTTGCTTATATCAGTGATTATTCAGAGGCAAATTGAAAATCAACATCAAAATAAAATAAATTATCACTTTTATTTTATTTGAATGAAATGAGCAAACTTTGAAACAAAATTGAATTTTTTCCTGAAAATAAAAGCCATTAATCATAACGCAAAAATTGAACTTTGCATTTATTTATTTCACAAAATATTTCTTTTCATGAATTCTACCATCCTCCCCTTTAATGAGTTTTGTCAAAGTTGTAACCTAGCTAAATCTATTTTTTGCCAGCAAAAATACTGTCATCTCAACATTCTCAACATATCAATAACTGAAGATCATAAAACTTTCCTCATTCCGTAACAATGCATCTAATGCTAAATCTACTCAACTTTTTTCATTGAAATTAATGACAGAACACAACTTGTTCAATTAAGAAGCATTACTTACTCTTTAGGTAACACAACTCGAACATCCTGCTCAGATGGAACCATGGAGCGAAACTCCATCTCAAAGCGGGAATGAAAACCAGGGAATAAAGTAGAACCTCCAACAAGTAGGACATTTTTCGTAAAATGTGGCTGTGACTCCTGAGGTATAGCTGATGTGTGAAATATGCTATGAACAGCTGCTTCAACCAGACCCATTTGATTCACACCAATGTCAGATGGACGAAATAATGTCTCCGGTACAGCAAATCTTTCATTGTTCAACCGCAGACTTTGTTGCTGAAAGAAAATAAGATAACTTAGAGTTACGATATTACTAAGAGCTCAAATGAAACAATAACAGGAGAGCTCCTGACTAAAACGACAGTTTTTCTAGAACAAATACACTTGACCACATAGTGACACCATGATGACCTCTTCCCAAACCAATCCATTAACACATTTTTCACCCATAATAACAGTCACTTTTTACTATGTTGTTGACCAAAATATATCTAATTATCATACCTTCAACACTACTTTTCATGACTTTATCAATGAGCACCTGTTGGTAATCAATAGAGCGATAAAATGTAACAAAGAGGCCGACAGAACATAGTGAAGAAGTGAAGTCTTCGAAAGTAATCAACTATCAACATTTCAATGGCTGACTTTGTTGTTATCCTTGGGCTAATGGCTTACAGTTCCACTGTTGAGTGCCTCACCACTTCATGGGCAATGGCAAATTTCACAATATTATGCAACTTACTGAGCGAAAAAATAATCATGGCTGTTTACATTTAAATTTAATACAAAAGAATACAATGAAACATTTTCGTGCCTAAATACCCCAAAGTAGAGAAGCTATTCAATGGCATAGGTACAGTTTTCATTCACAAGAAACATTCAAATCATCAAAGTATTGCCTATCTTTTATAATAAAATAAAAAATCTAATGTATAAGCCATGCCAATAATATTTTCATCTGATGTACAATTAAAAGCAAATATTGCTTCAGTTAATTACATAACATATGCATTCCAAGGGAAGCAATAACTACAGATACAGTTATCAGTTTCCTTACACACATTCAGAAGATGAGCAATTTAGAGTAAAAAATGACAAAGCTCATAAAAAATTAATAATAGGCAAAATAGAAATAAAAGCATTATAAGTTCATGAACAAGTTAAATAAATTCAAATTAATGACATCCTTAATTTTATGCCACCATTTATCATTCATCATCATTGGTATTTCAACTCTAGGATTGGTTTACTGCAGCTGCTACATTATACTCTCATTAAAATGCAAGGCAAGGCTGCATATTCTGTGAATAATGATGTAGTGGTTTCCCGTAGCCTTCCACATCACAGTACTGAGGCTGAAATCCTGAACTTAACTCTCACCCGCAGGCGTGGTTGCTGATACTGGGCCGACCCAATCAGTCTGCACCACCAGTGCCTAATGGTGGAACTGCTGCCTTTCGCCATGGGTTTAAGGTAGCTTTTTACTAGGAGTCAATTAGCTTGCTGTACTTCTCATTATCTCTTTCCAAAATGCCATTATTGTGTTCTTTCTGTTAATGTGTGCTTGTCTTGTTCTAAAAAAACCAAAAAAATTTTTGCAAGCAGAAAAATTTTCACAGGTCATGGGCATCAAACCAGCAACCTCCGGCTTCATAAGCAGACATGCTACCTCTGGTCTTCCCTTGCCCCCATTTTTCCCTCTACGGCCCTCTTTTACAAAAATTATAACAGTGGAAGCATCATTGATCAAATTATTCAGAACACCAGCTTTCTGCTTGAAACTTGGTTCTCTACCAGAAACTGGGCTCAATGTCCACATTTAGGCTCCAAACATAACAGAAAAAATGTTTGCTGAAAATTGCATAATATATACAGCAGCAGAAAAAGGGAATACTAATCTGCTATTCACCTGGGTGGAATATCAATTCTTGCTTACAGCTTACTCATCAATTTCAAATAAAATTATGTCATAGCACTAATGCAAATTTTTCAGTATTCGAGGATGACACCAGAAGTACCCGGCCTGATCTAGAGATGGCGGTAGTTGTTTGATAAATATCACTGTATTAGAAAGTACACTATCTATAAAGAATAAGTTCCAAGTTTAAAGATGCCACATTGTTTAGCATTTGTTTGGCAGTCATGAATAGTGAACGATTTCAGTGAATTAGTGAAAATGGAGAAAATTGGTCATCGTTATGTGATACAATACTTTTATTTGAAAGGCTTCAGCCCAACCAATATTTAGAGCTGAACTGGATTCTACTCGGGGTGAGTCTGCTCCATCTTGCACAACAGTAAAACATTGGGTAGCAGAGTTTAAACGAGGTCATACGAGCTGTCAAGACGAGTATCGCATTGGTCAACCAAATGAGTTGATGATTCCAAAATCAATGAAGAAAATCCTCAAAGTGATACTAGATAATCGTTGACTGAAAGTGTGTGAGCTAGCAGACATAGTAGGAATTTCAAAAAGTTCTGTGCATCGCATATTAACTGAAACTTTGGGCATGAAAAAACTGTGTGCAAGATGGGTGCGGCGTTTGCTCACACTGGAGTAAAACTAAGGTTGTGAGGGTACTTCAATTGAGTGTATAGCAAAGTTTCATAGCAACAAAGCAGAATTTTTGCGCCATTTCATAACCATGGGTCTATTACTTCACATCTGAGACAAAAGAGCAATCAAAACAATGGATTCAAAAAAGAGAACCGGATCCAAAGAAGGCAAAGACCGTTTCATCTGCAGGCAAGGTCATGGAGTCGGTTTTTTGGGATGCACGTGAGATAATTTTCATTGACCATTTTAAAAAAGGAAAAACTATCATCGGCGAATATTTTGCGCACTTATTGCAGCGTTTGAGCATAGAAATCAAGCAAAAGGGGCTACATTTGGCAAAGAAGACAAGTGATGTTTCAAGACAGTGCACCAGCTCATAAATTCGATACTGCAATGGCCAAAATTCATGAATTAAAGTTTGAATTGCAACCTCATACACCTTATTTGCCAGATTTAACTCCCTCCAATTATTTTCTGTCCGCAAACTGAAAAAATGGCTCGGTAATCAAAGATTTTCAAACTGTGAAGAAGTGATGTCGGCAGTTAATGGCTATTTTGAGGAGCAAGACAGTTCTTATTATAAAAAGGGTATCGAACGAATTGAACATCACTGGGAAAAGTGAATAGAGCTGAATGGAGATTATGTTGAAAAATAAATACATTTTTTCCAAAATTTTGTGTTTTCTTGGTTGGGTCGGTACTTCTGGGACCACCCTCATATATTCTTCAATTCACCCAAGGGCATCATAATAATGATGAGACACTGAAAAATCAAAATGCTATCATCTCACTCATGCCTTATCGTTAATGCAATTATCCACCAAAAATTTGCTTTTTGTGCATCATTTTTCAAAGCAATATGATGAATACTTCTGTGAAAAGTATTTTTTTCTATAAAGATGTTTTTGAAATTGTTCAAGATTGGCCATGAGTATAGCTGAGCCAACACACAGTTTGCCAGCATGATTGAAAGTCATGCGACACCAGATATGGCTCACAGGCCTCATGGCTGGCACCATGGCCATTGTTCCCCTAAATTCATACGACACAATTTTAAAATATTGTACCATCATCGCACCCACAGGTTGAGAGATAACCAAGGTGGCCATCTAGAAGGACAAATTTAACATCATCCACAGTACATTTAGTTCCAGGGAGACCTGGACCACATGACTGTTTGTTTGAGAAATTTTAAGTTGTACAGTGTGACGCAGTGTCTATTGATCATTTGCTGTGTTACACTGGATTTCTCAAGTCTATCGTGTTAGATAAGGTGTTTCACTACCTGCTACATTATTTCTGTGAGTTTGCCCCATGTGAGAACCTTTGTATGAACCAATAGACAGTTGTTTTCTTGATAGATGAGCGATTTTTCAGTTGCAGGTATTGTCTTTTGTTTCCAAGTAACTGTTTACATATTATTACATTTAAATATATTTGTCATGTAAACATAACATCTCAAAGGCTTTTCTATTAAATATGTATTCATCCTTTCTAGCACAATGATTTTGTTTCATCGAGTATATAGTATGGTTATGCAAAAGTATCGATTTTGCTTAACCAAATGAGGTGGCTAATGGTAATTCATTCATAATATTACAGAACATTGTTTGACTAAAAGATGTGGGTAACAGAAATCTCTTCAGCCAACTTATTTAAATTGCTATTTCTTTAATTTTAGAGGTATAGTCAATTCAATAATAAAATTGTCTTTCCATTATCAATCAATTAGAATGGTAACCAAATACTTAGTTATTTTTAACCATCCGTAGAAAATAGTTTCACATTCGAAAGTAAGCTTTGATGAAAAGCAATTCCTACAGACAAAATGAACATTCTAATAATTTGTTGTCTCCGGCAGCGTAACTTTACGGAATTTGCAAAACATAATGAAATGAAATTATAGACTTAGTTATTCCACACACTTATTGTGTGTGGAATTGCATTATTACATTATTTAAAAGCACGACCTGGGTTTCGAAGTTGAATGACATCATCAGATGGTCCTCATAGAAGTAAACTTGGTATATATATCATCTGAGCTGGGGGGAGGGGGTTGGTTAGAGAAGGAGGGTAAGAGTGGAGGGGTAAAAAGTACAAAATGTAGCTGGGAGGAAAAGAGAATTACATCTTTCAGTGTTAATTATTGACTTGGAAGAGTGGTAGGTCTAGGAATGGGGAGTAGGCGGGATACAAAATTTTGTTGTCAAGTTCATCCTCGAAACAGATGCATTTCAAAATTTCCAACTGCTCCAATGTATCAAGCCTTTGGCCTTTCTTTTCAAAGCAAAGAATTTTAGTCAAAAAGTCACTTTTGCGGTCATTCTTCATGAGGTGCTTCACAAAGAGGGATGTCATATTCTTATTCTTTACACGTTTGGTGTTCTTTTATCCTTTCTTTAAGTTTTCATCTCGTTTGCCCAATATATTTCGTGTTACATTCCAAGCAATTTAATTCATACACTCCACAAAATGCAATGTACTTCACGGAATTCCTTGCTCAGAAGGTATATATACACCAAGTTTGCTTCTATGAGGACCACCTGGTGATGATGTTCAACATCGAAACCTGGGTTGTATTGTTTAATAAAGTGTGTGGAATTAAGAAGTCAATAATTTCATTTCAATCTTTCATACACTGTTCCTGAGTTTGCTATTCTATTAACATTTATTTAACTTTGGTAGGAGGAATCTTTGAAATAACCATTTCTGTTACACCAATAGCACCCCAATATTAATATGAATATAAATTGTTATCAGCTGGCACTTAACCATGAGGTGACATACATTAAATTTAAATTCATACATACATTCAATTATCAAGGAAATTTTTTGCATCCATAATCTAAACTAATGATTTTTTATGATTGTTTATATATTCATAACAAATTCATGCTTAATTTTGAAATATTTACAGTATTTTAGATGGCATTGTTTTTTCTATTCTAAAGATACAAGCCAACAATAAGGAACACTAACATCAATAAGGACCCATAATGAAATGGGTGACAGATTTAGGACTTTTAATTAACTCTTATATGATATCAAATGTTTTCAGACTCTTCAGGTTTCCTTCTTAAAGCAACACCTTAGAATGATAGCCATGCACAATGATATCTTTCATCCACCTCCTTTGGCCATTCCAGAATAGATATGAAAACAACTCTGCATGGATTGTTAACCAAAATCTGAGTGACAGATATGAAGAATTGAAGATATAGGGAGTTTTTCTTGGTCTAGGTATCTGTTGCTTACAGAATAAATCTACTTTAGGTGCATTACCATAACAGTAGGCACTACATTTAAAAAAGTAAAAAAAATTACTAAAAGCTGTTTAGCTGTCATGCAGCTCAGGTTGTAAGGCACGCAACATGCAATGGGTAGTCCCCCTGTTGTGTGACTTCTTGCAACCTAACATTTATCTTATGACCTTTTCCATGATACATTTTACTGTGATTAAATATAATAATTTAGCTTGGTTCAGCTGTCCCCATGGTGAAACCTACCAGCTACCACCGCAAGTATATATACTACTCACCTGTATGGACTCCTCTTTGGCCTCTTCTGGTTGACGTAAATAGCCTCTCCGTATTGTGGTATAATCAGGTAATATGTAATCTCTAACAATGGAATTTTTTCCAAGGAGACCTCTGGCTTCATTCATATCTCTATTGAAATCTTGAGAAATAAAACAAGCATCTTCTTTTACTTGATTCATTACATAAGTTTCTTCCATTACATTTAAATGCCTGGTAAGAGAAAATATGAACGATACCATAATTAATGAATACAATAATTACCTTATGATAATCATCACAAGTTATTAGGCAGTTTGAACTAGATTATGTTACTAACAGTTATGAATTGATGCTAAATACCAGTCAGAAAATTAAGTTACACCTGAAGTGTCTTTCATGGTTGGCACTCAGTTTTGTTCCATTATCTTTTGTTGTTTGGCATTAATTTAGGCGCAATGAAAAAATAACTAAATGCTAATGATATACTATTCCATCATCTCTCAAACACTCAACTTACCAGTAGCGTAATTTGATAATGATGATTCGAAAGGAATCATAATTGAAAAATGTGTTACTGGTAATTTATCAACCATGAGATAGACAGTTATATAGACATTCATAACACTTACCAACCTTACAGAGATATGAAGATGGTGTCCAAGTTGGCAAGGAAGAATTTGAAACAACACTGGGGATGATACGCACCTCCTAGTTTTGATTTAAGCAATGGTTCATGCGAAATACCATGTCTAACAACCATGAGAACTTAGCACAAATATGGAGACTTTTAATAATTACCATAGTCATGCTTGAAGCTATTACATCAACAACTTTGATGCTCATGAGGCTCCAAGCTCACAGAAAGTGGACTTATCATAAGTGAAGCCAGAAGCATTAAGGGTCCATCAAAGATTTTGTAGACTGGCTGAATTAACTAAGTATTAATAGAACTTTAAAGAACAGATAGTCAGTGGAATTTGTACACTGAAATTTGGAAGGTTCTTCCTTAGCATATTTAGATCAATACACAATTTCTCACAATGAAGAAGTTGAACATCAATTCCAAACAATTATCAGGCATTGAAAACAACTCAGCTTAATTTCAACCCTTTTTTCAAATTTAGGACCTCCAACCAGGGTCGGGAGAAAGGGGCCGCGTTAGTCACTATCACAGTAAATCTAAAAGGGACCAAAGCCATTCAAATTATATATCACTAAGGAGGATTCTATCATTCTGAAACCAGAGATCAATACTAGCAAGTTGAAACACATGTTGGACATACAGGTAAATGACGCATGTCTGATTTACGCTAGGCTACCAATATAGCATGTTACACCTGTCGCAAAAAAGACTGGCTTGCTGCGTGCCACTAAATGATGTCAATTATTAGTGGGCCATTTGGCAAGGCGATTACATTGGGAATGGAATTACCTACATATGGTGGCAATAGATGCAACATGTTTAAACTTCTCTCTTTCTTTTTGACAGGGTCATCTAGGAACCACATGCCAATTTCAATCCATTTTCCTTTGTTTCATCTTTTCTCAAAGTATTCTTTTTGCTAGGTCCCGTTTTTCTAGTTCATTTAGCCTTCCTAATTAAGGAAGTTATGCATCTAGTACAAAATTCTCCAGATATTTTTGCTCTCATCTCATAAGTCTGCAAACTAACTTGATTTTGCCAACACTAATACAATACTAACCTGTAAGATATTATGTCTTTAAGGTGGTTCGTAAGTGCTTTACCACCAATATCAATTCTTCTTATACCAGCTTTTACTTTCTTCCCTTTAATATATGGAACAATGTGGGAAAAACTATAGCCAACATCCACCAAAAGGCAGCACATTTCCCCTGGATTATCTTTCAAATATCGGTAGACAGCTAAATCACCAGCTAAATACAGAAATAATGTAGTCATTATTAACTTTAAAAAACAATTTCAGGATATTTTTAGAAGCAGCATTCAATAACTACCATTAATTCTGAGAAGTGAGCTACATTCATATTCCTCAAACAGTATTTCTGTCATAGCCTCTTGAATGGAAGCAAAATTAAAGTAAGGTTCAGTAATCACAAGGCATGATTCACTGAAGTTCACTGGACAGCAATCTTTACTGAATATATATTCCCAGATGTTCCTCTCAGCTTCCCAATTCAAGAGATATCCCTAGAAGTAAAACTTCATGTAACATGCACATACAAACATACATATATTTGTATACTTATATATTTTATTACAGTCTTACTTGAGATGGCTGAAAGCTTAAACAATCTACAATGTGAGTGTCCTTCTAAGTGTTTGTATTTTATTTGTGTTCTATTGTGCCGTCCAAATATTATATAAATATATACATGTGGGTCGCAGTAGTCCAGGGTGTAGACCATTGGACTACTGACCAGAGGGTCCCGGGTTCAATTCCCTGGCAAGGCACTCCGGGAACTTGCAGCTCCACCCAAGCTATGTGATTTTTCGGGTACCAGATCTTCCTGGGAAACCATAACCGGCACAGGGAAAGGAACTGGCCCCTACCCTGATGTGTGAATTTCACATGCCATCGGGCATAATACTGGGTGAACTCTACCATCACCTACCAATCCGACCTTCGGGTTGATTACTGTGTTTATGGTTTATCTATATATATATATATATATATATATATATATACAAACAAACATATATATATAAATATACAAACACACATTTATATATGTATACATATATATATATATATACAAACAAACATATATATATAAATATACAAACACACATTTATATATGTATACATGTATATATATATAGTATATATATATATATATATATATATACAAACAGACATTTATATATGTATACATATATATATTTTATATATATATATATATGAACACATCTATTTTATATATATATATATATATATTTTTTTTTTTCCTACATACATATATACACACACACACACGCGCGCGCACACAAATCACAAAACACCCCAGAAGGCTGATTCGAAAGGTGTGGGTAGAGCCCACATAATACTAAGGTCTTAGGCATGTGAAATTCATACATCAGGGTAGGGGAGCCATCTGAGAGTGCCCAGAGGTTTGCCCATAGAGCCCAGGAATCAAGCCGAGACACTGCAGTCAGTGGCCCAGTGACTTTCACTGAAATATTATTATGGCCATAGAAAAAGAACCCCCTTCAAGCAAAATAACTTCAACAGTTTGTAACAAAGAATTTATCCAGAAAGACATAAATATAACAGAAAATATTTAGAAAAAATATTTTATCAGGGTAAAAAGGTATCCATATAAACATTGAAAATAGAAATAAAATAAAACAAAACAATTAGCCCCGGGACTGTATTGAGCGCATAACCGAAAACTATGGCTTTGACTGTTTTGAAAAAAATGAACTCTATTCATACGTGTATTTTTTTTAAGACAAATGTATATGATAAATTATTTCATCATTGTAACTGATGTTGATTTAAAAAAATAAAACTACCATGTAACTGGAAACAAGTTATTTAACTCAATGATATTTTTTTAACTGACAGAAAAATATACAAAGCTGAGTTCACTCAGTTTAAATACAACAAAAATTATGCAACTATCATTATTTGATCTATGAATTAAATCATTTACTCTCGTTCTCTACTCATATATCAATATCTCCAAATAATTTGACCGACCCTTTGTTTTTCAAGGGCCCAGGTAGCAAATTCTGCCAATCATGAGAATTTTACACAACAGTACTGGCTCAGTAATAAAGTAAAGATGCTATGTAATGGGTTCAGAGAGGTTGTGCCAGACACTTTATTATACTATCCACTTATTGACTACGTACCATTGGATCTTTTAAATTGGTTTTCAGTGGGCTGAATAACTCGTGGCATACGTTGACTTAATTTCAAGAACTGTTGATACAGAATTTTCATTATTAACGTGGGATAGCTCCAAAACCATACTTTAAAATATAGGGGTTAAGTGGTCAGTAAATAAAAAGCTAGATTACAATTATCAAATTGGATCTCTGAAAATAAAATTGGCCACATGTCCTACTACCCACGAGAATGGGAATAGAAATTATCATTATGTAATTGTTCATAAATCGGATATACTCAACCTTTTGAAATGGTAAAATATAGAAGAGACCGGATGCATCTCGGCATTCAGATATTTGGTCGCCGATGAATGGTCTCCTTCTCTCAGATTTTGCTTTCATGATACAATTGGGAATAACTCTAAAATGAGAATCGGAAAAATCATAAGTGATCGTATAAGCAATTATTTCACATGCTGAACATATTCATTCATAGAGTACATACCTCGGCTCCGTCGCATTGGAAAAACCAACTTTAGCAGTGTACGCACCATTATCGAGAATTAAGGTAGGCTTCCCCATGGAGTAACTAAAAATTAATTACTTAAGCATAAGTCATGGGCATACACTTTGATTAAACGCATTAAACATAATGCATACACAACCTTGCTAATATTACACTGACTTTTAGTTATTGAGGGGCTGATTTTTCCTGCGATCAAGGGTCAAAGAAAATCAATGAACGGAATTATTATACTTTTGTTGTTTACAATGTATGTAACGACACTATGATACTCCCCCGCTGCTAAACTTACTTAACTAAACAACTTGTCAATAAATGCTTATTTCATATATAATTCTCATACAAACCACTCAAACAGTAGAATCACTCTGTGCGTATTCCTCGAGGCGGAAGTTTTATTTATGAATTTCTTGTCCACTGAGCCGAAATACACGCATTTGGGAAAAGCAAGCGACTCAATTCCATTAAATGGTAAATATTAATCATTTTATTCCTATATTGGTGATGTACAAACATATTTCAAAGCTTTTTCAAAAATTTCTATCTAATAACTGCCGAATGCTTTCAATAACAAAAATAATGTCATTCGTAGTATTAAATGAACATGCAACTATACATGAATTTAATATCGTTTTCATGCATACATATATACAATTATAATTACCTCTTCTTTGACTGTATGAGGCTTTTCAAAAATAATTGCAGTCAAACTCGGGCTTTAATGAAAGTAAAGGCTCTTTATGGCTAACAGTCAAATTAATGTGATAAATGATGGTTTTCCATTTCCGTGATTCGAATTTTTGAAATTTTGCAAAACTTTTCTATGCTTTCTCCTCGGTAGAATATGAAAATAAATCATAAGTCACACGATTTTGTAGTCGTGATAATGATTCAATCGTGTCATAATAAACTCATGAATTTCTGAGTTTTATTCGACCTATTTAGGTTTTCTATTTCTACCACTGAGACCCAGGGTCAAAGTTATATTTACTATCGTAATTATGAATTTTCCTTTAAAGCAGGACTTGCCTTGACTGTCAGTCCGCAACAATTATTGTAATGTTCTCTCACTTATTGCTATCACTCTTATTGTTGCCGGCCCCGGTGGCTGCGGGGTAAAGTTCTCGCCTGCCAACTCAGACGTAAATTTCGCGGGCGCGATTTCAACCTAAATGTTTTCCTTCACATAGAGTGTTTGTAATTGTCTTTGATGTTGCATCATTATTTATGGGAGAGGTGGCAGATGGGGCAATTTTGCCTGAATCTCCACCGATAAAAATGTTATATAAATAAGGAAATTGTTGGTATTGGCTAGAGTATTGTAAAATGGATGACAAATTTACCAGATACAAACGAAGGTTAAAGGAAAACTTGTAGTGCTTACTTTTCAATGGCCCTCGTATGTGTTCTGGTGTCCATTTTGCATGAAGCTAATCGCGACTAAGGGCTTTCATTCAAGCTCGTCGCCGTATTTGATTCATCGGAACATGAACAAAAATTTTACTCAAAGAATTTTTGAAGTGTTTTTGCACATCGTGAGAATGCATTTATTTAAGTAATATTTGTATTTGGCACTCATTGTTTCAAATATACATATTAGATTAACTAAAATAATACTTTTCCTTCAAACCTAATGATATAGTTAAGGAAGCCCGCACGTTTCTATTGAGTTGTGACGTCTGATACGATTGACGAAGATATTATCACAATTTTCAACCCAGGTTTTTCGGTGTCGACAGAGTTCACCCAAGACTAAGCCAATGGTGTGTGTAATTCACGCATAAGAGTTAGGGGGCTATTTGTTTCCATGTGCTTATGGTTACCGAGATCCGGAATCCGACGATCTGGTATCCGAAATCCGAGGCATATCCTGAAATCGAACCTGGGCTTTTTTCATCCGGTCGGTAGATCATCTCTCTACCCCTGGACGACCATGCCCCCCGGAGAAGATATATTAAGTATATTTAAAATGTATGAACGCTCCTTAGAGATACTTAGTTATTAGGAAAAAGCGTAGTAATTTCAAATGAAACCCTAGCTCCTATCACGAAAACTAAATTCACGAATGATAAGGGGTAAAAGTTTCCTGAATATGGCGGGAAATATACGGTTAACAAATCTGATGCGCGAATGCATGGAACTATTATTGCAATATTCCGACAATAATACCGTAGCCTTTACTTAGCCCATCATTCTATAAATGACTAGGGGAATATCGAATGAGTGTTGGCAATGCAGTATTTCCTTCGAAAAACAGTTGTTATCATAGGAATGCCACTCAGAATCAACGTAGATAACGTTGCCCTGTCATACGCTGTGCAGTATCATTTGGAAAAGCTCCATGGATGGCATTTTTCAGAGGTCTGTTTTAGCGAAGGTGAAATCAAAACTTCCACGAGCCCGTTCACCTTGCATTTGCAATAGGAAAATTATGGCGCCGTACTGGATCATTTGAGAAGGAAAATAATGAGCCGTATTGATCTCAAGAGCGCTGGCTACTTTGCATACGTAAAAGGTATTTGCATTCATTCAAAGATATTTGAATCTCAAATTCAATTCTTATTGCCTTATTGGACATATTTTTATCGTTAATTTTAGTAATAACACAAAGAATGTATGATTTTTCTCTTAATTATATGCTTAATCTTTGCACTCTTAAGCGAAGAGAAAGAGCCAACGTACTGCGATACATTTCCCTTCACCAAACAGCTACCAGAAGCTCAACTATTTGTAAATGAAACTGGAGATTTACCCACAACATTCAAGATGTTCTCCTAACCTTCCCCCTAACTTTCACGACTGATCAATTGATTTGGGGACGGGCCTCAGGTATTAGAGGGCGTTGAGTCATTCTGTCAACTTGCGACACCCGAATTTTCATTTCTGAAGAGATCCTAAGCCAAGTCAAATTAACAATCCTAATTTATCTCCCGGCCTCGGAAAAACCCCTCGGCAAACACTTCCGTCATTTGCATTGGAATTAAGCGCTTATCTTGTGAGTGCATTTGTTATGAAATCATCCGAACCACTAATTAGGGATTTTGGAAGAGCACATTACAAGTATGCACCGACTTTTTTTTAAACCGGCGTATAAAGGAACCTAGCGACCGCAGAACGGCACTTCACTTTCCTTTAAAATATTCCAGCACATCTGTTTTTTTTAAAGAGACGTTTTTGAATAATGGTTAGATTTTTAAAACAGAATCGAACGAAGTGTATCCGTTGAGATACAACTAAAACAAGAGCATTTCTCCCAAATACGCTCCCTCCCTACCCCCACTAAACATTAAAAAAGTAGAGCGTGCAATATTATAATTATTAGCCGTAGACTACTGTTTTATGGTAGATTTTTTATGGACCTCGGTACTACAAACTATTGTACTCCTAAACCATGACTACACGAAATAATATATCCTTAAACCCCTTGCTACATCTTAAAATAATTGCATACTTTCTACCTCCCTTAATTCCACCCTAAATAATGCCTAAAATGCAAACACGTTTAGATTTGTTATAAATGATGAAGCACTGTGACTAATAAAACTCTAACCATGAAAAAACTCAGCAAATGAATTTTACGTAATATCGTTGAGAAAAACGCAGGCCATCGCCTAAGTTACCCTCGAAAATCTATACTTCTTTTCATTGCATTATAACTTGTCATGTTCAGGTGCATCGCATTGCACTAAACACACTGGCGTATGCAAATGTATGGAACAGAAATATAATGTTTAAACTTTTCTATTGAAAATATTGGATGGGTTCAGTAAGGTCCAACACACAGGAAAGAGCCAACCAAAGGAAAGAGCTGGCATTCACCAGCTTATCATAAAGAAGATTTTCCCAAATTTTTGAACTTTTGAAGTGCGCTCAAACGATTAGCTGGAAGAGAAATTCTGCGGGCAATCCCATTGAAGCTGAGAGGAGGGTGTGGTGTGGAAAAACACAATTTTCCAAGCACCGCAGCTGAGAAGCACCCCACCTCCTTAAAACCTCATCACCGAAATTAAAGTCTTTGCAAATGTCTACGGAGCCACCCAAGTTAAATGACGGTAGAAAGATGTTCCCTTCCAAAGTCAACGGGAAAATTTAATCTTTCTTCGCAGCCAACAAGCTCCATCGTTGAATATGACCGTAGAGTTTTAAAATATTTCTTCGCTCATACACGATATGTTTTTGCTTTTATTGGGTAACTTCATGGCATATGACCAAGAGGGTCACATCACTCATTCAGCAAAATACTGCTTCTCGCTTAAGGATAAAATCAGCTATCTATCGATATATTGTGATAGAGATAAGTTCATCATTAGCCATCACAGCCTGGTTAATATAATAATAGTAATGGGCCAAATTATTGGAAACTACATATAATGTAGATATATCAATAATACTTACAAAATGAAGAAATCGTCCCGTATCCTTGCAACTCACAGTCAGAATAAAAATCCATAGCAAATATCTCTTCCAGGGCTTTCATATTCCGTAGAAAGGACGTTATAATTCCCTAAAAAAGAAAAATTTGCACCTTGAAGTGAAAAATATGTAATGATCTTTGGGAAATTCATGAAAATTTTAGACCGTAAAATGAGGCACTACAAATACCGTTAGAGTAAGGATATAGGGTATAGGAAAGAGTCCCATGACAGAGGCATTTGACGTAATAACCTTTTGGTAGCGTAGAACAAAGGGTTGTGAAGGTATTATTAACATCCCCTGTGATCAGAGAAATGGCCATCCTTAAATATTTTTATGATTTTTAAATTTCTGTGTCAGCGGCATTTCTAAAAATGGTTTCGCGTACTACCAAGTAATTCTTCAGCTCAACTTGAATTCTCTAAAGCTATTGATAGGATCTAGTTATTTTTATAAACTGACCGTGCTCTCATTTTGTCATGTATATGCCTGCGGCCACACTGTTCCAGTGACTGGTTGAAGAGATGCTATAACGTTTAAAATGTCAAATCTTAAAAGTGGGACTCAGCTGTGATCATCAGCGACGCCAATTATAAATTAAATTTATCTTTATTATTCATATAAATTTCCCCGGCAAGTGGTGATATTATTTTGGCCAAAGGATTTCCAAATTATTAAATGTCCACTCGTGATGAAAATATATAATGGTTCGTGATGATTCTATTCATAGATGGTTCGTGATTAGACGCCGCATTGTAAACTGACAACAAGCACGTCGCCAATCAGATAGCGTGCTGCTCTGTCACTTAACAAGAGATTCCATCACCTAACGTGAGCGATTGCATATATTGATTAGCTGTACGTGAGATCTTCACCAAAGATAAAGTTTAAGCAAAAACGACTTTAATCTTTTATTTTTTGCTTGCATTTTCTCCTTCGTGAAGTGCTCCGATTTTCCGTTTTCCGAAGGTCGCACAAGTAAATCGATAAAATAGGGAAAAATATCAAGCTTAATAGAATTCTGTCGGAAAAATATGAGTGTGTGTGTATGTGCATTCGCACACAAACGTACTACCTTCAAGAACGGGCCTCAAGACGCAAAATTTGGCCACCATTCGGGTTTTTTTATTAGACCAGGTTAGATGTTTGATTTGTTTATGTTTCACTTTACGCCATAATCATGAATATTTTATCGTAACTACAAACAATTAGCAACTTCCGGACAATAATAGGATATCTGCAAATAACCTGTCTTTTGTCATGAAATTAGTTTGCTCATCAATTGAGGACACGAACACTTGATGTGCTACCAAAAATTTACATTAAAATACTGGCACTACATATCTGCTTATCCGCGCTATAAATAATCAAACAACGCTTAGCTCTTTGCTAACTTTAAATGGACTTAAAATGTTACGCCTGGAAAACACTTATTTCTTGCATTTCACCATCTGTGATATCTCTCATGGAAAGAGCACGTTAATATTGCCACTAATAAAGTAGCAACAGGGGAAAAAGTTATGATGAGAAGACTCACTTCGGTGACATCTCTGGAATACTCAAGTTTTTTCACTTTGCCTAAATTCATCTCTTCCCAATGTAATCGTGATTTCTCTTTGCAGAATCAAGTCAGGAAAACAATTGCTGGAGTTATTCTTTTTCAGATCTTTGAAATTCTTAACTTTAACGAGATATACAGGTTTTAACCTTCATCTTTATCCTACTTTATCCTCTTCTGTCAAGGCAAATCCTAATATCTTCCCACGCAACAGCTCTTTCCACTCCCATGACACTTGAGATAATAGTTGTGTACCCCATGAAAAGTTTTGATTCCAGCCTCATCAAAAATGGTCCACATTTTACTTGTGCTCATCATTACAACCGTCTTCCTATAGCAATTAAAGACAGTTCTACCGGAGGGAAATTCAGGAGACAATGGTAGTTTTTCCTTCCTGAAAATGGACTTGGCAGCAACTCTGAATATCTGAACTGCTAATTTTATATATTAGTGTGAAATTTGTTTTAATTATTGACACCCTCCAAAGTCTGCATAACCTGATGGAATAACTAATATATTTTTATTATATGAAGAGGGGCGATCCTTATTCTTCATATACTTCTGACTACGCATGTGTATTGGCCAGATCGCTAGCGATAGAAATTGGCAGGTTCATTATCCTGTAATACTAGTATGTGATATATCTAAAAAAATGAGGTCATAATGATGCTTTATCCAGTGAATACGCATTTTTTACAGTTCCAGCGGGAAGTATCCATTAATCCATATCCATTTTTGAGTGTTTATCCTTAATGCTTCTGGCTTCACTTATGAAATGTCCACTGTCTGTGAGCATGAAGCCTCATGTACTATTGTAGGATTTCTAAGCCCATACGGGATAAGTACTGAATTAGGTGCCATCAAAGTTGTTTGGAAAAGTTGTTAACACAATAGCTTCAAGCATTCCTATGGTAGTGATTTAAAGTATCCATAATTGTAGTCAGTTGTCAAGGCTGTTAGACATGGCATTTCGCATGAACCATTGCTGAAATCAAAACTAGGAGGGGCCTATCATATCCAGTGTTGTTTCAAAATCTTCCTTGCCAACTCGGCCACCATCTTCACATCTCTGTAAAGTTGATGAGCAATATGAATGTTTATTCACATACTGTAACTATCTCACTCGTGGTTGATTAATTACCAGTTATACATTTTTCTCTAGGTTTTTAAACGGTTCAAAAAGTAGAGTATCAGTTCCTACAGCTTTTTCAGAACATATCTTTTTCAATTCTTCTTCATTGCCTTGAAATAAAACTAAAGACTCAAAAAGTAATAAAAAATAACGAGAAACTATGAATGGGATTTTGGTGATTTCAAAATACAGATGACCGAGAATAATTCCCTGCTAATGAAAATGCCAAAGACGAACAACTTGAATAAAAATGACCTTCAACTTTAAGCTAAACTGGATGATGACCAAAAAGTAGCAGTTAGTATTAAATAAGTATAACATACTATTACGGAGGAAAAAAGGCCCTGAAAGAATTGCCATGATGAAAGACTGACGGTGGCTTTAGATGGATGGAGACAATGAGAAGAAGATGCAGGCCAGCAATTAATTTAGTGGGCAGCACTAATACATGGGCCAGCTTTAGGGACTTTAGTAGCATCAAGAAGTTAGCAGAGGATGAAACAGCTAGGAAATCTATGGTAGTCGAGTTTCAAAACAGAAAAGATACTTGATGACGATGGTTCCAGCGCGTGGTTGTAATGCAGAAGGGCAGTTAGGTGAAATCAGACCTGAAGAAGGGGTTAAAAGATTCTCGGCGTCATCAAAATTATTTTACCCAGTCTTAAGTTACTGCCGTAACAACGTATACTTGACACAGACATAACTCGAAATCTACGTTAACGAATATCAATAATTAATAATCTGGAACTTCGCAAACCGGAAGTCGTGGAAGATGCTCGCGGAAAAGCTAAGTACCTCTGGACTAAGCTGAAATGATGCCTTAATACGCATAGATTGACCAGTTTGAAGGGATTTATTAAGGATATAGGTTCAATAAAATATCTCCATAATCCATAATATAATAATACATTTCTCTTAAAGTAAAGTTAGACGCTGGATAACTAGTTGTTCGATGAAATCAATCAAGGACAGATAAAGGCATAGGAAGACCTACGACCTAACGGTAAACAATATTGAATGTTAAATATTTGTGTTTTAAATATTTCTCTGAGTCGGAAATTGATTGTTTCCAAGGTAAGTGAGATACTAGTCCGCGATATCTTGATTTCCGTTGATATCTGTGTTACAACATAACCATTGAAACGCGATTAATGGTAAACTTCAATCTGTAGCCCGTTACTTGGTGGAATCCCATAGTTACAAAATACGAAATAGAATTAAAGTTATCAAGGGAGTATTCTTTACATTATAAACAATACACTTTAAGAGCAACACGAACGTTTTCGACGAATGTCGATATTATCTGGTGCAATTGACTGCTTGACGGTAAGCTTAAATACCTCTATGCTGCTAAAAGAAGGGAGGAGGAATGAGAGATGGTAGTATGCAAAGGTTTTGAAACGGATCAATTGTCGAATCATTTCAAATTGCTTTATTACATCCAATTGTATCCCCTTCTTATCAAAGTGTACAATTTCTGTGATAAGGTTGTGACAGGTAGTGTAGTTGTTTATGAGCATGTGCTTAGCGAATAGGGTTGAGTTTGATACCTATATGAAAGATTTTTGTGTTCTTTGTTCTAATTGAATTGTTAAAGGCTTGTCCCACATAAACGGAATTAAAATGATCACATTTGAGGTTAGAAAGCTCAAATGCTTAGAGCTGGTTTTTGCAGTTGAGAGGTTTTATCCTAACGAAACAGCAAATACCCAATACGAAACAGCAAATTACGATTTTTACGGTTACCGTGTAATTAAAGGATGATCTCGATAGGCCTGTGAGAGGTAACTTTCTACATTTTAATAGATCTTCAGTTTGAGCAGTGAAAAGATCTTGTCCGTGGCTATTTCCTTTTCTTTTTGTTACATGCATTTTCATGTTAAACTTGTGGAGTGTCAGTTTCTTAAGGTGACGTGTTGGTTTTTTTTTAGGTCGTTTAAAACATTTCAGAGAATATATGGATTTGGAGAAGTCTGCGCAACAACTCGTGGAAAGCCGCGTATTAATGAGAATGGATTGCAAGATGATATAAGATTCTTGATGGTCGGTATAAGGCGGTTTTCGGTGAATTGAATAATTGATTTTTTTCTCAGAAACATTTGCACATATAATTATGTCAGGAAAATTCAAGCCGTGGTTAACCTCAAGTTCTCGAGCTAAGGCAATAGATGGATTTAAGGAATTGAAGAACGAGGACTGTGTTGTCTCGATGTTCCATTTCATACACAAAACACATTAACATACATAAACCGTCATTAAAATTCAATTGCAATTAAAAAAGTTCTTTACTAATTTGGTCATGAAAATACAAGTATCGGCGAGTAATGGTGAAAGTGCGGAGCTGTCACCCTCTTTTACCCTCACAGAGGTATTTGCACTAATTTTTAGCGATAAATGTCACTAGATGATGACGATGTTCGTCAAAGCTATTCCTTTTTTAAAGTGTGTTGTTTATTTTTAAATAATGCAAAATTAAAAAGCCATCCGTGTTTTTATAATTAGAATTCCACGAGGTCACGACTTCCCGCTGAATTACATTTGCAGTGTAAGTATAGAAACACTAGACAAACTTTACCAGGTTCCTCATCAAACAACGAAGTGACTCTTCAAACATTTATTTCAACGGCCAATATTTGAACGAAAAATAAGTATTTGAAACTCCTTTGCATTTATTTTCCTACATTCCTTGTAAAAGAGGCTCCAAAAATATTTTTGAATATCCCCTGCGTTAAAATATATACATAAATATTTCATGCCCACTATTCTAGGCAAAGCTTTCAAAAGTTGTGTTTTTCATAGCAAAACTTGGAGAATCAGATAGCGTAATAATAAAAACTAAAATGATAAGGATTAAATTTCCCGATTGAAAAATTTTGGGCGACCAAGTAAATCACTCATTCAGTTCAGTCAAACCTGCGGAGTAGTGTTGAAACTGGATTTCAATACAAAATAATTAATAAGTAAGATTATAATTTACATTATTATTTTTTACCCATCCCTTGGCGTAGTTTCGCCACTCTCTGCGGAATCGGGATGCATAGCTTGGGACAATTAAGAGCAGACGAGCAATGCGATGGGTTAGACCTTACGGCCACACTGAGAAGATTTTGACTCCACCAGTCCACAAAGAGCACGCATTCAAATAACTGAATTAACTTGAAGTGAAAATAACCTTGCCTGCCGTGAGCAAATCCGTATATATTGGTGCTAAATGCTCCGTCCTCTTTCACCAAACAGACAAGGTTATTGTGCGTCGCTTAGAATACTACACAGGACACCAGGGGTCTTCCACGGGTAGTCCGACCTTGCTGACCACCAGAAGGCTTCTCGCAGGACCCCAATTTAAACTAACATTCGTGAAAGAACTAAGCTACCTGCTATACTAAGCTACATGTACTTAGTGTCTCTGTTATCAAGTTATGCGCGACGGTAAATTGTCCTTAGAGATTTTATGCACACTCGAGATGTGTCTCCCGCTCAAAAAAATGCGACAAAAAAGCCGTCAGCATCCTACCCAGCCTCGGCTCTCCGGATTATCTTCAGATAATAAACTCGTCTCGAATGATTAAGTCACCACATGCCCTGCCTCAACTCTCGCTACAAAATCATATAATCTTTAACAATAACCTCGTTTGCTCGGAGGTCGTCCTTCCATCAAGCCACGTCCTAAGAGGAATTCGTTGTAGGAGATATGTGGGAGGATATCTTCAAACGTGCTCATGAAGAAGGGAAGACAGGCGGGGTGATTCCACTCGGCGGTTAATCGAATTTCACACGAGAAACGAAATCGAAAAAAAACCAGATACTCGTGCCGTGTCCGTCTCTGTCATTCTATGGGCCGATAGCTTTATGATACATATTATGCGTTGATTCAGATTTGGAAAATTGCCCAGCCATAGTGTGTAAATATGTGGAAGGCTAAAACGACGGAGTAGTATAGTGCGGCACAGGAAAGGAGAGTCGAAGAGTTAAAAAACGAGTGACGTAATACACTTCCTCTGCTATACTTACACTAAACTCATATTAACGTACCATTTATCCACTCCATTGCGAGTAATATGTGTTAAAGTGTTCAAATGTCTTCTTTTTGATAAAGAACTAGACTTGTCGGATCCAAGTAATATCATGAAGCTTCCTTTTCTGAGTCAACACTAAGCAGAGCCTACTCAGTAGTTTGGCTGGCGATAGCGTAAACGAATATCTGCAGTTAGTTATTGCCAACTTCTATTTAAAAATTATAGATGAGAACTTTTCCTTCGATGAATAACATCTGCTTTGCAATTACGATGATATATGGTTTCTTGGATGCAGACACATAAAAAATTCAAAGATTTCATTTAGAAGAGCGGAGTTGATGGAGTATACCTACTAGAAGAAAAAGCGTACGAAAATAAAGCACTAAAGAATTTATAGATGCCATAAATGAATTCCTAGAAACTTAACATCAAGTAATCAATCTTACGTGAAAGTGAAACTTAATTAGCAATATATGTTTTTTAATATAAGGATACAATATGTGTGCAGTGAGTTTCTGGAAATCGTAATTTAACAAAATTATGCGATCGATATGACCTTCTCTTAGATGAAATACTTTAAAACAGATTCATCTCCACATAAGTCATAGTGGTTCGCCGTTATCATACCAAAATAAGATTCAATGTTTTAGCACCGAACTGGTGGCCACGGTTAAGAAGCATTATTCACTTATGACGACTGTTTGACAGAACAGAGCAACAGGGATACAAGAGCGAATACCACGGGAATACAAATCTTCCTTGCACATACTGCATCATTCTTACAAATCTACCTCGTCATATTTGGTCATTCTTTGGCATAACTCGCATTTACAACTAAACTTGGGGTTACGTACATCAGTCTATGATCATTTAAAATTCGTGTTATGAGTACTTTGGAACAAAATTCCCTTAGAAGTAAGAGCATAGGTAATCAGTTTAGGCATAGGTAGTCACAAACGAGATCGTTTCACAACAAAATCAATGTAAATTCCTAACAATGCCTCCAGCATTGCCTTCCTAGAAAGCTTATTTTTATGATCAACAGGAAAATTTTCCTTTCGAATATAAAAGGTAAGAGAGGGAATCTGTACACGAGTGCGAAGATTTGCATGCATACTGTTCATAAATATAAAAAAATATGTTCCTAATAAACCGGGTGTTGAATCGTTATAAATAACCTAAAACGGTCTAATTACTTTCTTGTCCTGATATTTGAGCATAAAACCAGATTATTTCCTTCGCTTAGCACCAACCATCTGTCCTCATCAAAATAAAAAACGGTATGATAGATAAGCGGGTGAGCTTCAAGATATGCATTTGGTTTTGCTGAACTCCACGCATGAAATGGCTGTTTGAAATAATTTTTTCCTACGCCCTTACGGCCCAACCGAAAATGTTTCGTACCGAAGGTATCTTGCCTATAAGTGCACAGGAAGTGCGGGTAGCTCAATGAACACTGTGACTATTAACCAAATAATTACTATTAATAGCTATGCCGTAACCTCTGTGACTGTTTGCTTTCCTGGGATTTGAAAGTCTACCACATTGCGTAACTTTTTCAAACTGTGTAACGCTAGTGTATAGACTCGTCAGTATTTCACTGGTGGCAGTGCTCAAGTCATTAAGAGAGGGAAAATATACCCAAGGGAGGTAGATCCTGTCTTCATTGGTCAAGTAGAACTTTATTTTGTGCATATACGAATATAGATAGGTTAGTTTAAAGCCCCCTAGAATTTAAGGATCAAAGAATTCAGTCGACGAATGAAATTAGTGCACTACACAAGCAATGGAAGTCACTCAAAAATCCTCCATCATGTTTTCCCAGAAACTTCATCTTTATCTAACTTTATCATTGGGGTATTATTCCATTCATAGAAATACTATTTTCATTAATTTAGATCAACATTTTTCTAACAAACCCTGTTTACGGGGTTAAACGTCAAATATATTAATTTAATTTATTTTATAAATGCATTTGATTAATATATTATAAAAATGCTTTTAAAATATCCGCAAGGAATCAAAAGCATTAATTGTGAGAAAAATCAAATCTTTTCGTCCTCAAGGGAGGAGAATTGAAACCTTTCCGTGTTCACTTTGATGTTAGTTCATTCACTTATATGACACTTCAACTCACGCAAAGGAAACATTTTTATCAGTTGTTTTCGAAAGGCAGTTAAGTGCTAGCCGCTTATCTATCCTCATGAGACTATCCACTGTCTTTCTCCACGGGGAAGAAATTTTTTATATTCGATCATTAGGCTCCCGTGTTGTGAAACGCGGGAAAACACTGAACAAATACGTTCCCAAAGCAAACTCAGATTTTTTCTTCAATGCTTCTGCTTTCGTTTTGAATTCTGAAATTAGAATACTGGGAAATTTAAAAGCATATCTACAATGCACCCTACGAGCCGCCACAGGGAAGTATGGCAGAGGGTGTTTGGACACCAGTCTTCATTTTGTAAATGAGGGTAACAGGAATTTATGATGACAGATTTGTCGATTCAATTCTGGGGTACTTGCCCCAGTCATTTTTTTAAGCGTGGCGAGGTAAGGAAAGGTATCAAAGCCTGTCGTCAGTATCGGAGTCTATTTCCCGTCACATTTCAAATTCTCATACTATGTAATGAAGTCCGATAAAAAGTGTTTCTGTAATCAATGACATCAGCAGACCCTGTGTGTGTAAATTAAAAGGATTTGTAAACACATGTTTAGTTTTGAGAAACTACTGATACGAGGGTCATCCGGAAAGTAGTACCCGTTCGTGAAATAAAGACACAAAAGTAAATATTAACAAACATAAAAAATTTTATTTGAAAGAGGATACTTTAAACTACTTCTCAACATAATCTCCAAGCAAATTAAGGCATTTGTCATAACGTGTGACAAGTTTCTGTATTCCTGCTGCATAGTCCTTCGCCGCCAGCTCATTGAGATACGCGAGGGACCCATCTTGCACAAATTTTTGCATAATGCAGATGGTGTTTAACAATTTCATGAACAATTGTTCGAGAAACATTGGGAAAATGCTCACAGATGTCATCAATTGTGACGCGCCGATCGTTCCTCACGAATTCGTCAACTGAGCTCACCAGTTGGTCTGTAATGACAGACGGTCTCTCCGAACGCTCATCGTCGTGTGTGTTCCCCCTCCCCATGTTGAAGTTGCGACACCACCACCGAACAGACGACTCGTCCATTACATTGTCTCCATACACCTCCTTTAATTGGCGATGAATATCACATGGGCGAACGTTTCTTGCATTGAGGAATTTAATCACTGCCCTCACTTCACAACTGGCGGCGTTCTCAATTTTTTTAAACATTGTAAACAATCACAGAAACAACACAGGCAATGCTAGCGTCACGCAACTTGGCTCAGAGAAGGCAGACAAGCCACTGAAGCTATCTGACCTCGTCCAGCGGCTACTCGCGTCGTCAGCACTTCATGCGGCACGAACGGGTACTACTTTCCGGATGACCCTCGTATTTGTTGTATAGTTATTTGAAATACTGTTTTGAGAGATCTGCCGATAAATTGGGAGGTCCTAATAATTTCCTCCGTATTATATGATGATTATCATTAGTTTCGGTAGCAGATATGGCAGTAGTCATTCCTGAAAGTGACATAATGAAGGAGACATAAAAATGTTTTTTCTTCTGCTTTTCATCGGAAATCAGCGCTACTCCCAAGTTTCGCCGCTGTTTACCAGGATTCATTTACTATGGAAATATATTCAGTGCCAGTATAGAAAGTGATTTTCCCTGTCGCTTTGGTACAGTCTGTCATGTGCAGATCCATTTGGAATGAAGTGCAAATATTCGCCTCCGAAGGAAATGAATTAGATCAGATTAAGGAATGGAAGAGTACAAAAGCACCATCGTCTAACATTCAAAATGAACAGTATACGAGGTGTGTTCAAAAAGTAAGGAGACTTTAAATTTTAATGATAGAATATTTATTCATTCTTCAATATTAAAGTTGTCCCCTTCAAAGTAATCCCCCCCAGATACAATACCTTGTGCCAACGCTTTTTATAATCCTCGAAGCAATTATAATAAGCACTTTTTGGTATAGCCTTGAGCTCTTCCAGCGATGCAGTCTTCAATCGTTCTCTTCATCATCTCCTCAATCTTAGCAAATCTCCGTACTCTCATAGATCTCTTCTATTCTGGGTACAGGAAAAAGTCGCAGGGGGCCAAATCCGGTGAATATGGTGGCTGATTCTTGATTTTGGCGTTGTTTCTGCCAAAAAATCTATAGCAAGCAACGACGAGTGAGCAGGTGCATTATCGTGATGCAAAAGCAATGAATTGTTTTTCCATAATTCCGGAAGTTTTATTGGTATTGCTTCTCGCAAACTGTGTATAATTTCAATGCAATGCTCCTTCTTGATCGTAAAACCTTGTGGTAAGAACTCCTGATGCACTACGTCACGTTAATCGAAGAAAAAAGTGAGCAAAACCTTGACATTTGATCGAACTTGGCGTGCTTTTTTCGGTCTTGGTTCTCCTGGGTTCTTCCATTGGGACGATTGGGCTTTGGTTTCGACGTCATAACCATAAACTCATGATTATTCACCAGTTATTATCCTTTTTAGCAAATCAGGATCATCATTTACGTCATTCAACAGCTCCTGAGTGATGCTCATGCGAAGGTCCTTCTGGTCAAAATTAAGCCGTTTCGGAACGAACTTCGCCGACACGTCTCATATCAAAAGCATCCGAAAAAATTGCATGGCACGAGCCAGCTGATATGCCAACATCCGAAGCAACTTCTCTAATCGCGATTTGACGTTTTTTTCACAAACAATTTTCTTCACTGCTTCAACGTTTTTATCTGTTTTTGACGTGCTGGGGCATCCAGGGCGGGGTTCGTCATTGGCATCTTCTCGGCCATCTTGGAGGAGCTGGTACCACATTTATACATTTTTTTACTCAGAGAAGCCTCACCGTATACCACTTTCCTCATTTCAAGTATTTTAGAGGACTTAATACCATTTTTTACACAAAATTTGATGCAAATTCTTTGCTTTATTTTTTTATAGCAGAAAATCGCCGAGCAAACCAAAACACGTCTAAGATTTCTATCTGTCAATAACAAACTAAATATGCTATATAGTTGAAACTGTGACCAAATATTTGAAACATGGGTACCAGTAGAAAAAAACAAAATTGGAACATTGAATGTACGTTGCCTGTAAAATTTTGAAAAGTCACCTTACTTTTTGAACACACCTCGTATGTATGCAGGTGATGTACGAGTTTACGCAGTATACTATATGTGATTGTTCGGTGATTGAGAAACGTCATCAACTCAAAGTATTATGGGCAGGTGGTATTCAGCAACGGGGTATGGGATAAAGTATAAACGGTCAAATATAAATTACGAATAATTACAGAAGGTATATTTATTTTTTTTTATCCGTGGATTTTCTTATTATATAAGTGCATGGAACATGCGTCCCTTAATCGTCGTAATTATCTTCATTTATGCAGACAAATAAATAAATAACGAACGAAATTAGTATTGTTTATTTTCACTAATGAATTTCAAAGCTTGCCCAAGTTTCCGACCTTTAGTCTGTCGTCTTGGCGTTATTGACGCATTGGGTACATCCGGCCCCACAACTGTTTTTCGTACGCCATTACAGGTTTTTGAATAGGGGTTTCTTATAAATTTATTCACTAAACGGAGTATTATTTTCCGAAATGGGATACATCTGGCCACCCAATCTGCGGATTTGTTTCCTTTTGTGGTCACCAGAAATTTGTATAAGCACTATGCAAACATTCATATAGGACCTGACTGAACCCAGATCGAATGTTTGCAAAATACAAGGAATTTGGAGGCGACAACACCGTGGCCGAAGCACAAAATCAAAAATTACCGGGCGACAAAAATATAAGAATCCGGTAGCAAACGTCGCGTAGGTCACCGGTAGGCCGCTATTTTGCTTTGTAGGATCAAAACAACGAGAGAGCATTCGATGAAAACAACCCGATTTTTATGATTTATTTTTTAAAAGTTGGTTTTTAAATTATACCATTTCCGTAATTGATATTTTCTTTCCACGCTCTATTCCTTCATTTTTAATTAATTTTCGAAGATTTTCAAAACCAGTTTATGAATGCCGTTTTTACATCACCTTCGTATTTAGAGCTTGCATATCACTGGGTATGATGCACCGAATGTGCACCATTTTAAGAGCGGTAATTTTACCCATCATGCGGTATAGCCTGTATGGCTATGTGAGGCTGTGGGAGGCAGTGTTTAGAGGCAAGCAGTGCGTATGCAGGTGTGCGTCTGGGTTATGTTATTATTCTTTTTAATCAGATATTATTCCAGCGCAGGATTAATTCGTATAGCAACAGAAGATTACATTTGCCAATCAGTAATCAACTGTAATCAGATACAATTCGTCTCATTTTCATTGCCTAGAAATAAAACAGATTACTTCCAGCAGGAGGTACCACAATTTCTGCGGTCCAAGAGCTATCAGCTGCATTCAATTCACGCTCCATGGCAACAGTGTTTTCAGTGTTTTCGGCACAACATCCAGAGGAAGTAATCAATATTTTCCCCTTCTACCCGAGAAAAAAATATTGTATCATGGTATTATTAGGTCTCGTACTGCTGCTGTCGATTATTACTGATTGTAAGCAATTAATTCGATTTGCATGACGTTGAAATAATCCGGAATTTTGCTGATGAAAATCAGCACTAGAAGACGGAATAAAAGGCAATGTAAAGTTTAAGTCATGAAACAATATCACCCTGTTTCATCAAAGTTGTGGGAAATAAACTCGAATCGGTAGAACAGTTCGCCTATTTGAGAAATGTTTTAGAAGAGAGTGGGCAGATTAGTTCGGACATTAAAAGAAGAATTGCTTCAGCGTTTACGATGGGGCGGTAGTCGATGATAGGCACCTTCAAGTTAAGATGCAAAGATTAGACGAAAAGACTTTTACATGGGGCGTCAAGGCAGGACAAGTGTATCGAGAAACCAGATCGAGAGGCAATAAAATGCTGCCAGTAGTAATGTAGGAGAGAATGCCGAGGAAGCGAGGTATAGGGAGGAAAATAATCGGCATTTTGGATTAAAATTATTTTTCTAAACTGTACTGGGCATGCAATATTTTGTTTTTCGGCGTATTGTCAATCTTCAGCCCTTTTTTCACCCTTCTCATGAAATCACAGAGCAATCAATCAGCTTCACACAAGCTGTGTGAATTTTTGAGTTCCATATGTCAATGGGAAACCGCAGCCGTGTGAATTTCAGTTGTCGTTGTGCTCATATCTGTATTAGGCGGGCTTTACCTTCAACTATCAAACTGGGTTGTTGACTGTGGTTTTATCTCTTTAAGTGATAAACTATAACGTTACTGAATTCGGCCAATTGGGACCCCGCGTTTGTTTCCGGATGATGCAAATTAAACCTTGTTATCTGGCTGGGAAGTCGACCAAACATTGAAGACTTGCGTGAGAACACCAAGAAAAAAGCCATGAGAAAAAACGCCACGCAACAAGCATTAGAGCTAATAATGATAACGAGAAAAAAGTAATGATCTAGCTTAAATCGATTACAATTTTCGTTCAGCCTTGTGTACTTGCTTTATCCAGGTGTAGAGAACAAGGATCATTTAGAGAGCGAATACGTAAAAAGAAAGTGGTCATATGTTTCGGTACAACATCTCAACGACTCTGTAGCGGCAGGGGGCTACCTTGGCGTCGTAATGCGTCAAATTGCTCAATAACATAATTGCAGCAATAATGATCCAGCTTGAATTAAGCATGCAATTCTCAGAGCATTTTTTTCATCGCTTTCCTCCTAATTTAATATACCACAATTGCACCCTGCAAGACATAAACTGCGAGGGCATGAAAAAGAAATAGAAAGTATGTGCCGGCTCAGTTCAGAGGCAAGCTTACATGGAATCGCATTGAACACACCCTCAGTTTATTCAGCTGATCGCTTAATTAGCCATAAGAGTGATTTAACTCACGCTTCAAAATTGTAAAGCATATTTAAATTCAGCGAGTGAAACGACTAAAATACTTATGACTTAACGCAGGCCGTTAAGTATGTTATTACTGATCACGTGTACGTAATTCGGGAAACTTAAACCCGCATATGAAGAAGGAAAGTGAAAGTATTCGTTCGGCCCTTTAGCTAATATTGGAACTCGTTCCATCTCCGCTTTCAGGCGTGAATATTGTGAAATAGAAATCGTGAACCTGCTGTATTGCCCCGAAGAATTTCGACGGTTTAATCATAAACGGATTCAATAATATATTGCATCATATCAGTAGGTATTTAAACCCAGATTTCACGTGATTAAACCTTTTGCCTGCTTCATTAAAGTGGTTTTCGGCAGATACAATCGCCGGATTCTTCTAAAAAAGTGATATAAATGATAAAATGTGTTAAGAGTTCTCGTTAAACTTATGAAGTTGAAAGGAATATGTGCTCCCTTCCCTTCTTAACCGAAGATAATCATGAAAGCTGTTTTATAAAAATTTTGAGAAAAATTCTTCAAGTGGATGACAAAAAGTACAGATATTCATTCATTAGCTTTGTCACAAGACTTATAGGGGTGTACACTTTTAAAGTGAGATTATTTTATACCTATCATAAAATCAAGCAGAAAGAAAAGTGTAACGTGCGTGCGGTGGCTAACAGCGAAAAGACCGTTCCAACTCATTCACTGCTAATTAGCTAGACATATTTATTGATGTTATACATTTTTATATTTAACAATATAAAAAATTAATATTGGATGATATTAAAATTGTCAGCATGACGTTCCGCTCGCCAAGTTTATTTGATTGACGCGCCCAACGGGGAAGTGATTGAGAGGTGGACAATATTCTCATCACGCAAGAGGAATCATCTTCATAGGTAATTGCTGAAAAAATGCCCACCCCTTGAATTTTAAGCACATTTGACTAAACTTCGATCGCTTGATACAAAAACCATCTTAGGCGTAAAAATGGCGTATAATGGCGTAAAAAATAATTTCATGAATTAACACTCGTAACAAAAAACAAGAGCTATGAACACCCCGCGATAGCAAGTGTGTTACTTGACTTTTGGGAAAAAAGATTTTTGAAGTCCTGAAGTTCGATTTTGATCTCACATGCTACAGAGCTTATTCAGAGACTGTCTAAACCAAATCGGATATAGGTGGTATAGGAAAATAATGAGAACAGTACCTGGAAAAAAGCATTGCTCTAATTCCTCAAGTTTCCGCTTCTCTCTCTTATAATTTCTATGCTAATGCATTACTATAACTTCTGCAATTGAATCTCTTTAGCGAAGTTTTTGAGATTAAAAAAATTGTAGATATCAATGCAAATCCACAAGCATACGACATTTCTCGATGATTAATCGAATTTTGTATCGTTTATATCTAAAATAACAGCTTCATATTGGGGATTCATATGAAATATTGGTGAGCGATACAAAACACTCAACGAAGAACGGTTGTGATAATCTATAACTGACTTTAATCAAATCGGAAATAATTAGGCTCGCAATAACTTGCCACTGAAGTGCACGTGTCAATTACTACGCGTGATATAAGCCTCTGATTGACTCACTAAGCAACTTTTAAGGTGTTTTTCAGTATGTACCGGCAGACGTAATCCCAACATTAAATATACCGGTCTGCCTTCGTATCCTCATTAATCTCGCGGTTGACTATTTGTCTCCGGGGTGAAAAAGGATTTTGACGGTTGAGATAACTCTATTAACGAATTTACAACGGTATTTTCTACAGAATCAATAGGTAAATATATGAAAACAAATCACACATGCATTGTATTTATTCTATTAGACTAGACCAAACGGCATAGTGGAAATTATGATTGAAAATTATCCCGAAAAATTCATGTGTATTCAGTGGCAGATTTTGGTTGGTATATTTCTTCGCTGAGGATTTCCTGCCGCACTTAGATGCCATCTCCTACAGTATATATTTCATTAGCTCTTTTTTGCGAAGTTCCTCTCATACAGTGACCCACACTTTATCTTCAGCCAGATGTTATGCCGTGAAATGTTGACGTCATTCTCCTCAGAATGTCAATACGAAAATTAGTTGACTACAGTACTTGAATCTTCTATTTCTTGCTTTGTTATAAGTTAATCGCCAAACGCCGGTCTTCACTTGGTCAACGCATTTGTCCCTTGGTCTTCGTCGTGGCACCTTCCTTGCTGTTATTCTCCTAGCAAATCCATTATGTCTCAAGATGTGTGCAATTTATATACAGGTATGAAGCCCATGTAGTATAATTAATTTCATCCATAAGGTTCTTATTCTTATCGTTTTCCATCTCGTCTTTTTCTCTTCTAATATACTACGTACTTCTCCATTTCTAATTTGATCTTCACCATCTGGCTCAAGCGCCAAGTTTCAAAGGTCTCTCCTCTTATCTGTTTCGGTTTTCCAATGGTCCACAATCCTCTGAAGGACATGCCCCACACGAATGCTTTCAAATAATGCTCCCTACAAAATAGTTCCCTTTTCTTGGTAAAGGTCGTCCTAGGTTACACTACCCTCCGCTTGATACCCGTCAAGCTCGTCCCATCTCACATTACGCTCGGAGATAGGTGATAAATGCCACTTGTTTCAATTTCTCTCCTATTAAAAACCTTAATCTTTTTTCTTCCGCGCACTAGGATTTGAGCTTTTCATGATATCGATGCTCACGCTATGTTGCTAAAGTCCTTGATCTATTATGCTCGATGATGTCTCCAGATTTTCTGGATTCTCCGCTATTACTCTGATGTCGCCTACGAAATGGAGGTTTTTAATTCCTTCCCCATTCACCTTCATTCCTTTCGTATCCAAGCCCAGAGCTTCCTTTATTGTCTCTTCCAGTAAATTATGAGCAGTGCTCGTGAAAGATGTACCCTAGTCTAACTCCTTTATTTAATTTCTTTTCTATTTTTCTTCCGCCTTTCACCTTCACTGGATGACTTCATTCCGGTATGGTTGTTGACCTTCAGTCGTTATAATCCATGTCGAATATTTCCGGCGTTGGGACCGTGTTCTCCAACTCGACGCTGCCAAAGGGCTTCCCTATGCCAAAATAATGACTTTTTTACGTGTATAATTGTTTCCACGTAATTCCATAGGGAAACGAAGTAGGTACTCTCATTCCCCCGTTCTTCTTGAATCCAATTTTTTTTCAAATTTTCGTTATCCTCAACCCTTGTCTGGTTTTTCACGTTTGTATTTTGGATGTCCTCCCCATGGAACACAAACTCGAAGTGGTGTAAGAGCCTGAAGGCTCTGATGACCCCTACAGCTGCCATGGTGGAGCAATGATAATTACTCCAGGTGGGGCAACCCGTGCCGGATAGGTCGAAGGGTAGGAGAGGAGGTGGTTTCGTACGCAGATACCGCGGTGCGTCGGGTCATCAGTACGAGGATGAAGAGGATAAATGATTACTTAGGGGATGATTACTTTGGGTTTCGAAAGGAGAGAGAAACGCGTGGTGCCATAGCAGTAATGAGGTCACCAATAGAAAGGTAGATAGAATGCAATAGGATGATTAGTCTGTTTCGTAGATTTGGAAGAGGTGTTAGACAATATTGGGTAGAATTAATGAATGTATTACAGAAATGAGGAATAGATTGGAGGCTTATCTTGAACCTGTACATGTCTCAAACTAAACAATGTCTTATAAGAATGTGGTTGAACTGGTTCCAATATACCCGGTGATATTAACATTTAGTTCGTGAGATAATATTTTTTATGAGTTTCTCTCACACTCCATCATTGGATCCTAGAATAATTAATCTGATCTTAAGTGTCCTAACAGCTGAATATACTTCAAGGTGTTTACATTTCGTGAAGCTTAGGACCCTTGCGAGAATAATTCTCCTTATATTATGACTTATGTATAATTTAAAGCCATAGGTGTCCTCTTTAGTACCTTAAGCGCCTTCCAGCGCTGCGCATGCAAATTACAAAATTTGTTGATAATTAATGAGTAGCTCCACATATTGCGTTAATATTAGCCGAGAATATCTATTAAGTAACCAATACCACTGTTTTACATTTGTTTACACTCAGGGATTACAACATGATTATTCGAGTTGTTAAATAGAATCTATCAAGGTAAATGGTTTCATCAATGTGGCTTCCACATTGATTCTTTACACTCGTACTTCACATTTCGACTCTCCGGACTCACTAGGAAGAAAACGGTAACGGCGGTGAGAGAAATAAAGAAATTTCAACTGAGGTCAAGGAAAAAATACAGCCTCTTACTGATAAATAACATAATAAAGATTCGCTGCGAAGTCTCCTTAACCATCCACTACTCAAGCCACTTTAACTCGACCCTTCCACCTCTATACCTTCCGCCTTAATCGTTCTTAAGCGACAGTAAATTAACCTAATGCAACCATAAGGCATATTTCTGCGAGATTTTGTTGACGTCAGGAAGATGATTGTAAACAAAAATAAAATAATGGCCATTCATTAACTAGAGGCTTATTATTACTAGACGCTTATTATTACTTATTGGCAATTTTTTTATGCTTCAGAAATTCCATTACTGAAGCATCAAAAATTGCTAATTAGGCTAAAAGTCCTAAATTATATCAATAGATAACTTCTCAGATATCACACGGAAGAACGAAATATTACATGAGGCTTGTAATCACAAAGGGGGAAAGGTTTTTTAAAAAGCTAAGGCAAGTTAAAAGCCATTTCTCACTTTGTATCGCTTCTGTTCGACGAATATACAGTATTATATATTTAAATTTGAGTTGAACGGCGCTGGTGCAAGCCATTCAGCTCACTTTTAGACTCCATACTAATCTTGAAATTTCATAAATTAGCTATTTGTAAAGAAAGAGAATTTTAGCCATGTGTCCCTCATCCCGACTGCAACATGAAAGACGACTTCCTTGGTGAGCAAATGAGGGTCTTCTGGTCTACTCCTTAATTCTCAATGAGCAATTCTAATATTGAATCATCGTTAAACTTTAAGCATTTTTAAAAGGTGTAGCATAAATACGAAGTAATAATTTTGATAATCTGCGATACCCAGGCATTAAATGAAAATGACCGAGACATTTTCAATACAAGCTGTAAAGTAGTTGCTATTAGGTTAACAACAAATCGACTTTATTTAGCCAAGTTTATGCACCATCAACTAATTGCTTGTAAAAATGTTATCTATCAATCTTCGTAAACTCTTAGCATGAAGAAAACAGCCAGCGTTCTAACGTTGCAGTCGTGTAAAGAAATACGGAATGCCCATTAAGTCAAGATGTCTAAAATAATTGCTAGTACCTAGGGCAAGGAAGGCCTTTCTTGAAGAAATTAATTACGCATTGGCTATACCCGATAATTTTTCAAATTTCCAGCAACAAATTTTTATATATATATCGTTTAGTCCTACAATATGGAGAATAAAACATGTCAGCACAGGTCGAAGATTGCATCCTTTTGCAACCCCATAATCCTTCCTAGATCAGTTGATGGGTGGTTCAAATGTTGATATTCAAAATTTTCCAAGATGCCACCACCCAAAATAATTATTGAAACTTATAGTTTCATGTGATAAAGCATTAGTAAATACATATGCAGTGTATCAAGCGCTGTATGGATCCAAAACCTAGTCTTTAAGGCACGCCGATGATCTTAGACTAGCAGCTTTCGTGATGTGAGTAGACCGAAGAACTTAACACATAAGTTGTACGGACAAACGTTAGAGACTAATGACTAAATTTTCAATATAATGGAAGAGGAAAGGAAGTTGCCAGTGAACCCCGAAGAATGCAGAAATAGTGGGCGGAATAGATAACGAGAATAAGAGGCCACAAGCTGGGATTGAAGTGAGAATGTTAGGTTAGCGGAGAAAACGATGAAAAGAGACCTTTTTAGATGGCATGGAGACTGTTGGTACTAAGAATGGAAGGAAGAAATAAGGTTGCGTGAATGAGAGGAAGCTCATGTGATACGTATGTAGCAGGTAGACGACAGATGTTTAGGGATTACCCAAAAACTAACACTTTTATTGCTAGTTTACCTTGGATTTATTTTTTAAATCTACAACTAAGCACTAGACTCCTTTATCAGTTAATTTAGTTTTGTTTTGCTTTCTCTGGCTCTAAAAGATTACATTTGGAAGCAAAGAATTGGCAATGGCATCCACCCCACTCGGCAAATCATTTGTACTGACCCTCTTGTTAATAATTCCTTACATCATCAACACTTGAATCTGATGATAAATTGGATGCAAACCCATATCATTCCTTATCCAATAGTTATTCTATCTCACCTACTCGAGGGTCTTTTTTTCGAAAAATTTTCCCGTAACGATGAACCCAAAAATTTCAATATTCGGGTTCCGAAGGGATGACATATTGCTCAAGTTACGTTGGAAAATTCATTAATGAAAGATAAATATTCTCTTTGAGCATTCAGAAGCAGGGCTACTGGAAAAATGTACATTGCTTGCCTCTCTTAACTTAAACTGTAAATGCAATAGTCTTGTTTAACTGTAAATAAAGCAGTATTACCATCGTATATATGTTCTCCTTTGCGTGAGACAAATTACCGGAAATTTTAACATATTTTTACGTTTGCTTGATATTCCGAGATACTAGATTTTTTTTAAAGTGCGACTATTATCTAAAAGATAAAAAGTTGAATTGTAGTACCACAAATAGTAATGTGAGATATCGAGTAGAGTTTTCTCTTTATACTGTGGTCATAACTCATGACCATCAGCGTAGTAAATTGTAAACGAATCTGAAATTTCGTGAATGTGTGCACTACGAGATAAGTCCTCCAGCCACTCATCATGTTCAAAATAGAGCGAATCTAGAGAAAGAGCACAAGAGAGAAAGCGCAATGAAGCAGGACATTAACAGTGTTCATTCACAAACATTCATGTTACACCATATATTTGGCAATTTAATGGTGTAGCATGAGTCAATTTACCATTAACACTCTCTGAATTTTCTCTCGGGTCTCGCTGAGTACTTTTCAGTGCTCGAATGTCCATAGCATTGGGATAATCAAGAGTCAAACCAAAATCGATCGGAATAAATAGTTTGCCTCCAATTATAAAAATGCACACATTTCACAATATATCTAAGCGCGTGTTGATTTTATTGCTTAGTAAAATTTCAGAGTTGACCGATCGTTGTATAGGGACAATTGGCAGGCATGTCCACAGTCTACCAACTAAATGATGTGACCTCGAGATTTGCAGTTTGCGAGATCGTTTCTATGAACCGCAGGTCAAAAAGTGGTGACAATGCTTTTGCTTCGTAACCGATAGCCTTTCCGACAACAGAGTTGACTCACTCGCTCGGCAAGTTGACTCACTCGCTCGACAAGTTGACTCATTCGGACGCACCGGGGACAATTTGCGGCCGAGGGAATCTGTAGGGATGCCCTGAAGCGAATACATATTGCTACTATGGCGCATTGAGTGTAATGAGGAAGTGCCTCCCGTGAATACGTCCAGGAATGAAAAGAAGTCCTCCCATGATTTATGTTGAGTTGGCATAAGGTTGAGCAAACAGAGGCCTTTGGGCGTTCAAAGATATATTTTGAAATATATTAGAAATAAATGTACACCTATTCTCCCTAAATGTGTGTTCAGGATATAAATTACATACAAGTTAAATGAGCGATTGAGTAAAATACGCAATTTCACACTTTGGTTCGAGCCCTCACACTCCTAGGAGTTCATGCGCGGTCCCACTTCCAAAATATGAATAATTAAAGGCACATTTTTTTGTGTTCTTCCTGTTAAGGCAGGTATTGCATGGATACAGCCTATAAAATTATACCAAAATATATTTAATTGCCTCTCCTCGCCAAAAACAAACTGAAATCGAAAACTACTGTTAATCCCTCTTCAGTTGCGCATACTTCTTCCCTCCATTCATTTCATCAAACATGCCTATCGTACTCCTTCCATTTTCTCGTTTGCCCCTCTATCACGATCTTCAACATCCCATTCCCAATCAAAACACTCTGAATCCTTCTTTTCTGCCTCCTTTGAATTTCTCCCAACAATTCTCTCTCCTCCTCCACCATGCCCAGCACATCTTCGTTTGTTTACTTTTCCGCTCACTTCATCATTCCCACCCTCCTCCACGCCCATATTTCAAAAGCCTACAATCTGCTTAAAATATCATGTTTCCGCAGCGTGGGAAAAGGTGAAGTGGGCCGAAAGGGAAACAAACAAGGAAGTGCTAGGCATGATGGGAGGGGGGGGGGGAGCATTAGAATAAATAAAATATAGGCAGGAAAGATGATTGCAAAGCTTTTGATGGCAAAGGGATGTTCAAGACAGGGGAGAATGTTAGGCAAACGAGGAAGGAGTAAGAATTGGATTGGAATGTTGGACTGAAGGAATGAAGAGAAGGAGGAAGTACTCGGAATAAAACAAGTCTTGTAGTACTGTATTAAGATAATGGTGGATGTAAGGTTGTGTTTTGATAAGAGAGACAAAGGATTTGTCGATGCATCGTTTGGTAACTTGTGTCCATCCAAACCCTACCTTAACCGATAGATTTCCGATAATAATTCATTTCAATACATATTGGTCACTTAAATATCATTTCAACTTTATTATACTTAACAAACCGCTTCAAAGACATGCGTGAATGTTTTAAACAGATCAGTAAAATACAAACGAGACAACTATGAAGAGGGAGGGCTGCTCCTCCTTTCTATAGGGGCGTCTTTTCGGTCGCACGACCTTGAGTCGGAGTCACACGAACGGTTACGAGTAAGGTATTCAATGCCGATTCCTTCTTCCATCTCCACTGGCTCTTCATGTTCTCTATGTTCAGATTCAAGCTTAATATTTTTTTTAAGTTCACAGCTGTATTCGTCATTTTCATCAGGGGAGTAGATGTAACTAAAATGAATGCACCAATCGTTCGAATAACTGCGGAATGTGGTAGTTCCCGCATTTACATCAACCGTTCTTTAATCTTCAATGATTTTTCACTAAAACATGAGATGATAGGGACTGATTAATATTACTAATTTACTTCAGTTTCATTGTTCCGTTGATGAAATTTGTACATGCCCAGGTTCTATTTCTGTCGGATCCTAAATGGCGACCGTCGAAGGAACTGGGTTCAAACTATTTTTTGAGCCAAAGTTCTGAGCATTAATCGCCATGGAGATGAATATTGTGAAAAAGTTTCATTATGGCTAAACATTTCAAAATTACAAACGAGACAAACTCATGAATAAGGTATTCAAAATGCATCGTACAACTGTACCCAAACGAGGGGGTATCATAAGCTTTTAATTATTACTAAAAATAATTGAGATAGAAAGTTTTTATTTGTTATTCTTAAGACTTCTCTACATATTCACCATCCAGAGTTATGCATTTCTCCCTGCGTTTCTTAACCTTTCGAAGGCCATCATTGTAGTGCGTCGAAAACCATTGTTCCACTTCTTGAATGACGTCATTTGTGTAGTCAAATTCTCGACCCATTAATAGTTTTCGAGCTCTAGGAATAAGATAAAGTAGTTTGGGGCGAGATCGGGGGCATAGGATGGATGTGGGAAGCTTTCAAAACCACACCGCTTTGATTGCCGATCGCGCCGTGGTCGCTATTGTAGGTAGCGCCGTGTTTGCTTCTGAAATGGAATCTGTAGTCGTAGAACCCAGCGTGCTGGCACCTTTGACATGTGCCGTTCGCCGCGAATAATTTTCCACACACTGCCGTCACTAAAAGCTGTCTTATTCATGACCATTTGAATGGCTACTCTCCGGTCTAATAGAGTTAAGTCCGCTACTTTCTTCACTATGTCGTCCGTGAGTGATGATGGCCTTCCCCTTATTGGATAGTCTGTGATGGACATGTGGCCAGGGTGAAAATCCCTTATCCACCACGCAAATTTTTCATATGACGGGCTATCATTTCCATAAACTGTCGTAATTTAATCGCGGATTTTCCGGGGACAGTAATCTTTAAAATGAATGAACTTAATTACGCTGCGAGCCTACGAGTATGCAGGGCACGTGTTGCGAGTCACTTCAAACTACCGTGCCCTGAAAAGAAACAAATTAAAATTAATAGATGTTGTTTACAAAATTATTACATATGGATCCATTATGATGCAGAATACATGTTATCCAATTAACTTGGTCATTTCTTAGTATAATTGCCTAAAAACGTTACCACCACGTGTATAATGTGACCGAACATAGTGGAATTCGCCGGCCCTGGTGGCGGTGGGGTAACGTCCTCGTCTGCCATCCCAGAGGTCGCGGTTTCGATTCCCGCCTAAGTAGTTGTTCCTCCACCTAGAGTTTGGGTGCGTGTGATTGTCAAATTGTTATATCAATATTCAAAGTCCGATGTAAAGGTTGAAGAGTTTTCGGACTAATGCAAAATAAATTTCGAAATCAATAAGCGCAGGTTTTGGCGTCCGAGGAAAAACCGATAAAAAAACTTTAAAATCTATTGATATTCATCCGTTTCACCAACCCAATGAGATGTCGCTACGCTACGGCGCCTTCAGAAAAATAATGATATGGGAAGAACGTACTTGAAAAATCTTCCTCAGTGTATCACAATGTGGTGAAATTAGTGGAAACGAACTCATTCTGTAGAACATTTATAAGTTTCAATCTTAAGCCATATAACTTTTAAAATGTCCGTCCCTATGTAATTGGATATGATATCTACCTCGACAATTAACCACAAACTAGGTATTACCAAAACATACTCGTACTTTTCCACCACTTGTTCTTCGTGTCTTGTACGGGTGGTGAGCCACATGCCCTTGCGGCTGTATTATGTAGATGTACCCTTTTATTGCAGTTATACTCCCATTAAGCAACCAAGTTTGGACCGTTTCACGTAACAATATGTTTGCGTTAACGATGTCAGAAAATGCCGCGGGTGCATATTCTATTGATGAATACCAACTTACTTAGATGCAAAAAGTTGAACAATGGTGATGTCCCAGAGAGATGGTTTGGCCACAATTTTTGCAAATAACTCGGCTTATAGGTCACGGGGGCAGATATATTTTCCATTTCTTTATTATAAACTAAACTTGCCGAGCTTGGAAAATAATCTGGCGATAACATGGATTTAGGTGAACTCTACCTTCACGTATCAATCAAACCTTCGAGTTGATTAATTTGGCTGGTTGCGGATTCCAAACCTTTGAGTTTCTTAAGCGATTAATATACATATAGGATTCCCATGCATTATCTTCTTCTTGCCAGGTTTCAAAAAGATAATCCATTGTCATTATGAATATATCGCGTATTGGCATAGTACCTGCAGGCATAGGTCAAATCATAATGTTTGATATGAAATGTGAATGCTCACAGGTACAACAAAGCCAAACTTACTAATTTATTGTACATGAACGTCTAATATTACTCTCTTGATCCACACTGACCTGAAAACCACGCTGAATATTAGCATTTTTGGTAGTAATTATGACACAAATTGTGCATTTATACTGTAAACTTTCAAGCTTCACTTTTTGGATTGGTTGTTCGCCTTTCGGCAAAATTTTATGCCAAGTGGATTTTTCTGTTTCTTTAGTGCACCTCCTAATCAGAGCATTTAACTCCTTCAGAGATATGGAATTATTATTTTTGGCGGTTAGAAAATGGGGAGGATACCAAACCATCTAGCGCTGATTTTTTAATTTGAGAACATCTGCTATTTATGAGCATATCATTGCCTATTGACGGGGTCCAATCTCCTCCAGAAGCATGCATGACGGGGAAAGGGCAGAAATAAAGTAGGTACTAATATTTTATATTAGCAATTGCGGATGAGAAATTTCTGCCGGAGGCATAAAATTAATCTTATTCACCGTGATCCAAGAAGCCTACAGGTATTATCCCTTCAGCACCATACTGACTTTGGAAAAAAACGGAATCAAAAGTGAAATATTTAAAACTCCGCTATCGTATGGCAGAAGTGCATCGAGGGGACCATATACTTCCTAAGGTTCCATGGCAATTGACCAAATTTCGGGGCGCCCAAATCCTTCTAAGCGCTATTTTTTTACCAAGGTTCACCAAAGACAACAAATTGGCTTATTTCATTTGATAGTTTATAGTGCGTTCTAATTATTATGCACTCTCTCTAGTGTTATGAAATTCTCATTGATCCTTGTTTTTTTCAATAAGGGGCTGCATGCTGGAACTGAAGTTGTAAGGATATGAAACATGAAAAATATTAACAGATTCGCGTTACGATTTTCACGAAAATGGATTATTTCATTATGAAACCACTAATTTTCAAACGATGCTCAAAATTCCATACTCATAAAATGTAACTTTGAAAGCCATATGATCGGTTAAAACTTATCAAACCCTGTGGGGCGGGTAACCTACACGCGAGTGACAGACTTGGGCTGAGAGATTATTTTCTCTCAGAGGGCGTCATACTATATTTCTGAATGTCAGGAGAAAGCGAGTATCAGACTTGGGTTTGGAGAATCAGCTGTTCAAGAATATTCGGAAGCGCCATTCTCCGGAGATAACAAGTTACACACTAGTCGCCCCCAGTCGCCGTCTACAAATTTGCACTTTTTCCACCCCAAATTATGGTACTTATCTCGTGAGCGAGCATCCCATTACCTCTGCTTCCCGTTGGCACTCTTGAAATGATATTTTAGCGACGTGCCTGATTAAAATTAGAGATTGTCCAAATGTGAGATAATTGATTATAAGTGAACCACGATACGGAAACAATTAAATCTCAATTGATGGGCATTGGTGATAATACAGTAATACTCCACTTACGATAACCAATTGTGTGTGCAAGCCGGATTGCACAAAAAACAGAAAATCTTAGGGTTAACGACCACTGATGTAGATTCTTCAAAGTATGTCATATTCAGTATTTTACGAAAAAAAAATCATTTTTCTGTGTTGAAAAAATTACTCTTTATGTAAAATTTAACTAACACGGGTGAATACTTTTAATACTTACTTAGTTTCGTAATAAAATAATACAAAGGCATGAATGACACTCCATATGCACAATATTTGTCCTAATGCGACCTGCAAGCTCAGGAAATATGTGCGGTCCATTGATGGACTAAAGTTGGGCATCAGTGCAATAAACTGAGGATAGATTGGACCATCCACATCAATGTTTGCTATAAGCATGTTTGGCCACTTGCAAGGGCAATTAGAAATGAGCATAAGCTTTTAATTTATATCGAAACCAGACTTGAGAAGTAACACATTGCGGGTGCACGGCCAATATATGAAAAAGAATAACATAATGCTTTTGGAAAATGGTACGACTCATGTTACTGAGTAGTATATAGTCTAGACGTACCTGAGTTGCTTGCGCCGGCAAAATTTTCTATATCTATCCTCTGAACTTGAGCAAAAAATTTACTTTCGGAAAATTTCAAGAGATAAACATCAAACGTACTCTTCCCACTTGCATTAGGGATGGAGGGGCGGTAGGGGCAAGAGTGGAAGGGATGGAAGCAAGTTGTGGTGTTTCGTGAAATTTATTTTAACTGTGACAGAACACCAACGCTCTGCGCAGTTGACTAATGGGCACCATATGATGATGTAGTGTTAGTCTTGTAATGTTGAATTTAGTGATATAACAGTGTGAAAAACGATCTGACAATGAGTGTAGTGCCGGTAATTACAATTATTGTAGTTTAAAGTACACTGATGGCAAATATAATGAATTAAGTTTTATAGTTTGAGTCTATTAGCAACCTTGGGTGAAATTTCTTTTCTGCTGTGTTTTCTGGACATTAGTTTGATACCGTCATGTCTGACTATTTTCCTTAATAAATTATTTTATGCCAACAGTTTGCCTCGAAATTTAAAAGAATATCTTTCTTCTTAGGATGCTTCATTTTCCCTCGACTTCAAGGAGGATGGGAGCCGCAAGAGGAAGCCAGAATCACCTAGTGATCATTCTGTTGTTACTGAAAACACTACCCTTACTCCTGCATCTAACCAGACCTATTTCGCCGATGAAAGAATCCAAATACCTGTGGTGGAGAATGTGAGTTTTGTAGTTCCTGATTGTTAAATTTTCTGTTTATTTAAACCAGAAACACGAAATCGGGCTTCTTCTAACATCTTCAATGTCTCTTTATGTGTACACATTTATTTACTCATTGGAATTAGAATCAATTTAACATATTCTCAATTTTTTACCAAAATCAAAAGAGCAACATCATCCTATTCATGTAATACCTGATTTCTTTATATATTTTTATTGGTATTTTTACATAAATATTTATATTTCAAAGCTATCTCAGTGCAATTTCATGTTCAAAACTAAAGGAGCCACCCCAAGGAAATTTGAGAGAGGCTTTCATGAATATTAATAAAGAACTTTGCTTAGAGGGAGAAAAGTTTACCAACCCTAAATTCCTATCATTTATTTTCTTATTTATGTTATTATTTACAGACAAGGTTTAGCTTTAGGAAGCTTTGGGCCTTCACTGGACCTGGATTTCTCATGAGTATAGCCTATCTTGATCCTGGAAATATTGAGTCGGATCTTCAGTCGGGGACAGTTGCAAAGTACAAGGTAATGTTATTTGACAAATATATATCTATGCTGTGAAGGCTATTCCCTTTAATTTAATTGGTGTTATTGGAACAGCAAATCATGGTCTCATATCCTAATCCTTAATGTGCACTGTCGCACATGGCAGATCAAAGAAGTGGTTTTTATTGAGAATATTAATGTAAGCCTTGAAGGTGATTCCTCCATTGCCTTTTTCTCCCATTAATCATGTGTAGTATTCTGTTTAACCATTGGGTAAAGAAATCTTCTAAATGTTAGTTATTTCCTGAAGCTGTTTCAATTGTTCCAGGATAAACTGTTCATTTGCTATGCATTAAATGTGATATATAATCATTTCTACTTTTTCATTTCCTGTCAAATGTTAGAAATTTTGTTAATGGAAAACTTATATAATCCAATGGGGAATTTGCGCCAAGTATACCTTAAAATAAAAGAAATTGAGCCGCACGGCCCCATAAAGTAACAAATTAAAATAAAAACTCCTATAGTCATAATAAGTTAATACCACTCGTCCCGCTATTAAAACAAAATTTGTGGTGATGGTTTGTGGTAAAATAAATTCCATGACAGTGACCAACCGCAACCTCTCAACCAGAACACCCTTCTGCAGTAGTTTGCTGGAGTATTACTTCCTCACAAATGACCAACTACAGACACAAACACTCAAACACAATTGGGATCATTGACAGAGTTCTAGGGACTCTGTCAAGGATACCTGGGTTTATAAATAGATATAAAATATCCGTGACTATTTACTAGAATAAATTCCACACCAGGGACAAACACAGAGTTGACACACTCATAACCACTCAGCAAAACAATCACTGACACATTCAAAAAGGGCTTCATTACTGGGAGAAGATTACTCAAATTGAGCAAAGTTAGCAAAAGAAAAGGAAAGACGAGAGTGTGCGTTGTAGTAATTGTCACCATTAGATAGCCCATTAAGTTATTTTGTGAGTCCTTTAAAAATATCATACGAGTTGATCCAAAATATTTAAGGCATTTTTGTGGAGTATATGCATAATGTCATCCAAGAAAAACCATTGAATAGGAAACCTTTTCAGCATGAGCCAACTGTAGCACTTACAAGGGTGGTCTGGAAAGTTTCAGACTTCAGAAAAAATATCTTGTATCTTTGTTAGATCTGAAACTTTTCAGACCACCCTCCTAAGTCATTATTTGGTAGTCAGCTCTTTAAGGTAGGGTTTGGATGGTCTTATGACTATTTCTAAGCCTCACCTAAAGAAACACTATCTGACACCTCCCTCTAGTGCTGGATTGGATGCTTAAAAAAGGTGAAAATAATTTCTATTTTCTTCTCTGGCACAATATTTTGCAAAAGAAGATGACGTGAGATATGATTTCATCTACCTACAAACATAATGAATTAGGTCGAGGAAGTTTTAACTAGCCTTACTGAAGTTAATCTGTCCATTAATGCAAGCATTATAAGCCAAGTCTCACCTCTGGTATATATGCTTTTTTTAAAACTTGAGTGGTTTTTGACCCCTGGGAATCCTGATAATTGAAGACATATTGGTATCCTAGGAGCACATCAGTTACTGGTAGTGAACTGAGGGCAATATGCTCATATGAAAGTGACAAACAGCAATAATATTGATATCACTATGGAGGGAAGAGCCTGGGGTGAGGTAGGGGAAGGTAGAGGTACATATTTCCCTGCCTAAAATCATATCCCCATTCTAGCAGATGTTACAATTTTTCCTAGTGGTTGGTTTCCCAAGTGGTTTCCTAGTTACGAGTGGTTCTGTATGATTTTTGAGAAGGTAAGAAAGGGTAATGTTTGGCCTGAATATGCTGGTATTAGAAAATTTATAGATGGGAAAAGGGACCCCATCTAAAGCTGTTAATTTGATGAGTGATAATGATTCCATATCTGCATCCTCTTGACTACCGGTATCACTCTCAGTCCTGTACTTCAACATTCGGTGTGTGAGAAACAGGCTTTTAGAACTTGAAATATTGGTTCATGACTGTAATCCATACATATTACAACTGTGTGAACATTTGCTGGTGCAAGAAGAAATACTAGCTTTCAGGTTAAAATGTTGTGTCCTAATTTTGTAGAGAGTTGACCAAAAATGGGGACTAATGATATTAGTGAAGGACAGTATATCTACTAATTGTGATTCTGTGCAATATAACCCTTGGATAGAAGTGTGGTGCTTTTGAATGTGTGTGAATTACCTTGAACAGCATTTCATTTGTGGTTAGCTCTATCTATATGTCTTCAAGTCAACTTTCATTGTTTGAAAACAAGTTTGACTGCCTTCTGGCCTTATTGTGTGGATCATTTCCTATTCACCCTTTTATTGTAATCAGTGATTTCATTGTGGATATGCAAAATAAAAGTAATAATCACATAATCTTTGTAAAGCTCCTGGAATCCTACAATCGGAACTGTCATTTGCATGAGCCTGTGCATATCATTACTCATTCTTCTACCCATATTGACAATGTTATCTCTAATTTTAGCCCTCATCACATGGAAGTCATATGCTGTCTTGAGTCTAATCTCAGACCATTTACCTGCTGTTTTTCTAATACCAAAAAACAAGCTCAAATACAATTTGTAGACACTCACTTTCTGAAGCAAATGTCTACCTTTGTTGATCTAATTTCACCTGTGCCCAACTTCACTTTTCACCTGATTGAACAGAGGAATTTTCTCCTGCAAATTTATTGGTGTGGGGTTTTTTCTCCTGCAAATTTCAATGATAGTTTCAATTATTTCTATAACTCATTTCTATACCTTTATGGCAAAGCCTTCCCTGAAAATTAAACTCCATGGCAGCGTCAATGGAAGCTGTGGGCTATTAATGAGATACGACATATGTCATGCCTCCTGAAAGAATAAACTATATCCATGAAAAGTGATGATGATAAGCATCTTAAATTCAATTATCATAGTTTAAAAAACGAAAACCTCTTGATCATGCTAAAATATAAAAATTTTCATATTCAAAAAGTAAAAAAAAAAAATAATTAAAAACTTGCTAACGGTGGAGAAAAGTACTCATCAATTATCCTGTATCTACATTAGAAGTTCAAAAGGGTTTCATTCTCAGGCATTCCTTTTTCTACCATACCTAAATGATATGACTGAGAGGATTAGTTCTATCCCTGATTCCTAAACAATATTTTTGCCCATGATACATATGTTAATCTTCTTGCGCCCGCTATATTGGTGTTAATATCCTGTAGCACTGCAGTGGTGCATCAACTTCTTAATTGGTGCCAGGATAAATTTTTAAACCTGAATGTCAAAAAATCACAACTAATTTACTTTACCAATAAGAACAAAAATAAGGTGGATTTTAGCATTGAATTTGGAGGAAAATGGATCCTTAAGATGGCCGCAACAAATTTCTTGGAACTGTAATTGACCACCACTTTTCATAGGAAGAACATACGAGGGTCATCCGGAAAGTAGTACCCGTTCGTGAAATAAAGACACAAAAGTAAATATTAACAAACATAAAAAATTTTATTTGAAAGAGGATACTTTAAACTACTTCTCAACATAATCTCCAAGCAAATTAAGGCATTTGTCATAACGTGTGACAAGTTTCTGTATTCCTGCTGCATAGTCCTTCGCCGCCAGCTCATTGAGATACGTGAGGGACCCATCTTGCACAAATTTTTGCATAATGCAGATGGTGTTTAACAATTTCATGAACAATTGTTCGAGAAACATTGGGAAAATGCTCACAGATGTCATCAATTGTGACGCGCCGATCGTTCCTCACGAATTCGTCAACTGAGCTCACCAGTTGGTCTGTAATGACAGACGGTCTCCCCGAACGCTCATCGTCGTGTGTGTTCCCCCTCCCCATGTTGAAGTTGCGACACCACCGCCGAACAGACGACTCGTCCATTACATTGTCTCCATACACCTCCTTTAATTGGCGATGAATATCACATGGGCGAACGTTTCTTGCATTGAGGAATTTAATCACTGCCCTCACTTCACAACTGGCGGCGTTCTCAATTTTTTTAAACATTGTAAACAATCACAGAAACAACACAGGCAATGCTAGCGTCACGCAACTTGGCTCAGAGAAGGCAGACAAGCCACTGAAGCTATCTGACCTCGTCCAGCGGCTACTCGCGTCGTCAGCACTTCATGCGGCACGAACGGGTACTACTTTCCGGATGACCCTCATATAAGAACACTAGGTCGAAGCCTCACCTGTTATTTAATTAGGAGTATTATATACAGGGTGTGGCGGAGGGTTTTCTGCGGACAAATTTTAATTTGAACCGCCCGCCATATCGTAGTTCAACTGGAAGTCACGATTGGCGTTCTTGAAACCTATAGGCATCTAGTAAACAGTCATAACCTCATAATGGTTGAGCCAGAAACAATTGAATAGTCATAACCTCATAATGGCCGAGTTGTTATGTACAAGTGCAGAGTACAATCAAAGAGCCGCAATTATCGAAATTGTTCATTCGGGGCTGTGGGCTTGGGCTTTGGCCTCGGGGAGACAACGTATTTCAACAGGGCGGTGCACCAGCTCATACAAGTCATTTAGTCCAAAACTGGCTCTCTGATAACATTGATATGTTCTGGTCAAAGGAGTTCTGGCCCCCGAATAGACTGGACTATTCGGGACCCCCTCAACTATTATGTTTGCAGCATTGCCGAAAGAGTTACTACTAAGAAGAGGCACCCTAATGTCACATCTCCACGCACCATTATCATAGCAGCATTTGCGAATATGGACAGCGGTGTTTTAAAGAGTGAGTGTGATCGATTCAGGACAAGATTGGAGGTGGTCATTGCATCTAAAGGGGGTTACATTGAGTAATGTTACTCTTGACATAAACCACTACTTCTATATAAAAGGATTTTCATTTGAATTTTGTCAATACATTTGCTTGTAAACAAATGTTTCATTTGTCCAGATTTAACTGCCATACCCTGTAGACTGTTCATCTAGATGCCTTACTCTCCATATACTATGAAGAATTCTACTCTCATATATTGTCAATCTTATTCTGCTGAGAGCATTTTCAAAACTCAGAAAAGACCTGTGGGTCTGATTGCCAATGAGTGCAATTGATGCACCTTGTTGACTCCTTGTCGTTTGAAAAGACTTCATCTACTTCCTGCCTTATTCATCTATTATCATCTGCCTATTTCATGTAAAAATATTTTGCTTTTTAATGTGAAAAACTCCTGGTTTTATACATTTAAGACTGTGCAAAAAATACATTTGGGACTAGGCACCAAAATAATTTGTATAGTTCTTTTGTGTACTTATGCTTCAGCAATGGGACCAAATCCCATGGGTTAGTGCTATGTAACAAGTTAGGTGATTAATTCAAAGGAATTGAAACATTTTGAAAAAACATATCACGGTAAAAGCAAAGTAAAGCAATTTTTTGCAGACTGCTATATTTTATTCAATCCATGAATTCTTGGAGTGATGATTTTTTTCTAATGGATGTGCCTGTTTTCTGTGATGAAAAATGTATCTTCTGTTAGTGTTTCCTTATTTAATGTTGGTTTTGCTATGCATCTCTTGCATTTGAATTTTGACAAAATCTTATATTATCAGTATATCATAGATATAATCCGTGGATGAATAAACATTATTATTATTAATAAACCTCCTTTGCTTTACCTTGACTCAATGAAACACACCAGGAATAATCACTCCCATTTCCTCTACCCCATCCTCTTCATTGCCCATGTTTCCTGGCCCACATCTCAACCAACCTCCCCTGTTCAATAAAATGTCATCCAGGGCGTTAGGGTCTTGAGGTTGAAAGTCTCAAAAGTGCATGCCTGCCTCCCCTCTCACCCTCCCACTCCCGGTCCTGTTTCTTTATATGAACCTTATGCTTCTTTGTCACTATGCACGTGTATGTGCTACAGCATAATACCAAATAACTTTATGGAAAATGTAATTTCATTGTGCCGAAGTTAATTTCCATTTCCATGGATACCAAGAACTTCCAAGAAGTCATGCCTGACTTATTGATTATATTAGCTTTTCAGATATGTTTCTCATGATGCCCTGCCTTATCCAACAGATTGCCTGGTTTGGTGCATGCAACAATTATACATGCATGGTGGATGGTTGATCAAAAATGGCAACGTGACTATCTTTTAAGATATTTAGGAGTAGTTAAAAAAACTTGAGTTGGAATTGATAAGTGTAAATCTTATTGGGTCGTTTAACGAGGGTTCTCATTAAGGCAGTCAGCATTTAACCCAAGGGTATGCACAAGCAAATCATTTTGATGGAGGTTAGATTTTATTAAGTTACATGACATAAAAATAACCCGAAGTTGTATTTTCAGTTTAGTTCTCGAAGTGAAGACTAAAATATACTTCTGTAATAAGAAATCTTCTAGTTATTTTATTGGCATTTGAATTTTCTAAGTATAAAAACAAAAATCATATTAAGTCCAGTCTGAGAGAAAATCACATATAGCCATTGACATAACCCATTGACTTGTAAAGCAATTACTCTACTTCTCAAGAGTAGTGTTGACAACTATGGGTAGATCCAACTTCTCGATTGAATTAATGTTTAAATTATGATTTCCTTTTACATTAAAATTTTCATAATATTCTGTAATGTCATAATGTATTGAATTCATTTAAGTAGTTATGCATGTATTGAAATTTTTGTATTTTTCCTTTTGTTTGATAGCTGCTATGGCTGCTAATGTGGGCCACCATTTTGGGATTGTCAATGCAGAGACTGGCAGCTCGATTAGGTGTGGTGACTGGCCTTCATTTGGCAGAAATGTGCTATAGGCAGTACCGTAAAGTACCACGGCTTATACTTTGGATAATGGTGGAAGTAGCAATTATAGGATCTGATATGCAAGAAGTTATTGGAACAGCTATAGCACTCTACCTCCTCTCTAACAAAACGTAAGACATTTAAGTATATTTACTGCTATTTTCTAGGTTATAATTTCTGTTTTATAGATTTGAAGGCAATCAAAACAATACTCCCCATAATGAGCATTATATCAGGAAAATTGGTAAAGAAGATAATATGCCAGTGGAAAGGTTAGGAACTTAGTGCATTAGATAAGAGCATTTTCATATTTCAACTGTGAAAAGATTGGTTTATTTTAATTGGAAAACAGTAAAATTTCAAAAGTTACTCTTAATAAATTGCTTATCAAAGTTGATGTGGATGTGAAAGATCTGGCTTTTCTTATTTGTATGTCCTTATTGTGGTCCATATTGATAGTCTCAGCAATATGAACCACATGGAAGAAATCCCAAAAGACAGATCTTCAACTGCATCAATCTGAGGAAACTTTTACAAGGAATTGATTTGGTTGTGTCATCGCATGCTAAGTGCTATGGTTTTGAAGAAATAATTAAAGTGACAGACAAGTAACACTCAATTTTTTACAAGTAAATCAGTCTGTATTGATTTATATGTAGGCATTCAAGATCATACAAATATTATCTAGCCTAGAGGATTTTTACAGTTAGAGCCTCAAACTTCCATTTCCTGTATATATCTTGATGGGAATGTTCTGTCGAGGGTAAATATTATCATTTGAGCTACAGTTTTCATCCACCATAAAAGAATCTAGTTGACTTTTTAATAAAATGTAAGAAAAGTGAATGTTTCTTTTAATTTTGATAGGATTCCACTGTGGGGAGGAGTCTTAATAACTGTGATGGATACATTTACATTCTTGTTGCTGGATAAGTATGGACTGAGAAAATTGGAATTTCTCTTTGGATTCCTAATCACAGTGATGGCTTTAACTTTCGGCTATGAGGTAAGTTGCCCATACATGTCTGATTAATGTATGATGATTAATGTATAATGTAATGCTATAAAAGTTTAAGGTTGACCATTGATGGAGTATGATGGAAAGAATACTTTCATTCTCGATTGTGTGTCTCAATGTTGTCTTAGATGGTTCCAAACTTTAAGCACTGTATGAGATAAGCACTTTGGACACTTGCTCCCAAATCCATTGCCACTGTCTCTGCAGACTGGCATTCATCTAAGCCATCTAAAAATATATGGTCACAAAATAATCCCTCAGCAGCACTAGTCTTAAAATATGTAAATTAATACACACACTACTCTCAAAACCAAATTCAAAATAAATTTTTCTGCTTTGAGTTTACCTCATATTGACATTGATTTTGAGAGAATTCTAACCATATAATACTATTTTCTTGGTCATTAAATGCTAGTGTTTCACTTTAAATGAAAATGTTAAAATCATTAGTCTGTGCAGTGATTTAGCTGTCAATTTGTGAAATCTCTATTATGGTACTAGTTATTAGTGCACCACATTCTGTCATGTACTACTTATTAGTGTACAGGCTGCTACTTATTCCTTACCATTATTAATTTCATCTTGTCTACATAATACTTACGGCTAATCCAACTTTACAGACGGGGACAATAATTTACCATTTGTGTCTACAAAATTACTGCGTACTTACCTGCCATTTGGTGAAGGGATACATAGTATTTTATGCATATAAATTCCAAAAATTTCTTAGACATGCCAGATATAATACTTATTTTAGATACTTATTTCCCATGCCTTCATGATTTTGCCATATGTATTTTCCTTTACCAGGCATCTTCTGTTACACTTTGTAGTTCCCAATTTAATGATTATGATAATCAGCTACTTCATTCATTATACATCAGTATAGGCGTGGTTAATTAGAAAGCCTGTAAAACAAGGTTTTCACTTTTTTAATTAATTTAATTACTACTCATCTAATTTTTAAACTATTAATTCTCATTGCAGTATGTGGTGGTGGCACCAGAGCAAGGTGAGGTAGTGAAGGGATTATTTATCCCTTGGTGCTCACACTGTTCCAGCTCTGCAGTGTTACAGGCCATTGGTATAGTTGGCGCTACAATGATGCCACATAATTTTTATCTCCATTCTGCCCTTGTTAAGGTATGCTTATCTTAAGTGATGTTTAGCTTGTTCTATAACTTTTTCTTGCAAGTGAATAACTATGGACTCTGACTCCTAAAAGTAGCTAATCTTTAATTCATATACTTTTTTCAGTCAAGAGCTGTTGACCGCAGTAAAAAGGAAGACGTTAAGGAAGCCAATTTTTACTTTTTCGTTGAAGCAGGGATTGCTTTGTTCGTTTCATTCATTATCAATATATTTGTTGTTTCTGTATTTGCTCATGGGCTGTACAATAAAACTAACAGAGAAGTGGTAAGTAAATTATACCAAATACAAATTATGTCATTTTTATTGATTTATATGTATAACAAACTTATGCAAGAATTATTTTTTATTTTCTTCAACAGAGTCTAGTTATCACTTTTTGTGTGGTTTATAGATTATGTATTAATGTGTTTAATTTAATTCTTCAAGGTTATTCTATTACATTCTCTTTTACATGAACATATTGCCAAATGCAAGGGCTGAGTACAATTTTACCATTTTCATCTATGTTTTTATGGCATATCATTGTATTTTCATTTAAAAAATAACCTGCACAATAATTTCATACATCCTCTCCTTAGATAAGCTCCCCAATTTAGCCACCTCCCTTTCACCTGGATTATCTAAACATTGTTGCTACCTGTTTTCATTATATGCTCTCCTTGGCTTTTATATATGTTTGGATTCAATTTTTTTTGTTAGTTGCTCTGGTAAGTCGTGTAGTGATACTAAAAACTATGGGCAGCTAGGGCTCTTGCATGTACCCTTGTTATCAGTAGTTTGAATTTCCCTGACTTACCTCCTCCATTGTTCAATATGTACCTGGAGGAGGCCATAAGAGAAGCACAAGGGATTGGATTAAATGGAATTAGGATCAATAGAGAAGAGATGAATATGCTTTGCTTCACCGACAATATTGCAATAATAGCAGAAAACCAGGAGGGTCTTTGAAGGTCACTAAACGTATTGGATCAAGTTCCACAAAGATGCAACATGAACATAAACAAGACGAAGACTAAAATCCTATAATGTGGAAGAGAGAAGCGGAATACTGTAGTCACACTGAAAGGACAAAATTTAGAGCAAGTGGATTCCTTCACCTATCTCAGAAGTACCATCACATAGGATGGAAGAAGTACTACAGACATCAAGCAAAGAATAGCCTAAGCTAAGAGAGCCTTCACAATGAAAAGACAACTGCTGTGTTTAAAGAAGTTAAAAGTACAGATGAGGAGACAATACATGAAAGCATTCATATGGAGCATGGCACTCTGTGTATCAGAAGCATGGGCCATCGGGAAAGTAGGCTAGAAAAGACTAGAAGCCTTCAAAACCTGGTGCTGGGGAAGGATGCATAAGATGAAATGGATGGATAAAATAAGAAATGAAGAAGTATACAGAAGAATAGATGAAGAACCGACCTTATGGAACACCATAGAGAAAAGAAGAACCGGATGGATTGACCATACACTGAGGCACAATGGATTCGTGAAGAATATGATAGAATGAAAAGTAGAGGGAAAAGTCCCAAGAGGAAGGCCAAGAGATAAATACATGGGACAAATAAAGAAGAAAGTGCTTTGCAAAAAGTACCTGGAAGTAAAGGAACTTTGCTGAGGAATTAAAACTGTCTGCTTGTATGAATCCTTCTATTAACTCATTTACCAACACTATTGAATTGTCATAGCAATATGGGGATATAGGAATTGCAACTTATGGATTGATATTACTTTTCAAAGTCAAAAGGAAGTAAATTAATCAAGAACTAGAAATTGCAAGCTTTTGAAATCCATGTGAGGCATTGTTATTAAATGTTAGTACCTTTTTAAGTTCTCATGGATCAAAAATAAGATTTTAAGTTAATGCAGTTAGGTATTCAATAAGTAGAAATTTGTATGCTTGAAAAAGGGGTGTACCTAGAGTGCTAAAGCATGAGGTCCCTAAGTATTCCACCCTGGTCATGGATTTGTTCATTCCCCCGCATAACTCAATTTAAACAACTTTCAGCTACAGAAATAAATAAAAGTGATTATCAGTATATTACAGTGGTTTCACTTGAAGTATTTAGTGACAGTATCCCCATTTAAAACCATGTTACAAATTTAAACTTTGGTACTCGCTCGGTTATGTCATGCTATTGATGTTGCCAAAAATTCTTGTAGATAAAGGAAGTTTAGTGTGCATCAAGGGAGTAAAATTTGGAAAAAATTTAGAGTTACATAGTAAGCATGCTGATTATATTAAAAACTTCCAATAAACATGATACTTTTGAATGGCATTATAAATTTAAGTTGGAATTACTATTTCATAATTGTCACGTAACTTTATTTTTGGTTCATTACAGCTAGAGGTGTGCACAGCAAGCCATAGCATGCATCATAATATATTTCCAGTAAGTACTTTTTCATTATTTACATTCCATAAATGATAAAGGTGTACTTATGCTTTGTGTGATTTTTATCCAATTTTCTTTTTTGTGGAGCACTTTTGTTAGCATGTAATAACAAAAAACTTCTGGATCTAAACTCAAAATTATGTTCAGCGAAATGTTTAGATAATATGTATCTGACTTGGCATAGCCATGAAAATATACTAACTCTTTTGTGTTTAATATATTACAGAATAATACTGAATTGGTGAATGCAGACATATACAAAGGAGGTGTCTTTCTAGGCTGTAGTTTTGGTGTTGCTGCCATGTACATATGGGCTATAGGAATACTTGCTGCTGGACAGTCAAGTACTATGACAGGAACGTATGCTGGCCAATTTGCTATGGAGGTTAGTTTTAGAATACAGTTCTATTAAAAGTTTAATGAAAATAAATAAACATATTGTGCAGTTGGGGAGTTGTCCGTATTGAATTGTGGGGTTTACATGCCAACATATTTATTTATTTGACATTTTTATTGGGGCACGGTTGAGACTATTCAGTCCCTTCTTCCACCTAATTCTGAAGCATTACATTGAACACGATTACAGACATCCAAGCCTTAGGTAGAGGAAATCCCACCTAGGCAGGAATTGAACCTGTGACCTCTGGGTTGGTAGGCAAGGACATTACCCCACCACCGTTAGAGCTATCAAACATATTGAATAATAAACTTGACACTTCTCTGGGAAACCTAGGGAAATTTGGCGAGGGAATATTTTCAAATGTCTCCATAAAGTAATGAAGTATAATTACAGTGATACTATCATATATTTCTTCTCCAAAATTCAAACCCCATGAATTTAGGTGGTGCCCTTTGCATGCAGTCAAAATTTTTGTTTTGGAATTCTGTCGTTTCAGAAAAAGAATGAATTTTATCAATGTTCTATATCTTATTTTCAGCTCTCACTAAAATGAAAAATCAATCCAGAGTTACCACTTTCCTGATATTCGACCATTACGCAGCTTTCCAGATATTCAAACATTTGTCGCAAGTATGTGACATGGTACTCCCTTCCTGGCTCCTCCGAATACCCCAAGCGATCAAAGACAATGTTGCAAGTATGTAACATAATATCCCTTTCCTGGCTCCTCCGAATGCCCCAAGTGATCAACAACACAATGTTGCAAGTATGCAGCATGGTATTCCTTCCCTGGTTCCTCCAAAACTCCCACGTGACCAAAGACAATGTTTCAAGAGTATTCCTCCCCCGGCTCCTAAATTGGGTATAAAAGCCCTGATCGCAGGGCAAAAAGAGGTCAGTTGGTTATCTGGCGGTGACCGGTAGAGCACGATGCTTCGGCTATGTTGCGCTTGTCGCGACAGCGTGTCCTATTTCTGACTCAACTTCGGACGAGGGCTCTGCCCAGGTTATGCGTGTCGTGACCGCGTCCGCCCTGTCATACTCCCTTCCTTTCCGACGGACGAGGGCTCTGCCCAGGTTATGCGTGTCGTGACCGCGTCCGCCCTGCCATACTCCCTTCCTTCCCGACGGACGAGGGCTCTGCCTAGGTTATGCGTGTTGTGACTGCGTATGCCCTGCCATACTCCCTTCCTTCCCGACGGACGAGGGCTCTGCCTAGGTTATGCGTGTCGTGACCGCATCCGCCCTGCCATACTCCCTTCCTTCCCTTAGAATTCAAATATTTGCCAGTGATTTTGATAGCATATTTTCTTCAGCCCCTTATATTTTTTCATTATGCAAATGTTGCTAATGTATGCAAATGATGATAAATAGCATGAATATATAAAGAACCTATTACAAATTTTACGAGTGTTACACTTCTTTTTATAAAGAAATTGCCACCGAGTAGAATCTGTAATAAATTTTATAAAGGTGTCATCATGAGCTTAGCGACATAATTAATTATGGATAAACAACTTGGAAATATTGTAAATATTCTGGGATTTTGTCCTTAGATTTTCATGGCCACCCTAATGGGTATGCTCAAAAGTTAACTGGAAGGTTTGTGATTACAAATCCTAAATCGTACATAATAGGTGTGCAGAGATGTTACGATTTTCATGATTTGTGTTGATATTGTGCAATTGCAATATGCCAAGCATCGAGTGATGTCATTTAGTTTGTAGTTCACTGTCCTACTATTTAATGGTTTGCTGCACAAATGATTTCTGCCTCATATTTGAAGTAGACGAAAACCAATAAATATCTAAATGAACACCTATTGTTAGGTAAACGAGCACTCCTGCCACAACAGTCTGATCTACTGGCATGTGTACTTAAAAAACCTAGCAATATACCTTAAAGTATGATGAGAGTAGCTCCTATACTAACAAAGCCATATTGCATTTGAACATTACAAATTCCAAGAAACTGTGGGAGATGCCACAGCAGTAACTTTTTAATGGAGTCATCTGTTAATATTCATTTCAATGCAACAATTTCAGAGTGTAAAAATCATGTGCCTTGACCGGGATCCAAACCCAAATCCCTCGATGTCGGGTCGAGTGCTTTAGCCAGTTAAGCTACCGAGGTGTCCTCTTTAACTCTGAAAGTTTGGGGGCTTTAAAGGAACAAGATGTTGTGATGAAAAACCATGCATACAATGTCACAGAAATTTGTAGTCGTGCGCAATGCACCAGTCTATGAGGTTAAAGCCAACTTTAAACACTAGGGTTGTTTTTACCTTAGACAAATTCCAAGAAACTGCAGGGGATGCCGCCACAGTGACAACTCTGTTAAAATTTTACCTCAAGGGTTTGAAACCTAAGTGTTAAAAGTTGGCTTTAACCTCGTGGACTGTGGCGTGTCGCGCACCACTACGAATGCCTGTGATATTGTATGTATGGTATTTCGTCACAATATCTTTTTCCTTTGAAGCCCCCAAAATTTCATTCTAAGAGGATGCCTCGATAGCTCAACTGGCTAAAGTACTTGGCCAGACATCAAGAGATCCAGGCTCAAATACTGGTCAAAGCGAATGATTTTTACACCCTGATATTGTTGCATTGAAAATGACACATTCAGGCAAGGAAGAGGCAATTTCTTTTCTTCTTCCACTTGTGGTTTCTGAGAATGATCTTGTTTCTGAAAAATAACATCTTGGGTATAGCTATTACTTGCATATGGTCTACAGATCAACACTGTTTACTTTTTATTGTTGTAATTTTAGAGTTTGAAGCATGTGTATAATAAGCAATTAAAAAGGTCAAAATTCTAATTATTTGTGCTTTTATTCTTTTAAAAAAGGGTTTCCTCAACCTTCAGTGGAGTAGGTGGAAGCGAGTCTTACTCACACGAACAATAGCCATTGTGCCAACATTTTGTGTTGCCTTTTTCACTCAAATCGAAGATCTCTCAGGCATGAATGATGTACTTAATGCTGTCATGAGCCTACAACTACCATTTGCAACACTACCTACTATTGCGTTCACATCCAATGAACATATCATGGGAGAATTTGTGAGTGGAACGTGAGTATGAATTGTTTTGCAAGTGTGCTACCATAAAATGTTCACTTGAAACTAGCATTATTATTGCTTATTGTATTGAATATTATGTTTTCTCGGGAGTTTATACTTGTTAAAAGAAAGAACAATTCCACATAATGGTCATCAATAAAAACGTTCTGTGAGACAGAATTCCACACAGTAAAGACTGGAACTGTCGCCTTTATCTTATATTTTTATTAAATTATTTTTAAATGACATTTTAAGATCTCTAAATTGTTTTTCTCGTGAACTTTTAATCAGGGTTACCTTGTCATGAAAATTCAGTATGCTATGTAACATTTTGCTTTACTCAAAGAGGAGAACAGATGAAAATGACATCCATCAACCCTTCAACTAATAGGATTGGTGATTTATTAGTATGTGCTAAAAGTTATAAGTTGCATGTTAAGCATTTTAATCCCTTATGTACTAAATTATGATTAAAAATTGAAATTGTCACAATTACTTAATCTAAAAAGCTTGTTTTCATCAGGTGTACTACTCCATAAAACTTATTCATTTTCACTTCTTATGTTTATTGCTGGATATAAGCATTAAATAACGTTTAAGAAAAAACAGCATAAATGAGGTTAAATGTTTATTGGGAAATAAATGGATCACAATGTAAAATTTTTCTGCTACTGTTTTGTAACTGTTGAAAAATGTGACTATTTTTATACAGAAAATTATTTGAATTTGAAAAGAAACTTAGATAGCATTAAATGGTACCCTTAAATATGGATTCATACATTACTAATTTAAATACTAAAACTCTGCTTTAATTTTACTAATTGTTGGTCCATTCAGTTATAAGATCTTTCAGATTTATTTCAAGGTAAAAGCAAGACATTGTTTCTTTAATGTAGTGGCATTTATGGAAGTATCTTTTCTTCTTTCAGGTTCACAAAAATATTGGCTATTTTACTTTCTACAGTTGTGATAGGAATAAACATATATTTTGTGATTCACTCAGTTGTAAATGATATCCCATCCAATTGGGTAATTTATCTTGCCATTTGCATTTTTGCGGTTTTTTACATTCTATTTTGTATATACCTTGTCATTCATATGGCAATAAGCATGGGAGCAACTCAGCTAGCTAATAATAGAGTAAGTACCTACTTTTGAACTTTATATGTTACATTTTTGCGGATAATAATTTAAGTGTATTTGTTAGAAGATAATTGCAAGCTGATTATAATCAATAGTCAATTTGTGCTGTTAATCATATATTATTAAAGCTGTGATTAGTCGCTTGGCAGGGATATTTGAGAGTAGGTATAGATATATTTATCAAGTTACAAATGGGAAGTTTAATGTTCCTATACTGGATGAAAATCATGTGAGTTGCGAAAGTTTATTTTGGTATTGATCTCTTGTCAAAATTTCTATAGTAAAGTTGGGGCTTTACTGTAGCAAGCAGGACCTATGGATTTGGTAATGTGAAATAAATAAGTATAAGCTACCATGGAGATAGGTGATGAGCGTTGCTGACCTATCATTTTTCTGGCCCCTGAATAATGATAGTCTTGTTAAAAATTCATTCCTAAATATTGTCAAAGTCTGAGCATTATTTGTGAGGCTGGTAATATTCTTATCTAAAGACATGTTTAATTTTTCCTTATCCACCTTATAAATCGGAGTGGCAAGGAGTTCTACAATGAGACAAATTTTAGAATCTACATTTACAAAAATGAATTTTTAGTTTTATTACTTTTATTAATTATTAGTGGCAAACACCCTCTTCAAAATATATTGTGGAAGAAGATACACATGGAAGATGCTGAAGGGGATGGTAAGATAGCAAATTGACTACATGCTTGTCAAAATGAGATACAAGAACCAAGTTAAGTGATGTAAGTGCTATCCTGGCACAATATAATCAGTAATCACTAACTGGTGGTGGACAGTGGGCTGTAATACAAGAAGATGAAGAAAGTGGCCCAGGAATCCCGATGGAATACATAGATACTGGAGGAAAAGTAAGCTAGAGAAAAGTTCACTGTGACCATCAAGAGAAATATAGAAGGAATATATTACTCTTGCATGGATGGACAATGGAAGGACATAGAGAATAGAATAACTAAAATAGCAGATAAGCAACTTGTAATGTGGTGAACCCTTAGCAGCCATGGATAAAAACCTAAATAATAAAACTCATAGAGGCAAGAAGAAAATACAGCGGATGAAACTGAAGAAATCCTTTTTAAAAAGTTATCCAACCAAGTCATACTTGAGTGCAACAAGGTAAACAAAAGTAAGTCAAAACCTGCATTGAGGAAATCAATGAAAACAGAAAGATGGGAAACAGCAAAACTGGTAGTAAACTGGTGAAGAGATAATTTGGAGAAAGAAAAACAAAATATACGATGAATAGCTGATTATAGCACTTTTCCACTTGATAAAATTTGTATTTAGCGACCGGGTTTTGATGTATTAAATAATACAAAATATATGATGTTTGACATGCCTACAGAAAGATACTAAAAGGAGATGAAGACACTGGGAAGAGATGGAATGAATACATTGAAGTTCTGTACCAAGGGCTCAAATCACTTGAAGATGACTTAAGTTCAGGAGAAATTTTGAGAGAAGACTAAGAGTGTCAGGAAATACTGAGAAACTTGTTCAATGAAGTGGTGAAATACTTGAAGAATAACAACGAACCAGATGTTGACTAAATAAACTGAGAGATAATCAGGGCTCATAGGGTCAAATCGAAGGTTGCCCAATTTGGAATAATCAAAGAGAGCTATGGCAGTAGAAAACTACCAGAGGACTTTGAGGAGACTGTGATGATTACAATACCAAAGAAACCAAAACAGATAAATGTGAATATTCATACCAGCACACAGATACATTAATACTTTTCCACAGATGTTCATGTTTCATCCTGTTACTGCATCATCCTGATGGTGCTATAACACTGTGAATTGTATCAAAACAAAAACATCAATGGAAAAGTCCTAATATATCTCCATTTTAGAATGAGCATATGCATTTTGGCCACCCAATGAATTTACCCCAAAAAGATGCGTGACTTAATTAAGTTCTCATAACCAAAAGCCTAAAGATAAGTTTTATGGAACTTCTTAGTACCATGTTTGAGAAAAAATTACATACACATCCTAGCTATTACTACTCTTCACATCTCTGGTTTAACCCTTAAATGAAGTTTCCAAAGCATAATGAATGGATAAAAGAAGTTTAAAAAAAAATTTACCAAGCATACCATTATTGCTCATATTGTGGAAAAATTGCCTAGCATAGACTTTGAATTATCATGACCAATATATGCATTGGTTTATGTAGATCAACTTAGTTTGGGGTTTCAACTAAAATTTATTTTTCTCTGAAGTGAGAATTAAATACAAATCTTGTGAATTACTAGGACCTTGGTCTTAAATCATTACTAATGAAAACTGAGTAACTCCTTAGACTCTCGAGGCTCATGAAAGTTTTGCAGAGGTGAATGAATTTTTGGTTTCTAATGGACCAAATGTAGTTACCATTTTATTTAATTTTAAACAGGAAAGTACAGAAGATTCTTATTTTTGGGAAAATTTTTGTCAAATTCTAAGGTTACAAGATCTCTCCTAGGTTTTTAATAACTCTCCAAATCGGGTATTTATGCTGAATAGGTGGACATAACCCCTTACTTTTCATAGAACCAAACCAAAGCTATCAACTTGGAAGTTTGGCTTGATTGAAGGGTGAGGGTAGGGTTCACCGAATATCTAGTCCAATGGCATGTGAAATTCATGCTTCTGGGTAGGGGGGCTATTTTCTTTCCCTGTGCCGATGGCAGACCTAAGTGTATAAAGTAGCAAAAACAGAATTGTTCACAGCAAAACGCTCTGAAGTAAAACACACTTCTTCAGATTTTCAGAAGGAAAGGCAGCATCCATAGTAATTATATTAAAAAGAGTTAAAATGTCATCACTGCTTAAAACAATGGAAACATTCCAATAAGGCAGTAGCTATAGTTTCATTGCTGTCTTATTATCCTGTGAGATGAAAGCTGCTGAATCCTGCTTTCTTATGCACTTCACCAAACAGAAGTAAAGCTATAAATTGAGTGTATAAAATAAAACATAGCAGCAAATTAGATTGCATGGATTAGGTGACAATCCCTGGTAGCTTGAAGAATATGAATTAGTCATATCTTCTCTCCATGATGTTTCCCTTCCTATATGCTCATGTCCATTCTCTTCTGTACCTCAAATAGTGACTCTATGACTCATTCATGTATATGGCACCTACCTAAAGCCACTGGATATGCACCTAAAAATTTTAGTATGGTTGAAATCTGGGATGAACCAGTATTTGGTTGGAACCAAAATATATTAAATTTTCTAAAGGAGCTACATTGTTATGTCCTTCACCCAAACTTGTTTGTGCAAGCTAAAAAATTTAGAGCGGTCAATAATTATTTGCTAATAACTTCACTACCCTGCTATTTAATGTTCATAGTCTTCTCATGTTCACTTTGAGTGAATAACTAAGATATGGTTTTTTGCTTTAAATTGATTTTTTCTTTGCAAGCTTATCACATTGTTCACACAGGATTTGAACTTTGGATTTTCTACCCAACAATTTATTGGGTGAGGTTAATTCTTGATGATTTGACTAATTAGGGAATATTTACTGTAAAAAAATGTCTGTTGACCGATTATATTTATTTTTCAGTTCATATCCAAATATATAAGTGGACCAATTTCCCGCGACTTTGGATTGAGTAATGAAGTAAGCAATTCCAGGTATGTTTGAATTACGATGAAACATAAGTGACATTTATATTGACTGTCTTAGTGTAGGGGTATGGCATTGTTCTTATTGAATGGAAAACTCATTTGTATGATGTTGAGAAAATGAAGGCAAGGATGTTAAAATTTAATTCTTAAATTAATGGGTAGTTTTTATTTTCCAACACACATTTTATCTATTCAAATAGTGTCAACAAAAATGTTTGGTAAAAATATATAGATGATTCCTCAGTTGTCATCCCCTTTTAAATATTAATTTATTATTATAACATTTCTAAAGAGTAATTACCATACCTTTTCAAAGTGAAAATGTGTTTTTAAGCACCGCTTGACGTTGACAAATAATTTTATCTTGAGATAACAGGAATTACTACTTAAAAAATTAATGAATACCTGTTAGTTTACTTATATATTTATGGTATTTTCATGAAAAGTTTGCTCCCTTACTTCCAAGTGCTGTCCTGCTCTTTGTGAAACTTACTCTTTGCTCAATGTCATGTGCTTGTTTTTTCTGGTCATATCTGAAACATTTACATGTCTGGTCAATGATTCTCTGGTCATCTTGCTCCACTATAATGCTCGTTTCCCTTTCACCTCTGTGTGTCTCATATATATGTTCATGTACACCTGGGATGCTTAATTTTGTACTTCAAGACTGATACACCAATTTGTAGTCTTGCTTGGCTTAAGTTTCATCCCTGTTCTGTTATACTTTAAATTTACTCACTGAATGACGTAACTATGTAACTGTGGACGCAAGGTTTTATTTTGCAGTAGATGCTACATGATCAATGTCAAGTAAATACCACTGAGTACTCATGTTTATTGGAAGTGATATTGTCTTTTCCATGTAGGATAACATTTCTCATTTTTTCTTAAGAATGATCCTACTTGTGAAAACCATTGTTTTAGCATACAAGTATTGCTGAGAATTTTTTAGCATGAAAAAAACTGGGGCACTAACTTATTTGAAGCTTTTCTGGCAATGACTACATAAGTTACAATATTTAGCTCACTTTTTAGCATATCAGGACTTTTTTGGTTAAATTTAAAGCAGTATATGCTTGGAAGATGGGCACCTGTGTTTGTATGCAAAATTAGTTTATGGATATATAATAATCACAGGAGTTTCAGTAGCAATACTCATGTTTTACCATTCATATATCTGCAGTTCCCTGATTGTATGTATTAGCCAACTCTCCCAGACTAAAATAATTTGTAGTAGTACAGCACAATAACCTGGGTGTTTTTACTTATAGCTGTAAGTAAATTTTGAATTTTCTGTATAATACTCGTGTAGACAATAGATTTGTTCAAATATTCAAAAGACTTCTTATGTTTTCTCTTCCCACCCCAAGCAATCAGTAAATGCATGTACATTTAAATTAGTCTTTTTGTCTACTAATTCACTTGAAGGTGAAAATTTGACATTGTGGCCTGATTTGCCATCAATAGAAAATTCCTAGTGGGATCCATGAATAACCTAGGAATGCACTTAAATTTTACGTCATTATAGTTTTAGTTCCTGGTGGCATTAAAGTTTGTGTTCTAGTTGGTTCCTATTTTGTGATGAACCTTCATGTAGTGATGAATGGAATGTATAACTTATGAAAGCTCCTGGGCTTCTCATTGGGAATTTTGATTTTTATTAAATGACAGTCACATCTTATAAAGTTTATTAAACCATCCAAAAAGAGTTTACTCATGGCACTAGCAATTCATGAAACCTGTACCATGAACGCTAGTTTAATGTGAAGAAGATGATGTCTGTGCTAGGGGCAAAGTCTTTCAGCTACTTGAGTTACATTGTTTCAATTGAAAGGGATGTAGCAGTGATTGTGTTAAACAATTTGATCATATATTGAATTTATTGGGTGAGTAGAAGGCAGCTAATATGCTACTGGTGGCGTTGTTTTTTCTATGTTTAACTTATGGCTATGGGTATGCTCATGTTTGACTACTGTCTGCTTCTAATGCTTCATTATTTTGGGATTTTTTTGTTTTTCTCAGAGAGAATGTAATGGAAGATGATGATGGTGTACACTGACCAAAGAAGAATTTATGTGGTGAAGTGTGATTAAATGTGGCTGTGCTGAAATGTTTTTATGTGCAAATTTGTTCTGAAAGGATTGAATTGCTAAGTAGGCAAATGAAGTAATTTTAAGTGCAGAAGATGAATCTTGCCTGTCAAGAACTTTTAGTCTAACATTGTTTCGGTAATCAAATGCTTTTATAGAAAATGTTATATTTTGAACTGGTTAATGGTGCTAATAAATTGGTGACTATAATTGCTTGGAGTAAGTACACACTTTTTATCAGTGAGAAAGTATGTTAAGATTATGCAGGGCTTTTTTAAGACTCAATTCTTCATAATGTTGAAAAGAAAATTGGGAAAAAATTTCCATTAAGGTAAATGATAGGTAATAAAAAATATTTTGGTAATTTATGTATACATACAAATGAAAATACCATTATTGCTTGTTATAAGGTTGATTATTAGTTCAAGGAAGTAAGTTTTTTTTTGACTGACTTTTGTATAATTTGCCTTTTTCTAATAGGAGTACTTCATTTACAATACAAGACTATGGCAGTCAGATTGAAAAATGACATGGAAAAAAACAACTCACGTAGCCACGATGAAGAAAATAAGAACTCCCCACACTGCTAAAAAAAATGCTTTTGTTATTAACTCAGATAAATACTATTCTCATTTACAAGTTCTCTCAATGTTCAAAGTTAAAGCATATCACTGCTCTAATTACTCCCAGCATTGTTTCTTTAGCAGAGTTGTTGAGACAATAGTATTCTCATCATCTACAGCTATTTACCTAAGCATGAAGCTTTTGAGGCGATGACGATACTGAATCTAATATGTGCAGGCCTTGTCTGTTCAGGATAAGATGTCCTAATAGATCTTACACCAATGTGGCAGGAATACTCAGTGTTGTAGTTATTTATTTAATTATTCTGCAGTGTGATGGCTCAATAACAGCTTTTGTCAATCAAGAATATCATTACATGAGTCATGTTGGCGAACAAAATTTTGTTATAGCACCTAATTTGAACCAGTGAACATGTTAAGTTGCTTTTGCAATGAAAATTCAGTTGAAAATATGGTGCAATTGTAAAGGCTTTTGATTTTTATGCAGTGAATTTCTAAGTATAATTGAAATTAATTTTGTATATCCTTGATTGGCTATTGAAAGTTTTGCAATTGTAAAGAAAATGTAATAAAATATTTTTCTTAGTATATGCCAACACCCTTTCATCATTAGAACAACCAAAAGGAAATTTATAGAAGAACATCAGGATTATGCTTTTGAAGAGACATTTGTTGTCTAATCTGTTTGTTGATGCAAAAAATTTCATTTGTCAATTCATCTAATTTGCCTTCAAAAATATTTCACAAAGTTAAAATTACTGGGTTTATTACTATTGCTGCTTCATTATCATCAAGAAGTACCAATGAATATTCACATGTGCAGCCATCGGTAGTAAAATCTGCCCCAAATGATTCCGTAACTTCTCTATATGCATGGCATGTTTTAAATAATTGATTGTAACATATTGTACTTATAAGAATATTCATAATTCTAGCATACTGCTGATACCTGCCAGGGCCCAAAAACAGGTTAGTGACTGAACACATGTTTTTGAAACTGACAAACTTTGAAGGAGATGAGCTGGCCTCTCATGTGTCTCAAACTTTAATGTTTGCCCCTATTTCCCAATTCAAAGCAGACAATTTAAGGTTACCAGCCATACTACACCCAAATACATAATTTGGCAAAGCATTATAGATGTATTTGCATTGGATTACATCATGAATATTCAATTACTCTCTACTGCTTCAATTCCTTTCTTATTATTAACTTTCTAATGATTGGGACCGCCAAATTAGCTGATCACTCCCCTTCAGACGTTTTGGGTTGCCATACATAATGTGAAGCAATGCTGTAGCAAACTCACCACCATGCAACCAAGTTTCAAAGTTAATAAATTAAATTTCTTGGGTGACAGAAATACGTATTCTAATGAATTAAATATAACCTGTATATTAATATAACCAACATTTATCAATCACTAATATAGTACCGAGGGTTAGATAATGGTTTTCTCACTAAGGCCATATATTAATCCATCAGTAAGTTAATTGATGCTTGCCTTAGCCATGATACACTATAATTGGTTAAGTTTCCTCAACCCAGTGGCGGCGGGGTAACGTTCTTGTTTGCCAACCCAGATGTCACAGGTCCAATTCCCCACCTTGGTGTTTTTCCTCCACCTAGGGCTTGGGTGTATGCAATTGTCAAATTGTTAAATCAATGTTCACGGTCCAATGTAAAGGTTGAAGTGCTGTTTTCAGACTAATGCAATCTAAATAAATAAATAAACCCGTTACAGCTTAAGGAAAAATTTCTTAATACAGTCAATCTTAAAAAGGTCATAAGAAGCTCAATTTCTCCTTTCCATAAAATTCAATAGCTGTTGATACCACATACCGAGCTATCTGTACCTAGATAATTAGTTTATTTTTCTATTAAAATAATATTTTAGATGACTGATGGATATTGCCTGGACAGAAAATCCATTATCCAACATTAATGAACTGGTTAGGCAGAAAAAAGATCCAGAAATAGATTTAGTACAATATATTTAAGACACACTGAGCTGCAGCAACCACTGCAACATTATCCAATGTCCTTCAAGAAATTCACAACACCACTCACAATTTTGTTAAAAATTCTTCCCCTAGACACATAACTCAAGATATTCAATAAAAATCACAATTGGAGTAAGTTAATCAGTATCATTAAAAGCATAACTGAAAATCATGTTCAAATGCTTATTATAAGAATGAAACAATATTGGAATGTAAGTACATGATGCATCTGATAAGTACAAGTTACATTAAAAGTACAACATCAGAGACTACTAGTGACTTAAAAGGCAACTTAATGGCCAAGATGAGGTTCTGTCGAAACATAAAATCTTATCACGCACTAAAACAATGCCCCCAAAAATTCATTATGCAATTAAAACTAAATACAATGCTCACTCAAAGGGAGCAAGCAGAATTTAACAAAATAATCAAAAATCAACAAATGTGAAAATGAGAACTATTATAATACAAAAAAATAATACTTACAGCAGGACTAATATGATAACTCTCAGGCTCAGATAAATCCTTAGGCTTCAATTGGTCAACAATACCAATCTAAAGTTATGCCTGGGAACACTAAAATTATGCACCCACTAGTCATGAATATCATGAAAATTGTAAAACAAAAATGGTGGGAACCAAATTCACAAACAAAAAATTAAACAAAACACATAACATTAATTCCTCACAAACAAAAAAACTAAAACAAAATGGCACCTTAATATTTGAAAATGTCATGGACCCTCAGTACTAAGTTTATAGTACCAGTGTGGTGAATCACGACGCCGACACCAATAGACAAGTACAGCAATCACGGATAATGCCAAAAGGAAAGCAGTGACACCAGATGTAATGACAGCTGTAAAAATAACATATCAGTTGAAACAGATTCCTTAAAATTGTGCTTTAACATAAAATGAAAAAATAAGAGAAAGGAAACTACTTGGCAATTCCTCATACACAATTTCTTTGTAGGAGTATCACTACAAAAAATTATCATGGTGATATCGCAAATTGACAAAGATAAAGATCAGGATCATTCTCATGATTGCGACTTATCTGCAATGATGTTGCACAGCAACAAAACTTAGGTAATTGTGTACATGGAATTAAAAAGTTGTTTCTTTTCACTATAAAGTAATTCTGCCAGGTTATGTAAGGAACCATTTTGATCAGCAAATACCAAATTGTAAGACTTTCATTTTCAAAGGACTAACACAAATGAGGTAGGTTCTTAAAGTTCTGTAATTCATCACCTTAAATAAAAACTCAAGCTCTTATCAGGAGAGATCTACTTGATCTTTTGCCCAGACTGGACACTCAACTGAAGTGATCGCATCCCTTTGATGTGATACTTGATGCACACACACCACTGTATTTATAGGATTTGATACCTAGTGGCCAAATACACAGATTAAATTGCACCCTCACCACTTTAAGATTGACAGTGTGGTAACATTAAAACATGCATTATCACGAACTGAGAATAGGGTGTAACCAGAGTTGAACTTTTTGTATTTTCAATTTAATTAGGGTGGCGAACTGGAAAATCCAGTGAAAAAAAACCTTCAAACCTTTTTTTATAGAACACCAGCCACCTTTGTATTGTGTTGAAGAGGATCAAAAGAAAAAAAATTCACAGGGCTGTTTCTGAAGTACACTAACTTTTCCAGATAGTCAACACCCAAAATAAATTCCATGACTTTCCCAGATAGGTGGCAACTTTATTTCCATACACATACCACAAAAATTAATCAGTTTTAATTAAAATAAATATAAAATTTTAAAGTTTTGGAAATGTATATTTGTAATGATATTTACTATAATATTATTTTCAAAGGTAATACATGCATTAATGATCTAAAAAATTACAATACTATGAACATGCAAAACCATACATACAACTTCTAATAAGAGATAATTTATATGATTGTGACTTAGTTTATTATTACAACTGTTGACAGTTGAATACCTATCCATTCACCAGAACTAAAATAATTATCACTAGAACCAACAAATAGTGGACCCAACCAATTGGTAAACAAAATATGCACTTACACTACAGGAATAGGCATGAATTAATGAATTTGCATCACATTTTTCTCCATAAAATTCATGTTAAAACGCCAGGACAAACAAAATGGCTGGCAGCATAATATATTCATCAATAGTTTTTGCAGACAAATAAGTGGCTTAATTGTCATCGGATTTCCAGTATTTTCAGTTGTCTGTTTCAAACAAATTCTACTACTGTAAAATACCTCTCACACCTGTTCATGTTTCTGCGATTCTAAGTTAAGTAATGAAGTTTGACCATAATGTTGAAAGGGGGCAAAAGAAAAGAGTACATAGCTACTAAAGGCCATAGTCTTCTTGGCAAATGCTGTTTGATAGCATGGGAGAACATAAAAGATTGAGAATCTAGAGAATCTATCCTCAACACTACTCAATTCTTGGCAGATGGAAAATCATCTCGACCTCAAGCACTAATGGAAAAGAGGAGTGGGAAGAGATTACCAATGCCATTGCCAGCGAGACCTCCAGGGAACAAAAACTGCACGTAACTGAGTTATATGACGACATGCCTTGCCGTTTTTTAAGCGGCTTTTTTTCAGAGGTTGCCTAGTTGGGCTTATGCTCTGGGTCACAATATTTAGTTCCTATATCTTCCTGGAGCACCAGCGTCGTTGTATTTCCCTCTTTGAGTTATAGTGAGTTATTGAGCTATAGTGACTATATAGTGTATCTTTATTGCTGACTTTCTCCTTCAGCCTACCATCCTCTCCCGTTTGGCCTACAACTAAAATTATGGATAGATTAAAAATCAACTTTCATAACTATTTTTGTTGATTAAATGCTGTAATTTTCTCCAAGTTTTCATTTTTTCCAATTCACTTTGAGATCACAACATCGCTGTCACGGTAATATCACAATGATTGTCTGAAAAAATTAATTGAAATTGTAAAGGAGAATTGTAAGTTTATCTTGACAATGACACTGTGCCATCAAAATAGGCTGGAGCAATATAATCGTGTGGAAAATTTAAAGGTTTAATACCATCAATAGCTATCACACTAATCTACAACATTAAGCCTGAGGGAATCATTACACAATTTCAAGTCTGTCTGAACAAAGGTTACAAGGTAGAATTTAGAATTCCATTTTTGAAAGCAAATGACTCTTAAAACTTCAGGTGAGACTGGGACTTGCTTGAAATCCGAGAGACTTCCCATAACCGTGTAACTTTTTAATGATTAAGCCAAATTTTAATCAACACCCTAAATCTAAAAGTACAAGTAAACAAACAACAAGAGGTCACCAGAGAGCAATGCCCTTTCAAACTATCATGCCTCTTAATGACCGTTTCGTTTTGAAAGAGTGGTTCAAATAGCCTAAATATGAAGACATGCAAATCAATAATAATAAAATAAACCCACCAATTATAGCCACATCATGGAGAGGCAATTGGGCTGAGAGTCCAAATACATTAATTATAGAATCATCATTAGTCTGCAATGAACATTCAGTCTTCCAATCTATTGGTATGATTGGGCTCATTATCTCCACAAATCGATCCAATGGACAATTCTGAAGGCATCCAGGAATGGTCATCTGTATCACATCATCAGCTTGTGTGCCATTTTTAAATAAAAGCTGCGGAAGAAAGTAAAAATTCATGCATTATTCTACATAACAAAAGAGGTAGCATTTTGGGAGATGGTTGAGGCTGATACTTTGTGGAAATCTATTTGTAAAGCAAGAAGACAGAATCAAAGACTTAGCATTTCTACAGGAAAGAATTTATAGTTGCCAACTACTTTTGCTACAGTGTAGCATCACCTGGACTGATTTCAAGAATATACTTCACACTTTCAGGCTTCACTTAGTGAAATTGTTTGATGTTCATATTAAAAGAGAGTGATTTGGCACCACCACCTCTTCTTCCTTTAACCGAAAAAGCCAAGACCACCGAATTTTAAGTCCCAGGAAACCCCCCCCCCCACCTTCAATTTCCCCCTTTCCTCTGTCCGATGGGTATATAGTATATTCAACAGCTGTGTGTGTCACTTGTACCTGATGATACCGCAAGTCTGTGAAATGCGTTTTACTGTGTAATAAAGTCTGTAAAAAATGACAAACCCTTTTAATATGATTACAAGTAGTTCACACTCATTTATACATTGCCATTGGGTGGGGTTCGGCAGGGGGTTGTGGAGAGTAGTCAGAGTCTTTTTCCATCAAACGTTAGGAGTTTTAAGGATAGGTATTAGGCAGCCACTGGGCAGAGAACCAGGCCATAAATGTTACTGTGTCTCTGTGCAATATAGGTCAGTAAAAGATGTGGACAGCATGACATTGGACTACAATAGTGGGTGAAGTTTCACGGTAAGTGATTTCAGGTGGGGTGTGATGTTGGATGGCATGATTTTGGATGGATACCATGTTGGACAGTGTACGATTATGGACAGGGTGTGATACTGGGCCATATCTGATGGCACTTAATTCATACTTTCCTTTAGTACCCTTGTATGGAGCAGCTTAGTATTGATTTTTTCATGTGCTTTGTTATTGTTCTGAGGTACAATCAATTGTGATTCTGGGGACTTTTATGCCACCTGACGATGTCTGTAGGCATATGTATTTTAATAATAATAATTGAGTGTTGATCTGAAAAATGCATTGTCAAGGATACCTACAGTCCTATCCATACCAAATATCTAAGTGGTGTGATTAGAATTCCGTGAGAAAAGGAATGGTGTCCAACAAACAAACAAAGAAACTGATCCCACACATGAATAATACACAAATGCCATATATAACTTAATACACAGTGACCTGCTCCTCACATACCATGCGAGGTAGCAAAATCAATGGCAAGAAAAATTGGGCCTATGAAGGGGGCCAGTCCAAGCTTCAACATAATGTTCTTTGTACAAAGCAGTCTCATAACATTGCTTTGTGCAATACAGTAAACTCTTGATTATCCATGCTGATGAATGAAAGATGAAGTATGGACAATATAAATACATGGAATATATGGTTGTGAAATAAATGAATATACACAGAAACTCTTTTCCATTTTGCATGATTTAGTTTGGAGTTTTTTAGTGGTGGAAAGAACATTTTTTCCATTTTATTAGGGTAGAATTATGGAGTTACAAGAACTATCATAGTGTTAATGGCAGGCAAAAGATGATTTTAATACAGATCACTAATACAGATTCATATTTGTCATGTGATACCAATATAAATAACGCAGTGTAGGTTATTAACAAGTTATTTGTTGCATAGTAAAAATATGCCCGCCTTATAGTCCTGAGAATATAGAAATCTCAGGACTAATGAATGTGAGGCAAACAGTAATCGGAGCATACAGATAATACAAAAATGTTTCAATCAAAACATTAAATACTATTGACAAATTTATACTATATGAAGTTAAAAACTTTTAAGAAAGCCCAGATATTTCAAGCGTGTATTTTTTTTAAAGTATGTCTGAGCATTTGATTATCTTTATGATTGAAATTTCATTAAAATTTTGGGATGCTGGAAAGAGTCCCGATTATTGTGAATTTCCTGCATATTGAAGAGATTCTTTCTTGAACAATGATTTTTGCAAATTTCCATATACACTGTGGAGGAGATAAAACAAAAATTGCTAGAAGGCCTAAAGGAAATCCCGATAAATGAATTTCAGAAATGTTTCAAACAATGGAAGCATCATTTAGAGAAGTGCATTGTGGTCAATGGGGAATACTTAGAAGGTGAACAAAATTTAATGAAAATATATTGAGAAATAAAGAATCTATTACAATATTCCCATTATTTTTGGGTCCCTCTCGTACACGTCCCAACTCCAGATTCTAACAAATACCCTAATTTTTTTTAAATCTGACTCCCTTCTTGGTATATGTATACATTTTCTTACTACTCAGATAGTCACTCTGATTTGGAAAAACAAATACCAAACATGAAGAAACTGAACTTGAGATTTTACTCAATTAAAAAAACGTAAGCTGGAAACTTCTGCTTTGAATTATTATAGCCAGTCCACCATGCATGGTAAGCTTTATGAAAGTACAAAGACTGAATATCCCTACATTTCTTAGCTTCATCAAACAAGACAGCCAACACTACATTAAACTGTTTTGAATCCTGAACATTATTTAAGATCTAAATAAAGAATATAAACACAACTTGCAACTTTCTTCACTTCTTAACTTTATCCCCACACTACAACCTACATATAAAATACCCCTTTACATTAGTTAGAGCCAAAAAAAAACTTAAGAGTAGCCTTGCATGGATAACTCCCTTTTTTGGGTGAAATAAAGGAAATAAGATTTCTTCTTTCCCATAATATTTAGGTGCTCATTATAGAACATTTTGTTCATCTTTAAAATAAGAGTCTCATCATTATCCATGTTAGTGTGAAAAAATAATGCAATATTATAGTTTTTAATTTAGGTACTAAAGAAATTCATGAACCAATAATTAATTCTATACTTACCAAAACATAATAATCATCATTAGAAGATCGGTGAAGTTCAAGTAAAATTGTTGAAGTGTATGGTGGAGAGAAAGGTGGGTCGAAAACACCAAAAGTCATCAGAAGATTTGCTATTGTTGTATCATGACCTGAATAAATGAATAGTTTCCGATTGGGTGGAGACAGAGTTGCATCTTTCTTCTTTATGAAATGGTTCACCATTTCTCCAACTAAATTCCCTGTAAGAAAAATTAATCTTAAAAAAAAGAACCAAAATATTGCCAAATTAATAATAAGAAAAAGTGTTTCACTCAACATGAAAAAATAAGAAAGGGGAATACCCTACTGCAATATTTTACGATGCCAATAATACAGATGTCCAAAATGAAAATTGCACAATTAAAAGGGTGCTTGAAAGAAAGCAAATACAAAATTTGCCATCATTATCCGTCAAAACACTGTAAAACTCATGTTTTTGATGTTTTTCAACATTTCAAGAACTCAAAATTAGTTTGTGCAAGCAAATGAAAACAGCACTCAATATTTTTGTCAATTATGCTATGTTCGCTAGAGAATTCAGCATTGTTTTCACTGTGAAATGGGTAAATCGTAATTACAAATAAAATGAGTAAAAAGAGTATTTTTAAACCTAAGCAACATAATAAAATCAAGTGGTATGATAAGCATGACAGAGTGCATACCTTTTTTCAACCTGAGTTGTTACACTGCCTTTTCTAGTTGTGCAGCTACCTCAGAGTTATACTCTTCTACTTGAGACACATGACTCACACACTCTGATCTTCAATATTTTACAAAGAATCAAAATCTTTTAAAAAATTGCTATATTATAGATTTCCCTCCCATGGACTACAACCATGACTTGGTGGAAGGGCTTGTGCATTCCCATGACCCCTAGAGCTGTGCTGGCGTGAGTAATGATAATTGCTCCTGGTAGGATCACCCATGCCGGATAGGTCAAAGGTTAGGGGCCAAATGACAGATAGTCCACGCAGTATCTGTTCCTCACTGAGGTAAATGCAAAGGCATCTGAAACCGGTGGGACAGCCATTGAGTGATGGCTTCATGATAACAACACTATTGAGGAATGCAATGGGAAACAACCTCAATTATTTTCCCAAGATTTTCATGATGGGCAGTATGGAGAAAATGAGTCCTGGCAACTACAGGGTCATGCCTAGGAACAGGAGAGGCAAGGCTTCTGCAGCAGTCATCTCATCTCACAAAAGCCTTGCAAAGCATAACCAACTGCAGCAGCACAGAGGACCGAATTAGTTAGAATTGGAACTTGGAATGTTTGGACAATGTTGAGGAGACAAAAATTAGAAAATATAAAGCGAGAGATTGAAAGAGGAAATATAGATATTAAAGGTCTTTGCAAGGTGAGATGGAAGGACAGCAGGGATTACTGGAATGATAGCTATCAGTTATTACACTGGAGTAGACTAGAGCCACCGAGGGATTGCCATAACACTGAATAAAAAAGGCCAAAGCATAGCCAACATAGAGCAAGCAACAGATAGAATATTACTACTTGAGGTAAAAGCAGAACCGAGGAACTCAACCATTCTTTAGGTATACATGCCACCAAGCAATCTTATAAGGAGGAACAAGTCGATAGGGTATAAGATCAATTAGAGGACATAATCGTGTGCGCTCCTGCAGGGAAACATTTGATAGAGATGGGGGATTGGAATGCAACAGTAGGCAAAGGAAAAGATGGTGATGAGGCCGGATTTAGGGTGGATAGTGATGAGATGGGGGAGGTACAGTTTAGTTACTGAACATGTAAGGAATGCAATTGAATTCTGCAGGAGAAGGATTAGTGAGTAAATTACTTAAAACTTTGATATGGAGCCGAGTTATGTATGGTGTAGAACAATGGTCACTGTAGCAGGAGGATAGACGTAGATTGAAGGGTTTTGAAATGTGGGCGTGGAGAAGGATCGAGTAGATGAAATGGACCAAAAGGAAAACAAATTAGGTATGGTGGGAGAAGATAGGGGATTGTTGAAAGAAATCATAAGGAGGCAGGAAAAATTGATGAAAAGTATATTGATCGGCAGTGGGACGTTGAAGACTGCAATAGAGGGGAGAATTTTAGGAAAACAAGGAATGGACAGGAATATGATAGGGACGTTGGATGCGATGAAGAGAGGGAGGAAGTACACAGAGATGAAGGACTTGTTGTAGAGTAGGATGTTGGGTTATACTTTGTTAGAAGAAACAAATTATTTATTTGGTAGTTTTGTCCATCAAAAACCTACCATAACTGGTAGATTACTAATAATAATAATTATTATTATACCCATTTTAAGCCTCTGCAGCTCCTTGGTGTATGCTGGGAGAGAAAAACTGAAAGCTGCTAAATATTTCATCTTGTCCGGATACACAGTCTTGGTCCAGTCAGGAAGTGTGAGATTATATCTTTTCTACAAGAATAAGATAAAAATTTCATTTTTAAATACATGATGAATTACATTGAAATGATTACTTGTTCACATCAATTTCCTTCAATTCCTGACATTAAATTTATAACCATGGCGATTAGCCTGAAAATCACCTTGTTAAGAGAGAATAGCTCACTTGGTGTTTAACCCTATGACAGTGATATTCAGACTGAGTGAGGAAGAACAGTTCTGCCTGCATTTTCTCAACGGGTTTTCATAACATGCAAGCTACAGTTTATGTTTACCTGAAGTATGCAGAGGCACTTTCTATTTTACTTGTGCTTTCACATTAGGCAAATTTTCTTATCAACATGCACAATAAACACCCCAATTTCAATTTTTCTGATTGCTTAACCTCATCCCTCCTACTTTCATTATAAATTATATTTACTTTGAGGGAAGAGAGTAACTGTACATTTTAGATGGAAACACATTCTACCTTCTGTCACCATTACCAGAGTTAACTCACAAAACAGATGCAAACCTGTATTATATCAGCACAAAATGTTTCAATCAACTGTCGAAAATAGCATTGCTTCTTCAAACACCAAAGAAGAGTACTCCTAAATTTCACGAGATGCAGAATATAACTTATCAAGCAAAGACACATCCAATGATAAGCTGACACAAAGTAAGTTCAATGGCCTCATCAGGGATTGAGAACTAAAATTTCCTAAAAATGCAGCAGAACTCCTGGCATTACCAACACAACAGTGAAATTATCTACTCAATCGGTGACATTTCCATTTTCTATTTATTACGACTGCAACACCAGACAGACCACACCAAAAATCATCACAACATATTTGTTACCACCAGGTAAATGGAATGAGAGAAGCTCTACCACATCCCCCACACAGCCTACATGTACAAAGGAGCCTTAAATAAAATGCAGCTGTGCAAAGTCCTACTTATTACAAATGGGAACAGCAATAAAGGGCTGCCTCCGGTAACACCAGAGGGCTATGAAAACAAGTCAAATAACCTTTCAGCCAATTTCAGAAAATATCTGATTGGAACCCAGCGACAAGATAAGCTTAAAAGGAATCTAAGGTGATCTTTAAGGATTTGCATCACTACACCAGGCTTATTCATGATGCCACCAAATTTAGTTGTTTTGGAATTTTAACCGAAGCTTATCAAAAAACCATTCAATCAAGGTCCACAATTGCTAACACTATGTGGGAGTCCTAAATCCAGTGAATTGCCTATTTATGGATAGCCAGAATCTATACACTGGCACTTCAGACCGAAAGATTCTAGCGGGAAAAACTGCTATCAATGAAGAAAGAACAAGCATGGTGAAACTGAAAGAATAAAGCCTTGGCAATGAATTATGGTACCATATTTCCCTCTTCATTAATGGGTGAAAAGAGATTTGTCAGACTAATTGTTCACCTCTATTACTTAAAACATTAGGTCAAATAGCCCCTCAAGAGATTCATCAAATATAGATTTACACAATATATTTATATGAAGCAACATTAATATTTCATTCTAAAACATATTTAATAACACTGAATTGGCGATAAAACCATCAGGAACTAAGACAGGACACCTTATCACAGGTTTACCACATACTCCTGAGAAAGCTAGCATAATTGATCTACTTTCCTTTCATTTTGAAAATAAGATAACAGTGGAGGTCAAATGATATCTAAAACACTCCATCCCCCGTGAGTGAATGATACTTCAATTGTAGATGTCCATTTTAATTCAGAGTTAAAGAATGACAATCTAGATTACATTTTGACTCCATGAAATGTGCCTCCCAGTATCAATGTCAAATGAAGGAAAGGATTGAAATTTTTATTGAATCTACAATGGAAGATCATAATCTTTCAATTCAGCTCTTATACGTGAAATAAATAGGACTAAGCAGAGATATTTTCAGAAATGACTCCAAACGTTACACTAAATTAGTTTCTTTGGCAAATTGGCTATTAAATAATAAAAATTTCGCACATCCCTTAACATCTGAGGGAACTGGTAGAAAATTAATGACTTAAGGAACATCATAGAGATATGGAAAAAATAATATGCAATATTACCTCAATAGTGAGGGTATTGTACAGATACTCCACACTAGTGATGTCATGAATGTGCTTTCCAGATTTTTCAGTTAAATATTGGTACAAATTTTTATTTTCCTCGTTCAACAATTTTATTTCAGGCAGGTCTTGTAGTTTTTTAAATTCCTCGTCGTACCGGGGGCATGGTTTCTTAGCAGCTAAAACCTTTGGGAAATGAAAACAATATTACTTCACAAACGGCCAAAACTAAAGTAACATAACTGGAAGCTTTATAATATCATAGAAAGTTGAGTAATCAACTGTTTATTTCCAACTGAATTACGGGTTCGGTTAAAATTAGATTCTATCGACTGACTCTATATGCCGATTTACCCTATTCAAAAAGTATATGACCAAACCAAAAGAGTGATCTACAAGCAATGATGTAACTTACATTATCAAGAGATTCTGGAAGTGTATGAATAGGTATTGGTTGCCACACTACTCCTGGCTCCCATATCTGCTCGCCATTAGGTGGGTAGAGACCAGCAAGATTCGCTTCAGCCGACATGAGAGTTCTGTCCACATCTGTACTGCGAATATGCACTTCTTCTTTACAATACTGCGTGCTCAGGAAATTTTCATATCGTCGACGAAAAAACTGACCGAGATGATAATGCTGTCGTTTCCCTTCCTGTCACAAAAATGTGGTCATTGGCTTCGTATATAATTAAGTCAACAGTTTATAACATAATATATAATTATGTGCATGAAATATATTATTATGCATTTACAGATGTAAATCATCAACACTTCCTTTGTCATTTGAGTTACCATTTTACACATTCTAACGTGATCACAGTGACCATCATTCTGATAAGACCATTTAATTTTTACTAATTTTATAAAACTCACATTCGTCAACTGTCCCCATCCGACAGGCCAATAACTTAAATTTTTGTACGGGTCATTAGGATATGGATCAACAGGTGTTCTATCTCCGTGCCTAAATACCTGAAAAATAAGTAATATTGTAATGGGTTTCCATGTAATTGTGGCCAGTCTATATATATACATCCACTGCCGTTAACACCTACTATGAGTAACAGTTCCAAAGAAGAGTGATCATTTTCTGCGCTGCAACACGTATAACTGAAGCTTATCAGTATCCCCAACAACAAAGTTTTCCTAATATAACTCATTCTTACAGAGATATCAATCACAAGAAAAATATTCTAACTCTGTGAGAAGCACTAGGATCATTTAAGTACGATTCATCCTCATCCAGTGAGACTAGAGAAATCTTTCGAAAATACGGCTAGTGAAATGGCTTTAACGTCAGTCTCAACGTGACCTCATACTCTTATCGGTTGATGAAGTACATATGACTAATCTACATGTAATCACATCTCATGTGTCAACACACATCGGTCCCTGCCAATCACTACCGACCGACATTGGCAGTTTCAGATTGGAATAAAGGATTATCCATGCTTTCATTGGTTTCAGTTTCGTTGCGAAATTTCGTAGGCACTAATGCGCCCAAACGGGCGCACCATACAACTACGCCGAGCGAGGAAATTCAAGGAGGGAACCAAGACAACTGCTCAAACGCCGTTACCGAAGCTCCAGTAAAAAATATACGTACTAAAAGTATACGTGGGGTTCATATTTCTTAAATAACAATTGCTTTGGTTATAAACATTAATAAATGTATCATATAAGTAGATACAAGATTTCAGCTATCCTATTTTTACTGTTATCGATTAAATTTTTTGCAGAACGCCCGACGTTAGTAGCGTAAATCGTGAGGATGACGCAGGGAAGTCGGTGCCAGCCGTACCAAGACACGATGGCCTCGACGTGTCTATCCGTGGGAGAGGAAGGGGCAAAGTCTCTATGGATCAAAGAAGTAAGTCCTGCATGTTTCGATTCATCAGGATCGCGCCGAAAGTCAGAGCTCTTCAGCGTTGAAGAAATTATTGCCTGAAGATGGATGACCGAACGGTGGATCTTATTTTTGCTGGATCTCTGGAAAGTCTCCCCCCAGTGAGTTCGAAAATCGTTCGAATTTTTACCAGCTCAACCTTTACAGGTGGGACTTAGTTGCTTTAAAATTTCTCATTTTTCGCGATTCCGTGCGAGATACATCAGAGAGATAAGTAATTTTTTATGTTGATGGAAAGAAGATTTTTTGTGCCTTGCTATACCAGAGAAACTACCTCACCATATTTGCTTGCTAATATTTCAAGAGTCGGTGCTCAACAAAATTTTAATGTATGCATGTTTTGTACGGGACAAGCCCTTTCACAATATTATATATGAAAAACATGATATATAAATAGGGGTTGAGGCCTTTATGTCTTGTTTTTAATCTCGCATTTTACGTGGCATAAAGGTAGCACACAACCCGTTTTGTCAGTAACATGATAAAGTTGGTAATAAACTTACAGGTAACATTAAATGTAGAATTACGTACAAACTTGACGGAAGTAATATTCTTGGTATTTTTGGAGAAAATGAGCTACAAAGTTCGCATCTGGCTCTTGTGCCTAAACAAACTTATCGAATGTTGTACATGCTCCGTATTTTAATCCATTATATGATTAGTAATGGAGAGCTATTACATTCACTATATTATTTAAATCAATTGCTAAGAGTATTGGAATTTTCCAGCATAACATTTTTAAATATTGTACAAAAAAATTATGAGACAAAAGATTATTATTTAAAATATTTAAATCCATTGTTCATACTTTTTTCCGGTATGTTCAATTGTTCCACTCATTTCAGCTAGAGGAAACAATTAACCTTACTGAAAGTTAGAACATTACTGAAATTTCCAATTTTATAATGAGCACAGTCTACATTTTAGTGACCCTGATTATGCCTTAAGTAATTCCACCTTTAAATTAAAGAACACACAAAGAGTCAGTTCTGGAGTTAACGAGGTAATATAAAACTATTTTGTAATTAGTGGATGTCTCCATTTTTCGGGTTCCCGCCGCGTTGGTAGGCATGCTTGTCAAGCATGACTACCAACGCGGCGGGAACCCGAAAAATGGAGACATCCACTAATCCTGAACGCCACGGAAGACTACGATCCAACTATTTTGTAACTTTAACCATAGGTTTACCTGCATTTTAATGAGGCACTATTATACAGGGCCTTGGTGTACCTTGTTCAACTTTGTGTCATTCTATTTCAAATAGTAGAAAAATATGAATGTTTATCCATCATATAAAATTTTCATCTATTTTACTCTTGTTTTTCTTAATTGGTCCTAATAATAAATTTCAAATTTTACCAACTTTGGGCATTCAAATTTACATAAAAGTCATTAGACTTTCACATATTTAAAGTATCAAGCAGCATCAATTTTAATTAATTGGAACATTTTTTGGGTATGATAGCTACAAAAAACCATATTTTCTCTCATGGTTGCCAGATTTTGATCGAATGCTTCTAGTGTGATTTGCGATGGACGTGAGGGAAATAGGTCTGTAATTACTTGGTTCCTCCTTGTTTCCGTTTTTAAATATTGGCGTTACTTTAGCCGAATTCCAATCTCTGGAAACCATGTAATCTATCAGCAACTTCTTAAATATTATTTCTAAATACGGCGCAATTTCCAAAGCTAGATCCTTAAATATACATGCAAGTATTTCATCTGGCCCGTAGGATTTATGAGGATAGAGTTGAAGAGGTTTTTAGAAGAAAAAGAGGTAATTGAAAAGCTGTGAGCGGATTTGAACATCGCTCGAAAGGCAATTCTCTGCTGTATCCAAGCAATTCAGTTTTTCTGCTGAAAATGAGAAACTGAAAGCATCATTGGCAGAGATGAGGCGGAAGGTAAAACAACCAGTCTAAGCTGATCTCCACCGAATGTATGATATGAGGAAATTGGAAGATTTAAGGCCGACCATAAGGAGAGCAAACTCATGTGACGCAGATGCCAATCGGGTAGGAGGAATACGGGAAAGCAACCTGCCAAAAGCCAGCCAAAGAAGCGAGGGGATGGAAGGAAGGAATAGGGTAAAATGTTAGACCGATGAGGGAGGACATAGTATCTAGGGAGGGGACGGCTCTTGGTGACCCAGGGTCACCCAAAGGGAAAATAATTAGTGATGACATTTTACGAGATCTGTTCGAAAAGTATCGCTAGTTTTCGCGGGTTACGTACGAGGGTTCGAAAAGTAAGGTCTCCAAGAAAATTCAAAGGTCTCCAAGTAAGGTTTTCAAGAAAAATCATATTTATTCTCAACTTGAGTATATCGTAGGAAAAGGTGAGCATTTAGCTATTTTTCTATATAGTCGCCCTGACGATCAATCACTTCTTGCATCCTTGTAACCAGCTTTTGATACCGGCGTCGTACCTTTATCCCGATGCGTCACGAAGCCAACTGACGACTCCTTCTTGCACTTCCTCATCTGACTTGAATTACTATCCTCCAAGGTGTTTTTTGAGAGCGGGAAACAAATGGTAGTAGCTGAGGGCAACGTCCGGGCTGTAAGGAGGGTAGTCGATGTTAATTGAGATGGGTAGTCGTTTGATGTGGTGCATTGTCATGCACGTCCACATGTCAGTGTGTCATTGCATGTCAAAGGAGTATGTGTACATCACATACTCCTTTGACATGCGACTTTGGTGAGAGACCTTGCTGTAACCAAGGACCTTCGTGACAATATTCTGCATGGAGAAGTAGCCACTCTCTTCATAAAGGCCTCCCTTTATCTCATGAAGGGTAATTCTCCGATTATTGCGCACCATCTCCTCAATTGGAGCCACCGTTGATTCCGGAAAACTCGGCCACCCCGACCACTGCTCATCGTGGACCTTTTCCCGGGCTATCAAAAACTCCCTGCACCACTTCCGCACGTATTTTATGTACATACACTGCTCACCGTACACTTTCACTAAATAGCGATGAATTCATATCGGAGAGGCAGTCTTCAGTTGACTTCGCGACGCGGCGGGAGAAAGGTACGACGCCAGTATCAAAAAGCTGTTTAAAAGGATGCAAAAAGTGATTGATCGCCAAGGCGACTATTTAGAAAAATAGCTAAATGATCAACCTTTTCAACGCAAAGTTGAGAATAAAATTGATTTTTCATGAAAAAAATTGGAGACCTTACTTTTCGAATCGCCCTCGTATATTATTTTCCATTTTTTGTGGCGTTATGTTGGTCCTTGTGTCTCTCACTCATGCGGAAAAGTTCGGCCATTTTGAATGTTCAGTTAATCGTTTACAGCTGTTTTGCTTGGACGTGTTTTGGCTTGTCTTCGATTTTTGCCTGTTCCAAAAAATGGATTAAAGAATTTCTATAAAATTTTGCATGAAAAACGAAATTAAGTGCGCGGACGCGTTCCGAATGTTGACTGTGGCATAAAGAGAAGCTACCTTGGACCAAAGCAACGTTTATCAGTGGTACGAAATGTTCTCGGAGGGCCGAGAAAATGTTAGCGACGAAGAGCGTGCTGGACGCCCGAGCACGTCAACAACAGACGAAAACATTGATGAAGTGAAGAAAATAGCGTTGGCCAATCGTCGAATCACCGTTATAGAAGTTGCTGAGGACCTAAACATATCGATTGACTCGTGCCATTCGATTTTTACCAATCATTTGGCAATGACACGGGTCGCCGCGAAATTCGTACCAAAATTTCTCAATTTCGACCAAAAACAGCAACGCATTAACATTGATAATGAATCAGTCCTCGATGACCCAAATTCGCTCCAGAAGGTCATAACTGGTGACGAATCATGGGTTTATGGTTATGATGCGGAAACTACCAAACTCTCAATCATTCCAATGCCAATCATTCCAATCAGCACGAGCCAAGACCGAAAAAAGCGCGCCAAGTTCGGTCGAATGTGAAAATTTTGCCTACAGTTTTCTTCGATTGCAGGGGTGCAGCATGAGTTCTTGACACAGGGTAGAACGGAAAATTAGGTATATTACCTGCAAGTTATGCGCGAAGCAATCCCCCACAACCCCCGGATTTGTGGAATAAAAAAAATTGGCTTTTGCACCATGACAACGCTCCTGCTCACATAGCGTGTACACTTGTGCGCGAATTTTTGGTCAAAAGCAACACACTAATGATGCTGCAGCCACCGTATTCCCCAGATCTGGCCCCCAGTGACTTTTTTGTTCCCGAAACTGAAGAGGCCCATGAAAGGATGACGCTACGATACGATTTTTTATTTATTTATTTTAAAACATTATTCACATGCAGCAGTAGCGCCAATTTACATTGAATAATATAACAAACATGAAAGAGGGCAAAATACAATAACAGCATAACAATAAACATCTAGAACCGAACATGGACAGGGGAGAAAATTAATTTTTTAAAAGGTGGGATAAAGCTTGAGTGGTGAAATTGTTGCATGATAAATTAAAAGGATCGGCAGTGTGAGGGAGTGAATTTAGAAGGGAGGAGAGGCGAAATAAAGGTGAGCGCCTGGTGAGAGATATTCTAGGAATAGACAGATGGAGTAGGGAGTGGGTGCGGATGGATTGAGTTGGTATCCTGAAGTTGAAGTGAGAGAGTAGTTCAGGGCTATCAATAGTCGAGTTTAGGGTGTTGTGGAGGAGTTTTGAATCAGCTTTAAGTCTGGGGTTTAGGGGACTAGAAATGGATAAAGAAGACAGGAAAGCATTAGAGGACATATTGCAGAAATGTGGGACTCAGTGTTTGACTATTTTGGCAAAGAAGTGAGAGTTGCAATCAAGGGATTTAAGATTAGTTGGAATGATGGACCAAATTGGGGAGCAATATTATACTATGGGGAGGGCAATTGTTGAGAAATACGAATGGAGTGCAATTGGATCTTTAATATCGGTGAAGCGGTAAAGAAGGCCTAATAGGGACATTACTATATTTTTTACCGTCTGTATCTGATCAGAGTAATTTAGTTTATGGTCAATAAAACGCCAATGTCTTTCATGGTTGTTAATCTCTTTAAGGGAGTTGAGTTAATTGAGTGGCTGAACAACCGGGGTTTTTTGTCAGAGCAAGAGTCATGATATTCCATTTTCCAGGTTTTAAATTAAGCTTCCAGGTATCACACCATAGGGAAATTTGATGTAAGGCAAGTTGAAGGTGAATACAGTCAGAAATATTATTAATTTGCTTGTAAATCTTGCAATGATCAGCGTAGAGAAAGGTATGAACCTGGGAGGAAAGGAGTCGGGAAGGAAGATCATTAATGAATAATTTGAAAAGATATGGTCCACGGACATTGCCCTGGGGAACCCCAGATGTCACAGGAGACCAAGAGGAAGAAGCATCCAAGAGTATCACACCCTTGGTTCTGTGGGTGAGAAAGCTTAGGAACATACCATGAATGCGGAACTGATGGCTGAGTTTATGAAGGAGGAGTTGATGATACAGGGCGTTGAAAACTTTGGAGAAGTCAAGGTAGATGGCATCAAGTAAAGACGAGATAAAGACTGCATCGAAGGAGGAGCTGAACAAGAGCATAAAAATGATTGTTTAAAGTGCTTACAGGATTAGAAAAAACGTTGGCACAAGTGTATAATATCTAATGGGGATTATTTTTAAGGGGATGAAATAGATATTCATGAATAAATAAATAATTTTTGAAAAAACACTAAAGTCATGATACTTTTTGAACAGACCTCGTACGTTTGGTCAGAGTTTGTGGCCAAAGTATCAATTCAGTGTTTTCAAGGGATCAGAGTGGATCCTGTACATTTTAAGAAAATTTGCAGGATAAATGAATGAATGGAGTGGGTTTGCATACAACAAGGTGTGTCATATGTGGACCCGAATTGTAGTGCAGGTGACAGGCACTTGGGCTATGATGGAGGGTATTAAAAGAGGAAGGGTTCCCTGGTTCTGTCTAATTTTGTTTAAAAACATCATACTAAACCTAAGTGAGTAGGGAAACCTGTGGGCACAAGAGGTGAACCTTGCAAGACTGAAGGAAAGGAAGGTAAGGGCTTGATAGTTTTTCTGGTTAACTGCTGAAGTATTCTACATAAAGCCAGTCACTTGGAGATGTTAGTTGGTGCATGTAATCTGGAAATTGTGATAGGCATGGCATTGTGGCTAAGAGGTCACATTATGCCAAATAAGATCCTCAAATTTTGGCCGTTTACCGGAGAGATAAGGATGGCCGTGGAGGAGGAATATGTGTGAATAAAAAACTAATTAGAACATTGGAATGGGTTAAGTTTATAAAGCAGAAGAAAAATAAGCAGACTTTGTTGAATGTTCAGCATTCTTAGGGGATAGAAAGCTTGGGCAGAACTGAGGAAAGAGGTTGGAAATCCAAATTTCATAGGGAGGAATAATCTTAAATTCAAGGTAAAATTCCAGGTACAAAGAACAAAAATAATTTCATTTCTTAATAAAACATTGCTGATTGGAACAGTTTACCTGCAAAATTCTTTGAGCCCTTTCCTAGGAGGGTAAATGCATTTTAGAAACACCAGCATTGATCCTTGCTAGTCTCAAGCACTCACACTCAACCAGAGCTTTTGAGAGGTTTCCCTCTGCACCATTGGCCCACCAATCACTCACTTGCTTGGGTATGCGAAGACGATTTAACCCTTGCAAAACTCACTCACAGGTCTACCGTGTAATCTCTTCCGACGTTAGTACTGTGACTCAGACAGACCTGTCCATTATCACCCATGATTTTTTGTGTACGTGTGGTGGGAATTGTATGAGAGACATGAGAAGAACTAGCGGAAGGAAAGAACATAGGTGGGAAACTGATTTAATCTTGCAAATAATCAAACTTTAGAAAATCAGCCTCCAAGAATTACTGTCACGGCACTTTAAAACTAGTTTGATGCATATTTTGCCTTGATGAATGGTTTTTTTTACTTTGAAATTGTTGCATTTTAATGTACATTGACAGATGACTAATATTAAAAGCTACTGTTGTGGCATCTCCTGCATTTCTTTGAATGAAGCATTAAATTTGAAAGGCATGAAATAGAACTAAGAGAGCATTTACTGAGGAATTATTATGCATGAAAATGAGTAAATTAGTGAACACCTTAAAAGAAGATAGTGTAAGGGTATATAAACTTTTACAAAGATAAAGTGTAAAGATGTAGAGCAAAGATTAGTCCAAGCATTTACCTAATATGGAATGCAGCTTTGTGCAAACAACTTCTCCAGAGAAAGAGAAAACAGGAGAACCTCAGAAGGTAACAGGAGAGCATACATTATAGGCTTTGGATGTGTATGTTTAAAAGAATGGAAAGAATAAAATTGATGGAAAGAAATAAAGCAAAGATGTTCTAGGTTTGTGTCTATGTTTAGTGGCATAAGGGGAGAAGAAGTTCTGGGGAGTAATTCAAACAAGCCAGGATAAATGAATAATAGACATATTTATAGAGATAATGGAATTTTTTAAAGATTGATATAAGGGAAAATGTTGAGTACTTAAGGTAAAATCAGGAAAAGGAAAGTGTTATATTTATTTATTTTTTTAGCCTTAGTCCAAAAACAGCACTTTTTGGCTTTTACATCGGACTATTAGCACTGGCAACAATGGAGACATCCAAGCCCTAGGTGGAGGAAAACCCATCCAGGCAGGAATCAAACCTGTAACCCTTGGATTGGCAAATGAGGACATTACCCTGCCACCACCGAGGCCGGAAAGTTTTGATCAGAATAAAGGGAGGCAGGAATAATTTGGAGAGATAGAATGGTTTATCACCAAATAAAGTGTTTGAGTATTTGTTAATGTTTCATTGGGTAAGGCTTTGGAATGCAGTTAGTTCCTGGATTTATTACAAACCTGCTTTGTCTGATATACTATTTTTAGTAATAATAATGGAGAAAGTTCCAATAAAAATGCAAATCTCAATAAGAGACCCCTGCAAAGTAAAAACTTGAATTTTAATTATCATATCAATGAGCTGGTTGGAGATATCTTCCAAATACGTTATAATGACTGAAAACAAATAATCATTTTAAAACATGATGCTCATCTAGCTCAGCAGTAAATACATGTATACTTCAGTGGAATAAAATACTTCTCCTGTTTCCCGTCTGAAAATTTTAGGCATACTAATAACACATGCACTCCCCTCATTCTAAACAAAAATGGAAAATTTCTGAAATGGTGATCATGTTAAAAACTTATATAATTCAACCAATGTTTTTAAATTTCAATATGACTCCGATAGAATTTTTTTAAAGCAGCTTTTTTCTTTTTTTTTCAATTCTTGAATCAATTTTTTCAAAGGGATACTGAATGTTTTCACTATATTCCAGATGAGGATAGAAGTAATATCCTACCTCCCCCCTTTGTTCTCATAATATTTTTCATGATTGCCAGCCTCTTCATGGAGGTATTGCATATATAATACATACATATACAATTAAGGTACCCTGTAATCTTAATGTTTATGTGAGCCTTATTAAGGCATTGCTCCTTTGTTAAATTCAATGCAGAAAATATTGAATCACACAAGTAATGGCTATAGTCAGCATTTATGAAACTAGAGAATGCATTTCATATAGCTAATACGAATATCCCTTTTACTTTGCATACGATAAATGATAACTCTAGTCGCATTCATCCCAATGGTTAATTTTCTATGTCAGTTACTCTTTATAAATAGTCTTATATATGAAAGCTTAATTCATGGAATTTATTTTCTCACAGATACCACCCTGGAAAGAAATACACTGATGGCCCAAGTGTACCCAAAAATTAAGGATTTCTGTAGAGAAAAGCATGGCCTTGAATTTCAGGTTGGATTGATGTATTTTTTCCTTATATGATAACCATTACTGTTATTTTTCATTAATTACTGAATGAATTAAATGGATATCTATCTATTTCAACTTTGTAGGTATAACTTTAGACTTGACTTGATTCAAATTCATTAAAAATCATGGGCAAGCCTGGTATTAAAATTTGGAGGGATGTATGGCATCCTCCTCAAAAAAATGAGAGTAAAGCATTCCCCTGATTAACTCAACAGATGTGCACTTGTATCTAAAGGGTCTAAGTCAGAGACAGACATGCCATGGTTGTTAGAGCTCTGGAATTGGATAGCTGTTTGCCATTGTTAATATTACATGCATTCTATTTTGCTGTTTTATAAATTATGACTGTTACTTTGAATACTGAATTTTATCCTAATCCTGTGACTTTTCATTGCCCATATTAAAGGTGGTGGACATGCGCTGGGGAGTGCGAGATGAAGCCACAGATGATCACATGACCACAGAACTGTGCATGAAAGAAATTGAAAATTGCCAGCGTTTATCCATGGGGCCTAACTTTGTGGTAAGGTTCAAAAATCCCACAGAAATAAATACTCCAATTGAGTATAATGTGTAGAAGTCAATTATTAGCCAAATCCTCCTCTACATTTTTAAGAAACTAACTTGATCTAATAGCCTGAAGTTGGCTCATATACATATAAAATGTATTTCCCTCATGTATTTCATGCTACTAGTAGGTATATTTCTGTCGTTATATGTTTTCTCTTAAAATTTGAACCTTATTTCAATGTGCTGACAGATAATTAAATGTAAAATTTATAGAATTGGAAAGATGATAAGTCTATAAATCTGCATTAAAAACTGTTTTAGCTAGTGAGTTGGCTGATAGTAATAACTTACATTAGAATGCCTTAAGTGGCAAATGATTACCTATATTTCTTTTTTTAATCAATTTACCAAAAGTGGATAGATGCACATTCTATGCTTCATATAGTAATTTTCACACCATATATTTTGGCCTTATGATGGTTTAAGAGAACCTTAGGGATCAATTTTGGGCCGGCAACTTCATTTTATATTGTTTATTTCTTGTCCATTCCACAATAATTGGAAAGGCATTACTAATGCTAATAATACATTATATTTATAAGTTGACAGTAATTGCTCAAACCTAATCAACATTGCCTCCGTAAGGAGCAGGCATCTTTGTTTCCTGTGAAGGTATTCAAGATGCTGTATCATTCAAAAATTCATTCCATTTTGTCCATAATGTAATATTTTGGGAGAAAAGCAGCATGCCTAAAAATCCTTTTTCCTTAAGGCATAGGTTATTAAGGTTATATATAAAGTTTCTTTCAGAGCATATGGTGACCCCAATACATTAAACTATGTATTCTTGCTTTAACCTCAATCTGTATTATACAAGCTGTAATATTTGTAAAAACTTAATCCTATCTGTTTATCTTTAATTCTAAATCTCATTCCCATAAACTGAATGTGCTTTTAAGTAAATAAAAGCCAAAGTTGGGTCTGAAAGGACATTGCCACTTTGCATCTGTCATGTGTATAACATTTTATATTTTCTAGATAATAAACTGGGATGTCAATTCCTTTATCATTAATCTTTGATGTTATTTTCTTAATGACACAGTTTATGTTTTTGTGTTTTAAGAGTGATGCAACCCATGTCTGTATGGGCCTAATTATAATAAAATAAATATTATTGCTATTGTTATTAGGATCCTAGAACGAATTCCCTAAAATTACTAAAAATTGGTTCTCTACTATGCCCTGCAACACTCTACCTTGTCAGCTTATTGGGTGTTTAAAAGTTGTAATTATGCAATTTATTTTGCATAGCGCCAAAGAGCAAAGTGTTTTTGGAGTAATATGAACATAATTCCGCATTTTTTATGATATCACTTACCTTAAATTTCATGTTATCATGCCTATTAACTAGTTCATGATCAGTGCACTCTTTGAAACATACACTCATAAAGTATTTAATTATTTCATTTTATTTTTAGGTATTCCTCGGCCAGAAATATGGATACCGGCCCATTCCTACCTACATTCTCTCCTCAGAACTACAGTTATTACGTGATGAATTAGTTGCCGGAGGCACTGATGCTTCCCTCCTGGACTTGTGGTATCGAAAAGATGCTAATGCAGTACCCCCTGTATCTGTCCTTCAACCAATTTCTTCCATATTGGTCAACTTTAACAATAAGGTAAAAGGCAATATTATAAATAAGTAAATTCCCAATATTTGGTGGTTTCAGGTATATTTAATATTGAACAAGCGCTGAAAGAGTGTATGTTATAAGTCCTTTTAAATGATATATGATGTTGACAAATATTTTCATGTGACACTCATTGGTATACCCATGCAAATGCCAAAAAAAATACCAGCTAAGCATGAAGTGCCTAATTTTTGCACCTCATGAGCTTCAGTAATGTAGTGACAACATAAAACACTCAGATGCTCTCATTAATTCCAAAGATTAATATATGTAAATATCACTTTAATCATTAACAATGTATCCTTTTAGGTATACAATGGTTAAAAGAGTGATTGCAGTAAAAGGTGTGCCTGTTCAGGGACACATTGTATGAAATCTCATGGACTACTATTTATGAATTAAGTTCCAGCATCAAATTTCAGCTTACCTGGTTAACTCACAGAGAGTAAAACCTTAAAATATCATTCCTGCATGTACAGTGAAATAAGGTGTCTTTGGCCATTTCTAGCAGCTTTTCACTACTTTTTAAAGGAAAGCAGTTCTGCATACCCAGAAAAATTAAATGAAATGGAAGTTAGTCTTACAAATGAGTTAATAGCCAAAAGTATTTCATGAAGCAAGAGAATCTTTTTGAGAGAATGAAGTACAGCATTCTAAGTCATCCCACACCACTGGGTGAAATTGGCCACAAAATACTTTCATAGCTACTGTATTTTCCATCGATAGCGCCCATGTTATCTATACGAAAATGTTCATATGGTCGAAAAAATGACAGTATGCACGTTATGTAAAATGAAAATTAAAAAAATCCAAAAATTTACATCCCTATGTACACAATAATTTATAGTAGAGTCTCACAAAAATAAATTAGTCTCGAAGCATGCTTTTCCAATGACTTTCTACTTTATATAGATATGCTGCTGTTACAGTTATTTCATCTCCTAAATCCATGAGAAAAAGAAGAAATATATAATTTCTATTGCTCATTTATTCTAATATGCAGTACTTCTTTATTCTAATACAGACATATAGTAAACCTTTAGTACCTATTTATAATACACACACACACATATATACAGATGCTCAGCATCTATACAAATTCATGATAACTACAAAATTCTGGATGCCTATTATGCATAAGGTGCATGTTATCGATGGGAAAATACGATAATTATCCATAAAATTATATTTTTCAAATATTATTAAAATGCAATAAGAAGTCCTTAGTGTTTGCTTTGCATATTAGAAGAATTTTAAAAATAGGTATCAAATAATTTTTTGCCACTTTATATAAATAAAATAAATTATATGTAGAAATTTTAAAAAGAAACAATACTGCACTCTATAAACTCTAGCTGCACATCAAAGAAAACAAGTGATCCTCGCCATGTCTCCAGATTGTTAGTCAGTGAACCACTTAATTTATTGGTAAAAACAGCAGTTTCTTTGATTTTGGAGAATTCACAATAAGTGTTCTTTACATTTTTGTGCTTCCTGAATAAAGAAACCTTATCAGAATCACTTCTGGCAAGGATATTACTTTGCTCAAAAACATTGCATCTTTTATCGGTCACAAGCCATGCTAAAGCAAAGTCACCAGCATTCAGAGTTTTATCTTTTTCATGTTAAATCCCTCCTACACTAGATGTTGAAGGAAACCTGAAATTTTCACCTACTGCATAATCTTCTGTATTTGAATCTGGATTCCCACTCTCTTCATCAGTTTGCTTTAATGTCTAGTATACTGTTACTTTTTCCTGCTGGTTTATGTGTTAATAGCTGGCTCATAGGTACACCAATCAGCTAGAGTAGTAGTAGTACTGTTAGGGGGAGGCGGCTGGCAGCCATGGTTGTTTGTGCCATGAAGGAAGGACAGAGAGAAACCCAGCATTGGCATTGGCCTCCTTCTTAATGAAATTTGCCAAGGAGTCCGCAGTTTAACATCCTATCCGATATATGGCATGATCATTCAAAGGGTTCTCCACAAAGCACCTCAAGAAGGGATCGGCTTACCACTCCAAAATATCTGCCATCACCAGGATTTTAACCTGGGCTCTTGTTGAGAAGTCAGTATGTTAGCCACTGCACCATTCCAATCCCCTAAGTGGCCAGAGGTACCCCATGTTGTAGTACACGTAAACCTCCAAAAAATGCTCTAGTATTGACTAAAGCACAGTCATGTAGTTAGGAAAGATAATCTCATGCCATATTGTGGGTGACTATGACCATGAAGATCATGGTCACCCACACTCCCTGACTAATTTGAAGCCTAAGAATTCACTCACTGCTATGTATGAAAAATCCTGTTAAGTATCACCATCATTTTTATCATTTTAAAATGAGCGAGCTCTCATTTAATGCTGTGATACAAGATTGATGGATAAAATCAGAGTCAGTAAATATTAAAGTACTATGTTTCTCCAAATACATCCATGTTTATGTAATCCCCCATTTTCGAAGTCTTAGTTTAAGGAAAAGTTTGACTTTTAAGTAAATTAATCACTTAAATCTAATGATTTAATTGAAAACGACTTTCTAAACCATCTGGAATGGGTAGGTATCTAAGTAATTTAAACTCATCATTTTTGGCCTATCCAAATATGAGGATATGCAGGAATTACTTTTTGAAATTAAAAGGTAAAACAACTTTAATGAACTTCTATAGGGGACAATATAAATCGCAGCATGAAATAATTTTGAAACTTAAAATGGCTAATTTCAGATTATTGATATTGCATGAGAGATCCTGTATGATTAACTTTGAAAGATAATAGTCATGGTATTCACCCTCATCTATAAGAAATTGTACAACTAGATGTTAAAAAAATTGAATAAATAAAATAATGTAATGTTGTTGCCTTTTATGGCAGTTAAAAAAAACATTCTCCAGCAATATGTAAGTATTGCATTTAGTTCTACTGAGTGAATAAAAAGATAGCTACCACAAAATATAATCCATGAAATTATCGGAAAATATTGAAAGCAATTGAGAATATTAAGTGTTCCCTGTACTTACTGTTGGTGTTAATATTTTTGAATGTTTATTTTTTGAGCATGATAATAGTCCTCCCGTTACTTTTATTGTCAATGTTCTGAGCAGAAAAGAAATGGGTAAAATACTCTCTGGTGTATAGGGTATTGAAGGAGGGAATTCGAAAAACAAAACTTTTTTATTTCATTCAAAAAATGGCAGTATTTATCCTGCCATTGTTTTAATTATAACCTGTTTTATTGGAATATAGCGTGTACCCAAGTTGCAACAGCAAGACCAAGCTATATGGTGGGACACCCTTGGTAAGATGCAGAAGCTGCTACGCAAGGCAGCATTATCTCTCTTCAATTCAGGGAGACTCACCAAGGAAATCATGCACAATTATTTCATGTCAGGTTAGTTTTTATCTTAATTTTATCTGTGTAAGATCATTTTGTAGACATTTATTATGGTGAACAGAACAAGTTCCTCCAGGTATAACGTATTAATATCATTTCTGCAGATTTACAATCATTAATGTAAATGGTAACCCAGTTATGAAAATATGAGGTGAAAAATTTTACTTACTTATTGTGTGATTTCCTACTAACGCATATAAGCTGAGTTGGCAAGCTCAAACTATGTTTCACTACAAACACTGGAAGGCCTTTGAGTTAGCATAAATGGGATTGAGTACTTTGCAAGACAAAAGGATCAAGTCATCATGTATACTTACTATGTAATATACTTTGTTCAATGGATGATCACACTTTTCCAATATGGGAAAAATTCTATCCATGGTGAATCATTTAGAGCATGAGGGAGAGTAAGATAATGTATGTAACTATATTTAATGAGTGAATAAAGCTTTAATGCTGATAATAACTTTTTATAAGGTTAGATTAAAGTCTTCTTAACATCTCTTTTAAATGTAGCCTAGAATAAATTGCACAGCCCATAATAGAGTATATCATTCATCAAGCATCACTCAAAGTATCATTAGAGTATATAAATGATTTCTGTGCACAAATAGTACCTACATTAAAAATCCTTTTATTTGGGCACTTACAGACTGAGGGCACTATGGAGATGGAAGGTATATGTAGAAGAACTATATGGTGAAAACATTGATCCAGCAAGGTTACAGATAAGAAGAGAATTAAACATAGATGAAGGTACATTAGGCCCAGGATTACTTATGGCAAGATAGAAAAGGCATTAAGGGGAATTAAATGTAATTAGACCATGTGGGTTGACAACAGTCTGCCAGAATTATGTAAAGGTTTAGGAGAATGTGGGAGGAAGAATTTTTGTGGAATAATTCGTAGCATTCACGAGGGAGGAATTTATTGAGAAGATTTTGCCAAATCTGAGTAAGTTCCTATACCAAAAAAGGTAAAAGGCTACATCACATGAGGACTACAGAATAGTATATCAGATTTTACACACAGCTAAAGAGGTTCTCAGTAACATGAACAGAAGGATGGAGAGCAGGGCAAATGAACACTTAAGGAATGATCAGTTTGGGTTAAGTAAAAGGAAAGGCTGACCTGATGCCATTGTAATAATGGCAGCACTAATCAAGAGGAATATAAATATAATAGACAGGGCATATTTGCTTGTTTTTTTAGATTTTGAAAAGGCATTTGATTGAATAAATTGGGAAAAACTAATGAAATTGCAGTAAATAGGGATAGATTGAGGGATAGGAGACTAATCCACAAACTGTACATGTCTCAGATTGCTCTAGTGCAAGTGGGAGATGGAGAGTCTAGATGGGCAGTGTAAGAAAGAGGGGTAAGGCAAGGGTATCCATTATCACCTGAGCTTTTCAATGCATATGTAGAGGAAATAGTTAAAAGAGACATGAGAAGAAATGGAGGAAGAAATGAAAGTTGATGGACAATTTATAAAATTATTTAGGTTTGAGGACGATCAAGCTTTAATTTTTCAGTCAGCTAAGGGGCTATAAATAAAACAAAGATTAAGTGGCTTTCCAGAAAGAGAAAGTCTAAGCTTAACAATAAAATAGGAGGTCATATTCTACAGCAGGTGGAACAATTTACCTATCTGGAAATAGTTCTAGGCCAAAATGGTCAAAGTAGTCTGAGTATAAGAAGAAGAATTTTATTAGGCAAAGAAGCTTTCACAAGGAGGAGGAAATATGACTAGGACTCTGAGCAAAGATGCCAAAAAACGGCCTTTCAAAACTTTAAAATGGAGCTTGGCCTTGTGCAGTGCGGAAGTATGGTTACTGAAGCAGGATGAAAGACATAGCTTGGAAGCTTCCGAAATGTAGATGCAGAGAAGGATGGAAAGGTGATATGGGCAGAAAAGAAAACAAATGAGGAAGTGCCAGTTATAGTGGGGTAGGAGAGAGGATTGCTGGGAGGAATCAAAATGAGGATGGAAAGATAGATGCAGGCAATTTTGATCAGCTATGTGTTGATGAAGACTGTGATAGAGGTGAGAATATTAAATAAAGAAGGAAGGGGTAGGAATAGGATAAGTATGTTGGATGCAATGAAGGGAGGAATTAGCTGGAATTAAAGGGGGACTTCTGTAGTGTCGGATGTTAGGTTGTGTTTTTTGTCAGGAGAGGTAAGTAATTATATTGTTGTATAGGTAAGTTTATATGCTGGATCCATCCAAAACCTACCTTAATGTGTGGAATACCAATTATAATGATGATTTTTGTTTTATAAGCCACAATTCATTGTTTTACATTGGTTCTAGAGCAAATTCATAGTTGTTGTGACAGGGTGACCAACCTAGGGAATGGTACTTTAAATTGGTCTTAGCAAGGGAGCAATAACACATTCTAAACAATTGATGTTATTGATGTATTTAAAAATAAATAATCCACACATATTGTATTCGCTACTAACAGCATTTGTCTGGCAATAAAATTTAGTCGAATGTTCAACAGAGAACCAGAATTTGAAATATTGATTATGTTTATAACTGGAGTATTAAATAAGTGATACACCTTTAAAAATTGGGTCATTAGAAGTCTGAGATGATGGTTATATTGGAAAAAGTTTGCGGGTGAATATTTCATGGCATTCACTTATATTTAGTGCTATGCATGTAAATTGGCACCATTGATTGAGTCACTATAAGCATTTCTGTTATATTAGAATATAATAATAAGAGTCAATGTCATGTTTAATATTTAAGCCATCCAGGTTGAACAGGGTTTAGATGGTTTTGAATGTACCATACCTGTTCAATACAGAATGATAAAAAATATTCATTTGCTTCATTTAATATGGAAAAAATTAAATTTATGCTATGGCATGTACAATGGCTTAATGTGAAATCCATATATCATCATCATCTGCAGCACTAGAGCCTGGTGTGGGCCTTGGCTTCCTCTATGATATGCCTCCATTCACTTCTTGTTCTTGCTTTTTCCTTCCATCTTGTAACTCCCAATGCCTTCAAATGATCCTCCACATCCTTCCACATAACGTTATTGAGCTCTTCTACAGCCTACATATGATTTTTAAGTACTCCTTTTTCTTTCTTTTCAGTAATTTATCAGCTTCTTTCTTGCTCTGCCTATACTTCTCTCTTGTTAATCTAGTCTCCCTTTGCAACATATTGTATCTATTCTTATTATTTTCCTCTATTGCAAGTTTACACTCATTATCAAACCAATCTGCATTCCTTTTTACTTTCGCTTTACCTATTATGTCCTTTGCAGTTGAAAGAACAGATTGTTAAATTCTCGTCCATTGATATTCCACAGAATATTGCTCCATCTGTTCTTCCCCATTCCTAGTCAACTTTCTAATTATTTCATCTTTGTACCTCAAAGCTTGCACAGGATCTCTTAAAATTTTACTATTCCATTTAACCCCTCTTGGCCTATTGAGCTTATCCAAGAGTGCTAGTTGTTCTCTAAAATTTACTTTCACTAGATAGTGATCAGAGTCACAATTTGGTGCTCGTGCAGACCTTATGTCTAATATAGAAGATGAATGTCCCATGGATACCAGCACATGATCTATTTGATTCACAATTCCTGTCCCAGGCATTTTCCAGGTACCTTTGTGAATATTTTTGTTCAAAGCATGTGCTCTTTATGATCATGATCATGAGCAACAGAGCATGCTGGCAGAGAAGCCTTCCATTTTCACTTGTCACATCATGCAATGAGTACTTTCTTGCTACAGAATGCAAGAAGTCTACCATACCGATTTTTGCATTAAAATCTCCAAGAATGATAATTGTTTGATATTTTGGTATTCTTTGGCATTCTCTTTCCAGTTTATCATGCAATTCTTGCTTTTCTTCTTCTGTTTTATCTTCAGTAGGGGAAAGAGCTGATATAAGGCTGATGTTACAGAATTTTCCTTTTAAGGTTATTTTACATAGTCTGTCCCCTAATGGCTCAAAATTCATCAAACTGTTTCTTATCCTTGCATTAATCATGAAAGCAGTTCCATATAATCCAGTTCTATGGCTGGGTCCACTGTATAGTACTGTAAAATTCTTCTTATCAATTCTACCATTTCCCACCCATCTCACTTCCTGTAGGGCTATAATATTCAAACCAGATAGGATCGTCGGAGAAGATGTGCTCCCTCGCAGGTATTCCACGACGATCGCATCTTCATGTATGGAATCTCAACTCCAGCACAACTGTGGAAGCTATTCAGGAATATGTTCGAGAGGAAATTCCTGATCTGGATACTTCATCGGTCATGGAAGTTGTCAAGCTCGAAGTGACCCGCGGCAACCATGCCTCCTTCCGCATTTCAGTGAATAGTGAGCTACGGGAAACCCTCATAAAGCCTTCATTTTGGCCCAAATATGTGCACGTCGGAAATTATTCTTTTTGGAAGACACGCCCGACAACATCGACAGGGTAGCGAAGTACCTCAAGGTCCTGCACATTAACATTCAATGTCTTAGTAACAAGTTGCTGGATCTTGAGGTCCTGATGAGTGAATATAAACCTCATGTCCTTTGTATTAATGAACACTGGTTGAAATTAAGTGATTTGAAATTTTTAAATCTACCTGGATATTCCATCGCCGATGTATTTTGCCGTTCAAAGCATAGAAATGGAGGTGTATTGGTTCTAGTTTCACAGTGTGTGCGCCTTTTCCCAACCTGTTTCTCACAGGATTTTCTCAATGAAGAGTTGTCCTTCGAGTCCTGTGTCGTGGGTCTCAGTGTAAATAATGTCGCATATCATTTATTATCTATCTATCGTTCTCCCTCGAGTGATTTTAGTGTTTTTCTTAACAAACTTGCCAAACTATTAGAGCTAATTCATGATGCTATACCAAAACCTAATTTAATTATAACTGGGGACTTTAATTGTGATTTCGCAAGTAATTCCAAAGCCAAACAGGAATTCTTAGATATCCTTACCTCTTTCAACATTTGTGTTACTAATACCGAACCCACTAGGGTAAACGGCCTTTCCTCTACTATTATAGACAATATCTTAACAAACATTGATTTGGGAAAAGTAAATACTGAAGTAATCAATTCCCACATATCAGATCACTATCCTCTTCTATGCAAGATTTTAATTTCTTCTCCTAGTCACTGCAAAAAAAATTATAAAAGGCAGTTTACAGAGCAAAACTTTATTATCTTCAATTATATGTTGAAGTCCCATGATTGGTCTGATTTATACCAACTCAGATCATACAATGACTCATTTGAGTATTTTTATTCTTCATATCAATATTACTTTGACATTTGTTTTCCATTGGTCTCCCACAAAACTAGAAACTTGTCCTTAAATACTAGAAACCATTGGGTCACCGATGAAATACGATGCCTCTCGAAAAAAATGAAGGAGTTAGCTATCTCTTATAAAAATAAATGTAACTCGATAGACTGCTTGGAGTATAGAACACTGAAAAAAACGTACCGTCAAAAGTTACAACTGGCTAAAAAAACATTTAACAACTGTAGAATTCTCAATGCCGATAACAAATCTAAAGAAATTTGGAAGATTATCAAGGAAGCTAAGTGTTCTATCAATAATCATCATGATTTCAAATTACAGGACTCCACCGGTAATGTTATTTCTGATTACTCTCAAATGGCATCCAACTTAAATGACTTCTACTTGTCCCACCAGACTACTACAAATACTCCAATTCCTGTTAATTATCCTCTAATCCCAAGCCTGTCTAATTCATTGTACCTGCTTCCTTGTACTGAACTGGAACTGATGAACATCATTAAAAAATTCCCTAACAAAAGTAGTCCTGGTACAGATGGTATCCCAGGGATTGTGATAAAAAAATCAATTAATTCTATCAAGGAACAGATACTCTTCCTAATTAATAAATCCCTACAACTTGGTGTTTTTCCTGATGCCATTAAAATTGCCAAAGTTGTACCACTTTATAAAGGGAAAGGTAGTGAGCAGGATATGAATTCTTACCGTCCAATATCTTTATTAAACCAGATAGGGAAACTATTTGAAAAGGTCTTCCATAATCGACTTACATCATTTCTTGAATCTTTTAATCTCTTGTCTGGCTCACAGAACGGTTTTAGGAAATGCAGATCTACATCTACAGCTACCTATCACCTCGTAAACCTAATACTTTCAAATCTTGATAATAGAATTGAAACCTTGGGACTATTCTTCGATTTTTCCAAGGCTTTTGACCTAGTTAATCATCAGTTACTCTTGTCCAAATTAGGACACTATGGCATCAGAGGTATCCCTTATAACTGGATCAAATCTTACCTCAGCGCAAGGCACCAACAGGTTATTTTGTCAAAGAACAGTACTAATTTTACTTCTCCTAGTAAAGAAGTTACATTAGGTGTACCCCAAGGCTCAGTCTTGGGCCCTATCTTATTTTTACTTTACATTAATGACTTACCAAAAGTTCTGCAGTCAGTTCCAGGAGCCGAGCCAATTTTATATGCTGATGACACTAACGTAATTGTATCAGCACCATCGTTAAACAACTTGACCTCGACAGCAGCTAGAGTTTCCGAACTTCTTTGTGAATGGTGTTCACAAAATTCTCTGAAACTCAACCCTGACAAGTCTGGACTCATATACTTCTCTAATAAAAATAAAGCCCCTGCTTCATTGGCCATTGACCTAGGGGGAACGTGTGTACCTCAAATTTCTAGATCCAAGTTTTTGGGAGTTGTTATAAATAAAAATTTATCATGGGATGAACACATATGCAATCTTCGTAGCAGGTTAAATTCCATTTGCTTTCTTATTAGAAGTATTAGGAAATCTGTAAGCCTTGATATCTTACTTTCAATTTATTACGGAGAATTTTATTCTTTAATTATCTATAGTATTCTGTTCTGGGGTTCTTCCCCTCATTCTGATTCAATTTTTAAAGCTCAAAAATGTTTAATACGATTAATATGCAATGCTCCCTACAATGCACCTTGTCTTTCCTTCTTCAAAAGGTTAAATATTCTGACTGTTCCATGTATTTACATTTATGTCGTATGCATTTTCGCTAAAAGTAATATATCCAATTATATGACAAATGACAACGTTCATTGCCACCAAACCAGAGCCTGCAGAGACCTGCATCAAACTTATTGCAGGACTTTAAATACATCCCTGGGGCCTAAATCAATGGGCCTCCTTGCACTGAACAGGCTCCCTTACGATTTTAAGTACGTAAAGGATCCAGTCCTGTTCAAAAAGAAATTAATATCATTTTTAAGGAAAGAACAGTTTAATTCTGTAATGGAATTCATGGAGAAAAAATAACCATACTGAATATGGAATATATTTTATGCAAAAAATTTATTATTGTGTCATGCTTTTCTGAATTTCATCATTGTTTAACATCTATATGTACATATGACGTGTCCTATACACTTATATGATGTATCTATTACACTGTGTCAGTGTCTTCTGGGCAAATAAAGATTATTATTATTATTATTATTTCAGCATTTCATTGGCAACTTCAATCATTATACCCGGTTTCAACAATGTTCTAACATTCCATGTTGCTAATTTCCATGTATTCGTTGTCCTTATATGTTTGCCTGGTCGATATCTTTAAAATCCATCCTTATCTATTCGAGGCATGTTTAGAGGTTTCCATCCAGAGGTAATCCCTATGTGGTCTGATTACAAAGACCTTGGCCAATTGTATGTTTAAGAGAAAATAAAATTTCAATGCAGGCTATTGTGCTTGTTGTGTTACCTCTAATATTACCATTGTAAGTTGAACATGTTTCAACTTACAATGGACGCAGCTGATGCAATATTGGAGTCAAATCAATGAAACTTGTTCCACATATTCATTATATATTACACTATCAATAACACATCAAATTAGGCAATTAAAAAATAAATAAATTATATGAATAAACTTATAACCACTACTTATGGAACAACCCTTATAATTTATTAACTAAAGGAACAGCAAGATAGGAACCTTAGGTACACCAAGCGTATTGTAAATTGGCTATATTTGATGAGTTATTTGTTAGTGCAACAAAATTTCAATTGTTAAAATATCTAACTTTCCATCCATTCAATAGAACAATGTGGAAACTCTAGGCTTATAGTTTGAGTAGTAGAATTTTGTGATTAAATATCAACCCCTTTGGAGGAGTCAGATTATTATTTTATATCATTTGTTAATGTCCCAAATATTTGTTGCAATATAAGTTTTTTAGTTGTTAATAGTAGATTTACCAGGCCTAAAGTTATTCCTCTCTTTATAAGCAAATTATTTACTATTTTAATAAGTATATTAATCTAGACTTTGGATAAATTAACGAGTAATGAATTAATGCTTTTGAGTGATAACTGTAAACATGGCATCCATATAAGTCTTTAAAAAATGGAATAATAGAGCTATTCTTATATCAACTAGGGAATTTATGTTTAGATATAGATTTAATTCGGGGAAAATAAATGTTGAACATCCTCCCTCTATCAGTCTTAACATTCTATTGCCACTCAATATGCCCTGCATTTATTTTTCCAGCCTTCTTTGAATTTATCTAAAAAATCATCTCTTCCTCCCTAACAAGCCCAGAATTCATCTGTTTTCTTTCTATCTATTTCAATTTTCCCTCTTCTGTCACCCCAACTGCTCAAAATCCCTTAATCTAAACTCATTGTCTCACTTCAATAACCAAGTTTCAGAACCACACAATAATGGGCCATTACAAATTTTATTGGTCTTTTCTTGGCATATTTGCTAAGGTCCCTGTCATCAACTACCTCCTCCTTGTAAAAGCATCTTTACATGATGCATGTTATTTAATATTTCCACCATTGTTTAAAATACTTATTTAAAACGTAAACTGTTCTAGTTGCAATAATGTTAATTTTAGCCTTCCTATTTCTTTAGAACCTAATTAACATTGTTTTCTAATAATTTATTATAATCCCTTATTATTACTTTAATGCGTTAATGCCCTCAGCAAAAGTTGAATGCTTCCTCATAAAGAAACTCTATTTAACCTTCAATAATATGAAGCCACAATAATGGTTATCATGTAATTTTTTTGTTGACCTTATTAATTGAAAATGAAATAATAATTCCTAGCTAAACAATTTTTAGAAGTAACATGCAGAAGTTTATCTTGAAAATCAATATCTCTTGTACCTAAAATTAAAAAAAAATAGCTTTCAGCTCCACCATTTTGGCCCTAATCTCAATTTTTGGTATATTTAAATAACCCTAACCAAGATGTAAATTGGTTAATAAATTATTGGGCTTTAATTATGAGCAATCAATGATGAGTGAATTTGTTTTTATTGACTATAACCATTTTGAAATATAATCACAGTTTTAATTTTAAAATATGGAATTTTTATTCTTAGTGACAGAAAGAGAAGTCATCAATGGAATTTTGAGTGTTAAAAACACCAGGAATCACTGTTTGGCATATGTTCGCTACATTAACAACATCAATCTTCAAAACTTAAGGAAAGCCTCTCTTTTCATTGACATCCTCAATCGAAGCATTGACACTGAAGCAACAAAGTTGCTAGGCAATCTACGTGATGAAAGGTTACCAGCCAAAATAGAGACCAGCAATCTGCAAAGGTTGGTTTACAATTAAATGACCAGTTCTCACTCTGAGAAACCTTGAGTAGAATGATACTTCCAGCTATGGTAGTAATGACCTGGCCAAGAGTCATGAAAGTATATCCATGTAACCTCCTATGATCCTATTTTTAGTTCTGAAATATGTTGCTGGCATAATACCATTTCTGTATCCCCTGTGAAATTTAATGATAACTTTTTCCCTTTGGTATTGTCAGTAGAACTGGTGTATACATTTAAGGGCAGACTCAAAGATTTTTATTGGGCTACATACAGTATTTGACTTGGAATTACTAGTTTTCCCAGTAATTAGCATAAATGTTTCAATGGACATGCTTGAAACCTAACTGCTCAGGTGCTTTTATTAACTTGGAAGCCCTAGGAATGGGTAGGATCAGGTTATGGGAAGGAATAGTCACTGGAGAGAAGATTTGAGGGAATCCATTGAGGAAAATGAATGCGGAAAAATGTTAATGGGTGAATGCCTCTTGGAGGTAAAATGGTATTGGAAGTCCGGCATAATGCTGGACTTCCAATACCATTTTTATTATATATATATATATATATATACATAAAAATGCAACATAGCCTTAGAAGTAACTATCTTTCCTATGAAAAAGTTACCAGTGGTGGTAAATAACAGTTGTGTTAGGGTCCCCCATAACTCAGCTAATCTCCTTAATTTAGGAAATACTAATATGGCTGCCAAAAGGATGAGGAACATCAAGTTATGATAAAAATGAATGAGTATATTAATGAAAGACCTGATAATCAAACCTATTATTCCCATTGCAAATAGTGATTTTATTTCTATGCCTCCAATTTGGTCAACTATTTTTACAAAGATAATTTCATTTTACTTAAATTTTTAGGTACACAGTTGAATGGATTGGAAGAGAAGGCTTAGACACTGAGACCCATGAAGAATACTTATCTCATTTTCTGACTCATTTTTATCGATCAATAACCAAGTTGGTGGATCGTGCCATGAGGAAGGAGGACTCAAGTGCTCAAGGGCAAATTGTGACAGAGATCCTTCAGCATTTGCATGCATGCAATAATTCTGTTAAGGTTTGTATCAGTGACATTCATGGCTCTCTTCAATATTTAAAAGTGGCTTATAATCACTTATTGACTTGGTAAAGGAATATTCCTAATCAATCCTGAGCTCTAAGCATGGAGGTATTTTTACTGAGATACCTATTTCTAAAATTAACATTGTAAAATATCATTTGTCGGCTAATTAAAAAAGTAGACAAACTGGTAAACACGTTTCATATGTTGCTCAAGGGAAGAAAAAAACTGATCAGTATTACTTTTCAGGTGTTTTATGGCCGGGAAGATGACCTAGAGCGAATTCACATTTACATGGTGGGTGACCAGCTAGAGGAAGAGGGAGGTAATGCAGGTGCCAATGAGGAGAGGAGGCCTCCACTGGTGTTGCATGGGGAGGGAGGATGCGGGAAAACTTCGCTCCTTGCCAAATCAGCATCAATGACCCCGGAATGGTTTGCAGGCACAAGACCAGTCTGTATCATTAGATTCCTTGGGACTACTCCTGACAGCAGTGCCCTCACCCCAACATTAATATCCATATGCCAGCAGGTAATTAGTTTTGTTTAGTTAATCATGCATACATCATTTCACATCACTGAGTCCTTTCACTTTTACTCGAGCTAGAAACTTGAAAATTTCAGGGGAATTTCGTATTCTCCTAGTGAGTATGAGAAAAATTCCAATAAAATGGCCAGAGTTCAAATTCAATGTTTGTATTCGGAATTGAATATTTTTGAATTATTTTTAATTGAACAGACACCTGATGTATCTCTAAACACACCCAGTGAAACAAACTCTCTCTGAATTGAAGGTTTTCAAAAAATATATTGCAGATCAGAGTGCTAAGTATTGAAATTCTTCAAAATAGCGCCCTTACGCATCAACGCACTGAATTCAGTGCATCTGCCGGTGGCAGTAAACTTTCTGGAAGGCATCAAAGGGAATCTTGTTCAGGCACATTGCCACAGGCTCTTTGATATTATCCAGCATTCCAAAATGGTTACCTTTCAAGCTCTTTTTTATTCTTGACAACAAAAAAAGTCTGGCAGTGGCACATCATGACTGTAGAGCGTCTGGGGTAGGGTTGCCACCTTGAACCTGGTCAGGAGTGTGGTCACCAGGATGGCGGTGATATGATACGAGGAAAGCATGTTATCATGGTGCAGCCTCCAATTGTCAAAGATCTCTTTCCTTACACATCACACTCTTTTCTGCAGCCTTTTGAGGACTTCCTCATAAAACTTATTATTTACTGTCTTTCCCTGAGGTACAAACTCTTAGTGGTTGATGCCTTTTGAGTCAAAAGATAATGGATAAAGACTGCTTATTTTTGGAGCAGACCCTGTATTGATCTGCTACCTAATGTTTAAATAATTGTAATGAGCTTCAGTGGATGATTCTGTTATAAGTTACTGGTGTGGCATCTCCCACAGTTTCTTTGGATTAGTCAAAGGTAAATACCCTAATGTTTAAATGGTGGCTTTGATGTCATGGACTGTGGAGCAATGTGCTTGACTATGAATACTTGTGACATTGTATGTACAGTATTTTGTCACAACATTTTGTTCCTTAAAGGCTCCTAAAATTTTGGAGTGTACAAGGACACCTTGGTAGCTTAACTGGCTAAAGAACTCAGCTGGAAATCAAGAGATCTGGGTTCGAATCCCAGTCAAGGCAAATGATTTTTACACTTATAAATGTGTTTGAATGGTAAGGAACATTAGCAGATGACTGTTAAAAGTTACTGGCCTGGCATCCACTTCAGTTTCCTTGAATACAAGGTATTTAATCAACAGATTATGTTAATTATGCTCCTTAAAGGTTTTTTTTAACTATATACATTTTTATCTCTTCCTGTATTCCATTACACACAATTAAACCTGGTTTACAAACTGCAAGAATTTATTTTCTGTTGACTCTCTGACTCACTTACCAGGGTTCAATGTATAGATGAGTATTTCCTTTTTTTTAGATTTCATACAACTATATGTTGCCATTTGAAGATATCCCAGATGACCTAGTCCCACTGATGGCCCATTTTAAGCACCTGCTAACTTTTGCATCTGCTCAACAACCACTGCTGTTATTTCTTGATTCTGTAGACCAGCTTACTGGAGCTCAAGGAGCAAACAAAGTGTCATGGCTACCAACTCGTTTACCTCCACACTGCAAGGTATGTACCCCAGATATCACACTTGCATCATTGAAGTCTGTCAATTTGCATCAAGCTGAAAAATTGCCCTAACAAAATTATTAGGGAAAAATATTTCAGAGCACAAATCTTCAAGGATTACAGATACTTAAGTATACATGTAGTTACCATATTTCAACTTCAGTTCATGTCAGATTATTTTCTGAAATATAGTTGTGGTTCATTGATAATTTGCTACTTGGTTATTTTGACTTTAAATTTTTCATATTTGATTTCAAGGGACTAGGAAGTGATCATTGCATTCAACTTTATTCCTATCCCTGGTTCACCTAATAAGAGGGACCTTAGATGGTAGCCTCGCCATTGGGGACATATATGTATATATTGAAAGAACAGGGAAGTGAAGGTGAAAGAATGTTACTAGAGTGATGAAAGGAGAAATGATATTTTAGCTTAAAGGAGACATGGCAGGACATTTGTTCCAAAAATCAAATAGGGATGGAAAGGATACTCTGTGCCAATTGAGTTACCTACTTTTTGTGAAAACATGATACCTACTTTCACCTTTGAAATGCATAGTTGCCCAGATTTGTGGGAACATCATTTTCACTTTGATTTCTCTTTAGCCACTCAAATTTACTCTCTGCTGACAAAAATGTATATTAATGTGAAGTTTGTTGACGATTTTTTTCTGCACTTTCTTGAGGCATTTTAAATACATACATAGTTTAGTTATGAAACATCTTTTGATGATTTTAGAAATTCATGCCGTGTTTTATATTACATTTTTTAGGATATTTATATCGGAGGTTAAATTTCTTATTAAATTCCAAAATATTGCTGAATACATATAAAAGTGTCCAGACAAAGATAATTTAATTAAAAGAAAAATTAATACTGAGGAGAGGAAACCTGTTGGAGAGTAAAAGTGTTGCTCCTTTGTACAAAAATATTTGCTAGAATACCTTTACTGTTTGTTTGATACTTTATATTTGTGAGAGATATTTGGCAGAATTTTTCAATGATTTTAAAGGTGTTTCTGAATTCCCAGTAGACTGATAACTGTGCACATAATGTTTGTCTTTGAATGCAATCAATAAGTCAGTCAGGTAAAATCGAATCCATGTTATTCCAGTTTGTTTGATTTTGTGCTTTAGAATGTTCATGGCTTGAAAAAAAAGTTTACTTTCACAATTTGAAGCAGATGCATTTTTTATATTACTGTATTTTAATATACAACCTGTTTCAAAAACTTGTAAACTCCATTCCAACACTTCTAGGGAACTCATGGATCTCTGATCCAAGACCCCTGAGGTATTTCTCATTTCCCATAAAGTTTCATTTTGGGTGTGGATAAATTCTTAAAAGTGAATACTCCTAATAGTTGGTGGTTTCCTGTGCTGAAGAGGCTGACAATCCAGAGGTATCAAGAGATTACCACCTTCTGAGAAGAATGATTGATATAGAGGAGAATTTTATAAAAGTAACGGATCTTGGGGAAGATCTTGCAATGCAGGTTATCAGGTGAGTTTCAATGAGATCCCATCTTCTGCAGTGCCCCTACCTTTACTTATTAATATAAAGCTTCATCCAATGAGGAGCAAGTGCCAATTAAGATGATGATTATTATTAATTTTGGATACAAATTACCTGCAAAATGATGAGGGCAATTTGGATGAAACTTTCAGGACTTAACAAAAAATGCTCAGAAAAAATTGAACTCCTTCCCAAATTTCCTGGATTCAGAACTGGTTCAAAGAAAAAAAATTCTCAAATACATGATTTTTGAAATTTGATCAAAACTTAAGACAATTTCACGAAATTATGTAATGGAAATAATCAGAAATAATGGGCTGAAACTTTCAAGGATTGTATTTGTTTCCAGTTTTTCATTATAACATTAAAAGATTCCTGGTTTTGATGATACCAATTCTGAATTCATTCAACTTGATTAAATTGGGAAATTGTTATCCGTCCTTGTATAGCCACTTTCTTTAACTCATCAAATATGAAAGAATCACTTCAATATTTCAAACTTGAACTGCATTGTACCTAAAGGTTGAGCATTCTATTTTGCCATTAGCTTCCCACCTATCCCTTGAAATGTTTCAAACAATGCATTGAAATATGTTTTGCTTCCCAATGATCAGTTGCCATAGAAATGCCTAATGAACCCATTTATATTAAGTCGGATGTGTTTCAAGAATTTGAATGCAAGGGGAAGAAAAATTTCGGGGAGCTTTAAATAATAGGAGACCACAAAACTTTGCTTATACTCCAATCTCATTAATATAAGAATAGGGATCTCTTAAATTTACTTACTAGAGCAAAGAAAAATGTTGATTGCACCCTATACATGGGGGAAAGGAGAGAGATCACATGATTCTTTGGTTGCGGGTGCATTAAATGTTGGGTTGCTTGACCACCCAAATCCATAGAAAGAAAAAGAGGGAGAGATAAGTGACATTATTCCCACTTGTGTATTAGTAGGACATGATCATTGTGATTTTTATGACTTTGAGATTACTTTATTTGAGAATTTTGTGAATCTATAAACATAAAAAACATAATGCTTGTTATATAAAGAACATGGCGATATATTTAATGATTACTTTTTAATATATGGCGCCTAGAATAAATATGTTGGACTTAAATTATATTTTAGGCTATGCAATTAAAATGCAAATTCTATATTTTCTCCTTTTAAAAAATCTGTAATGAGATCCAGATTAGAATGGCAGTTCTGCATTATGCATGTAAGTTCATTGACTTGCATTTCAATTTTTGAGAAGAAATCTTGGGGAGTGATGATGAAAGGAATTCAAGGCAAATTATATTCTTGATGCTGTCCAGATACTTGATTCCCCATGGCTTGGGGTATTACAAAACTTTACAATAAAAATTAAATTTTGAGCCCATTCTTTGCATATTGATTTATCATTAAACTAAAATCAAGAATAACTCAATATGTGGAGTTAGTCACTGTAAATTACACTTTGAGGTACTGAAATCATTAAACTATTGCCAAGGGCCAGGAATTTTCATTAATTTTTAGTATGAGTAGAATGTTTTTTTTTCAAATTAAAGTGAACAATTACTTTAGGATACTAGCAATACATATCCATTACCATCACATGTAATGGAAATGTAAAGTACATTTACCATCTCCATTTGTATATTATTACTTGTGCCATATCTTATTTCTAGGATGTGGATGAGATCAGCCCATAGGGATTTGAGCAATTATCAATGGCGATTGGTGGCAAATGCTATTGGACAATGTTCTTTGCCCATTTTTGTGAAGTTAGTTTTTGCTGAAGTTTGCCGTTGGAGGAGCTACACTAAACCACAGGAAACGCATCTTGCATCTACTGTAATGGACTCCATTATGATGCTCTTTGAAAGAATTGAAAAGCAGGTAAAAGGATACTATTTCTCTATATATAGTGTTAAGTGCCAAGCCCTATTTTAGTATTGGTGGTCACTCAACTAACAGATCTAATGCTGAAATCTTCATGTTGAACCTTAATTACATGGTACACCCCTTCCATTTAGCATATTCTGAATTACTTACTGCTATCACTTTGGAAATTTTCAATAGCTTTGTGAATACGTTTTCCATTCTAACAGCTAATGCTCTCATGGAAATCCTATCTAAGAACTCTTTCAGCTGAATTTGCGTGTTCTTTGTCGCAGTGCTACATTAAGAAAATAGTTAGGCATCGTGATATGTTTAAGATTATATGTGGGTGTGTAATAATAACATAAAAGAGATAATATTGGCTTATTGATCAACAGTATGCCTTCTTCCCCATTTTAGCATGGTCGCATACTGGTGTTCCATGCTCTAGCATACATAACTGCTGCCAAAAGTGGGCTGTCTGAATCAGAATTGGAGGATTTGATATCCTTGGATGACCGTGTGTTAGATGATGTATATCAGTATCACATGCCACCAGTAAGGCGTATACCCCCTCTGCTGTGGACAAGAATACGTAATGATCTACCTAACTATCTGTCAGAAAGAGAAGCAGATGGAGTAAATGTACTCAACTGGTACCATAGGTATTCATGAATTTATAGATTCTTTTCCCTTCAAAGCATGCCTATCTTTAAATCTCATGGTGTATTTTTAATTTGACGTCTTCAGTTTTAGTTTTTTTATAACAGCTCCAAGTGTTGGAACCCATCCACTCTACTATAGCATCACTTCCCAGACAATCATATGGTGGGTATCAGTTTCACTGAAATTGCTGCCCAAACTAAACTATAACCTGTGCTGCAATAAAGACAACCTATTGCGCACATTTGTACAGCTTCTATGGAAACATTGTCTGTCAGCATGAAGAAACAAATTATACCTAGATAAAATTCACAGACAGCAAAATATGAGAAATCTGTTGATATAAATCGAGCATAGATCATACATATTTTATCTTGGCTATTTTCATATAGTATGTATTTCCTAAAATTTTGGCATAACATCATAGCAAACAAGCAATTTAAGTTTGACAATGATGCAAATGCAAGTATATAAAATTCTGGGAAAATATATGGAAGTGCTATTAACTATGAAAATTAATACTGTGCTCAGTTCACAAGGAATAAGACCTGATTTTGGTCAGCATAAAGAGAATAATATTAATTCAAAGGAATGTAGGAACTGGCTTACTTAAGCTCTTAGCTGTATATCAAGAGATACAATTATCAATACCAGGCTAGGAAAATGATTAGTTAACTATGAAATTCCCAGATTTTATAAATAAAATATTCTTAGTAACCATAAATACATTTCACAGCTTACTAAAAATAATTTTAAATGCGCATTACCTTTAATTTTAAATGTTCACCTGAACTAGATTAAGTCCATGGACTTTTCTACTGTGGGTGATTATTCATACATACTACTTCACTCCTCAGGAAATAGAGCTTCAAGGAAATCTCTGGTTATTTAAATGAAACTAAATTTTATAGTTATTTTGTGTGACCCAACCCACTAGTTTGTGTTCAATTAGAAATAGGGGTTTAACACATATGAGAATAAGTATCTAATGTACAGATTTTATGTTAAGTTTAATATAGATAGAAAAATGACACGTTCATTATAAATTAGATTTTTGCATAGTTACAGTCCAGCTTGCTTTATCTCCGTTATCCCTCCCACAGTTAAATTAGCTTAGGAATTCCTCCTCTCTTTAAAAATATGTATTCACTATCCTTTTATCCTCCAGTCTTCTGTCCCCTCCCCTATTGAATGGCCTTCAACACATTCAGTAAAATGTATCTGTATATGTCTGATCCAGGTTTGGCTCAGATACCTATTAACAGATTTAACCGAACCCAGACATATATGTAAGAAAATCAAAGAACTAATGAACCCATGCTCATAACATAGAAGGGAAGGTATAGTCCGGTTGAAAGCTGGTGGCCCCAACCTGTGCAGGAGATGGCATGGATGGGGGAAAATTTGGCTAGAGAGGGGTAGAGGAGGGGTAGGAGAAAGGCCTTGGGCAGTGGCTTAACAGTACAGCCAACAGTAGTGGAAGGATTTGTGAACAGCAACAGAACACTGCCAAGAGAACACTTGAGTATTACTCTCAGCAAACAGATTTTTGCAATTGAACAATTTTCCATGCTACATTAACACTATTCTCTCAATATTTTAAAAGCTGTAGGAAATTTATAATTTGAAATCATGTTTTACATTTATTTATTTTTAAATATGTCAATTAACAAATTTCCCTAATCACTGTCGCTTTCATCAGTTCCTTCATTAATTATATTATCATTATGGAAATTGTCCATAACAGCTTCATTTTCAATAAATGTTCTTTCAGCTTCTTTCACTCTTGCATAGGTTTCTCCACTCTTCAGCTCCTATACACATACACTTTTTTTAAACTACCCTAAATACCAATAAAATGTATAAGTAAACTAAATTTGTAATTCAAGTATAATTAAATAATTTTAAGCTGGATACTATTATCTTATATAAATGAATCTATATGATATTTATGCCTAACTTACAAAAATACCCTATCTAGAAATTGAACTAACCTTATAAAATAAACTAATGATTAAAACTAAAGAATATTAAATTGTGCCTACAAACGGAAATAACCTATGAAGATTATGCTTAGAATGCATTATAGATCAACTATCTAAAATCCTAAATAACCCTCAAGGAGAAAAATCTAAAAACAAATCTAGCTAACTAAAACGTAAAACTAAAGATGAAAGTTGAAAAAACAGTGAGGTTGACAACGAGTGCATGTGGTCACAATGAGGTCTCGAGAGAGAATGAAACTTTGTATCCTTCTTGAAAGGGGTAGCCTCCAGGCCCAAAACTCGTTTCTTTGCATGGGACACAAACTTTCAACTGAGCTATTAATAACATTTCATATAAACCTCAATGTGCATGTCAAAAAATGTTTTTCACCTACACCTTCACATTGCTGCAAATTACAATGAATTTCAATCATGCAATGTGATAAGAAGGCGGACTACATCATAACCTAACACATGCTTTCTTGTGTCAACCCATGTGTTTTGTTTGAAAGGTTCGGACTTCTCTCAAAATGGTAGACTTGGGGCTTGCCAATGCAATTTCTAAGCGTCATCCAATAAACCACCAAAATTAAAGTATATAATTGCAAAATGTGTCCTGCTACAGTGCCTGGACAGTGTGAGCTGTGCCATTGGAAGTTCCAACTTTAGGAGAGATATGGAAAAATTAAGGAAAGGGAAGGATGAGATGCACCATAGCTGGTCTGCTCTTGGAAAGGAATTGTTAGATGGGAGAGTAGATGTGGAAGGGAAGTTAGTGCTATTTTTTGTGGACTGCATTTGCTATCTCTAATACATTTTTAATAACCTATCAACTATGCAGTGTTCCATTTATGTACTTGAAAATATAGGAGACTTCCAGAGCTGTATTATTAAGAATTAATTAAGAATTTTTTTTCCTGTCCTCAGTCAAAATATAATTATTATACAATGATTAATATTGCTACTTACAGACAGTTTCGTGATACTGCAAAGGAAAGATACTTCAAGAATATGAATATGGCCACCTACTTTCATTCTTCAATTGCAGATTATTATTCAGGAATTTGGGGAGGAGGAAATCCAAAACCTTTTAGATACACTGAAATCCAACGACACAGGTCAGTTTAAATGTTTTAATTCTCACTTCATGCTCTATTTGGATTGGCAATTTGAGAAACTCCTTTGTTATAAAGAAAATCTTTGTACTTTTATATGAAGTGTTAATTAATGTCAATTGTTAAATATGTCAGGCAGATAGCCTGACAGCCAACTAACTCGAATGTGTATAGTGGACCATGATTAAGTCTAGCCGCATGGTTGCATTTATGGTTATCTCATTCAAGAGAGGTGCAGTCTAACCAGGATAAGTGGATCAAAATTTGGTAGCCTGTTGTACAGTTGGATTAAGTTCACTTTCGATAAATTAATTTAGATAATAGGTGAATTCCTGCTTACTCAGAGGGGCAACATGAAATTACAGTAATGGATTTTGGAGTTTAAACTTCAAAGAACTGAATATAGTAGTGTACCACAGTGTCAATATTTTTGCTTTTTAATGGGCCCAGGAAGTAAATATGATCATTTCCACGTAAACTGTGGCATTTCAGTCCTTTACATGGGCTCTGGTTGCGATTTAATCCCTTCTGATTGACATCTGGACCACGAGTTGCCCCAGTGTTTAACACCCTTCTTTATTTCCTTGCAATAAATATTTAAATGGAGGCACTCGTTTTTAGCTTGAATTATCATGCGTCCTTCATTGGGTAACTGAAGGGCACACTGATTTAATGTCTTTGGTATAGCTACTCTTGCCATACATCCTAGAAATAAGGTCTCCACTTCAGGTAATTTAGACATTCACCTCAATGTTTTGCTGAACATTTTTCCTAATTCCAGGAGTAGGCTGCAAAACATTTCTTGTAATTCATCGTGATATTTACTTGTTGCTATATGAACTACCAGTTGAGTTATTGCATTTGTGACTGCACAAACAACAATTCCCAAAGCTGTAATCTGCTGAAGAAACTATTCCTTAGTTTGGTCTCTATTTAGGAGGCTTGACTGAGTTAGCAACATTCATACTTTCTGATTTGTGAACAACTTAATAATCATAGCATTTCCCTCTCATCTTTCGATTCTGTCATGTGGACGAGACTTATGACTGAATTGTTTCAAGGGTTATATGATCAAACTTTCTCTGCAGCCCTTTTCAAGACCATTTTTTACATGAAGAGCAACCTTTTCTTTTTTTGCCGCCAAATGTAGGGTAGTTTTTAGTTGAAATACCATCTGACTTCTACAAATCCTGTTGTCGAGCTTTTTTAGGGTATTTTCATCATATTTATCCCTAATAATTTCCCATTCCATCCTTCCATAGTGAGACGAGTTTGTCAACGCAAGCGCCTCAAAAGTCATCGGAAGATTCATCGGTTTGAATTAATTTTATGTAAGATACACGTCTCGTAACCATTACTATCGTGAGGACTGAAAATATTAGTCAGCAGTTCCAACACTGCGGTATCGTCTTTCGAGTGTGCTCATGCGCTTCCTTCACCCTTCCCGCATTCGTCTGCTTCAGCGGAGCTGCAATGCTGTCGGCGTGTCCCCTTCTACATTGACGAATATATCTTGGACACGTTACTCTGCTCGAACGAGTAGTGCTCTTTTTGTGATCTACTAAAGGGAAGCATATAGTTTGACATCTCTTCACCAATTTCTTATCTTTTTTCAAGAGAGAACGGACCATTGAGATCGCTGAAGAAAACGGACGCAGAGGAATCGCACTCTTATGATGTCAACGACCATTCCGATCATAAACTGAGGAAAACCAGAGGGATTATCTCATGTTTCAATTTTAGATGTCACCCAACAATAAGATAGATACATAATGTAGTATTTAATCCGTTGTGCCTCATCGCCACTGCAATTATTTAGGAAAGCTATGAAGAAGTATTTTGCACAGACGCCATATATTTATTTGTCTCCAGCGTCTCTAGGTAACTCGCGTACATATAATAATGGCATAATGGGTTAGCAAGGGTATTTTATGCGGAGAGTAACATAGTTTAAAAATCCATTGGTTAACTCACAAAATTTTCGTAGTAATGAACGCAAGGTATGAAATGTCACGGTATTCATCTACGAAATCACTACAGAAATAAATATAAAGTCGGCCACGAACATATATACACTGGAAAACGCAGGGCAACTATCGCGTACCGCTATCTCAAACTCCTGAGATGATAAAACTAAACTTTAAACAAGAACTAATACGTATGTGCTTTTAAATCCGTCGCGCGATCTACAGTTTTATCCCTCCTGTAGCGCGTTGGGAAAACTCATGTTGGCCTGGATTTTCTTGAAACATGAAAAGTTATGAAAAAGTATGATATGCACTTTATAGATATTGCTATCTGAAATGAAGATAATTAAATTATAATCTCATATTTATCAGCGGACAAAAACTACAATTAATGGACAGTATGATGAATTGGTCTGGTTTAAGAAGATATTAAGGAAGATAAAATTTAACCGCAATTAGTTCATTAGAAACAATTTGAATTGATATATTCTATCAAGTGAAAATGCCTATTATCAAAAAATTATGCAATATTTTATCTCATTTTTAATTTGCATGAAGCTTTGATAGCTCCATTTATTATCTTTCCCCCATTCTTTCATCCTTATTTTAAAATTATAATATCTGAAAATAATTTTCTTAATAAACCGTGCATTAATATGGACATAAAAATACCACAAGAGCCCAAATTCTTGTGAAATCATGGAACATACCATAGGCTACTTCTTTCTTTCTGAAAATCGCAATGCATCTAGCTAGTGTTTCCAAAGGACTCGCATATGAAGTTAATTTTTTTCTCTGCAAAATTTCTCCATCTGACTATTATTTGGTTTAAATACATTTAGTATGTTTGGTCGTACAAAATGATCTTATCCATTTAAAGTTTTGTAGACAAATTAATTACCTGATCACGTGATATTGTTGTATTAGAAAGTAAAATATACAGCGTACATTTTTCATCAGCTCATTTCTCTTATGATGCATGTATAACTATAATTTTACCTAGGAGGGTAAATTCTAAATAATTCATTAAAAGTCTCCATTTTTATTGATGGACTCATATTTTATAGCACTGGAAACAAAGGTACAGTTTACAAAAAGTCCCAAGTGTTTGAAATGAGTCAATAACCTTCCTAGAAAATGTACCTTCTGTGTCCAATTTAAAAGTGCTTCTTGGCCTTGTGAGAATTATGAGTGTGACAGTTAGAAGTACATGGCAGGAACCACAGAATTGAGAAGTGAATGGCCTAGCAATGATTTCTCTGGTCGGAACCTCAGCCAAAAGCTTTTACCTCCCCTAATTCCATATTATCTATACCTTCCATGCCTACTTCCCTTACTCCCCAATGAATCTCAGTGTTTTAAACTCTGAATTTGTCTGTGGTGAATTTGGTTTCATAGTCAGGATTTTAATTGATAGAGTAAAGTCATTAAATCCCTGAAGTCCATGTAGTTTTTCATACAGTTCATAGCTGAAAAATTAATAAATGTTTGCAGATTCAACCTTACAGAGAAGGAGGGTTCTGCAGATAGAAAAGTACCAATTCAGCCTTTGGTCTTTCTTTCTAAGGATGGGAAAGTTTCACGGTATAATTTGCGCAAGGTAATGAATTGTTTCTATCTAATACATATTTGGTTTGGTTTATAGAAAAACAGAACCATGTAAAAGTACCACATGTCAAAAACTTTGATAGCAATTTTTTTCACCAGTTTGGAGAAATGCCATATCACCTGGTGCGTTCAAGAAGATTTGAAGATCTGTTCAGTCAGGTGCTTTTTAATTACCAATGGTTGCATGCCAAACTTTCATCATGCCCCTTGCAGGCTGTGCTCTCAGACTTTGAAGATGCATGTAACAACATTGAGGATAGGGAAGCAACCAGGTGAGCATCATACTCTCTGTATTTATTTATGGGAAAATATGTTAACTGGCAGATACAGTGTTTGCAAGTTATGCCAGCCATAAAGTTAGTGTGTTGGCTTGGCTGGGTTGTATTACTAAAAAAACAAAAGAATAGACCTTGAAACTAAAGGTACACTAATAATAAGATAAAGAAGTTCAATACTTCAAATTTTGTATCACATTTGTGGCATAAACATTATTTTTACTGAGTAAAGTTAAAAGAAGTATTAATTTTGGACACAGTTCCGTAAGTTTATACAATTCTTTTTTGAGTTTTATTGATGCTTTATGTGTTTTACTAAGTACTGCTTTTTTCCTAAATGATATGAAATGGGTTATTCTGCAGTATGAGAATTTAAAAATTCCCATAAGCCAAACTTGTTGCTCTTATATAGGGAAACAAGGCAAGTAACCCAATGAATTAATTATTTTCAGTTAACACAGTTCAAACAATATTTCAATAATGATTTCACTATTGCAGCACTTAATTTTCTGTAGTAAATTCTAATGCATTCTCTCAAATGTCATGGTACATGCATTCTTACATCTTGAAATCTGGATTGGCCAATAGCATTAACAAGCTCTCCACTTAGTAAAATAGCGCCTGGTTTTTGTTTAGAACAAATCACTGGTAATAAAAGTATTATTGGGTTCACTGTATGATGCTTTCATTGTTCATTCAGTCCTGTAAAATGGAATTAAATAGAGCATGGGCCAACATGATCATTAATTTTTAATCATTTAAAAATAGCTGTGGAGCCACTTATAGTTGAAAATACCATTGAAATCATGAACCTATAAGTAATTTGATTAACTGGAATCCAAAATTGTATTTAGTTCCTGGGACAAAATTAGCGATGAACATTAGCTCCTTCTGCTGATGACACTACTTTAATAAAAAAATGTTAAAATCCTGAAAAGGCACATGAAAAACTGAAATCATGCAACAACAGGCAAGTGAATTGTTCTCAGCTAATAAAATATTTTTAAATTCTGAAAAAAACACAAAATCTTCTATGCGACCTTAGAAGTGCAGGTAAAGTTCAAAGCTCTGTTAAGCTCCTAGGGTTTTTTTATTGATTATAATCTTCCCTGGAAAAGTCATGTAACTGTAATCTCCAGAAAACTTTCCAAGAATCTTTTCCTAATCATGAGACTTAAAAGAGCTGTGTTCCTGAGGAACATTTGAGACTTGCCTATTTTGCCTTTTTCCAAAGTCACCTAAGTTCTGGCCTAAGGCTTTGGGGACATGCAAGTGACACAAAAGCTCGGCTTATGTTACAAATGAAAGCAGTCAGGATTACAACCAGCTCTGGCAATCATGATCACTGGTATCCAGTATTTGTAAGGTTAAGAGTGATGACAGTCTTTAACTTATACATTTACTATCAATTCATGTAAAAGATAATATAAACAACTATGTATTTAGTGGTAATATACTCAGCCATAATACAAGGTCAAGAAATATGTTAGACATCACCCAATGTAGATAGCCCAAAACCTTCAACCAGCTGGATAACTTCGCCTCAAAAATCTGTAACAAACCTCCCCATACTGCAAGACAGACTAGCTATAATAGGTTCAAAAACATAATGGAGAATTGGTTGATTCCAAACCCTGTGTATTCTTTAAGTGAATAATTTTGACTGGACTTATGAATAGTGATATTATAATACATGTGGATCTATTTGCCTTGGTAATGAATGTACATGTATGTATTTATATGTTGTCCATATTAAAATAGTCTGTAATTTTCCACAGACTTTATTTCACAGACTTGTGGCATCATCACCTGATGATGCCACAAGTCGGCGTTGGACTGTGGAATAAAGTGTGTAGAAAATTGCTAACTCATTTTAAAAAAATTTGTTGTCTCAGGCGTAACTTTAAGGAATTTGCGTAACATATTGAAATGTAATGAAATAATTGACTTTGAAATTCCACACACTTTATTTTTACCTTAATGTAATTAAATCGTTAGTAGTAAACAATGGTTATTCAGATGATCTAATAAATAAACTTTACTGGAATAAACTTGCAAAATTAGCCTTAAGCCACATTTACAACCCCAAACATTTAAAAGATCCCACTGCCAAATGGTGGAGAATACTATATCTTGGGACTATTTCTCAAAAAGTAATTAAAAGTTTTCCTCAAGAAAAAATTAAATGTGCCTTTTACAGTGGTTCATGCCTTAAGAACCTGATCTCTCACACTAAAGACTTAAGTCCCCAAAAACGAGAGGAGTGGAGTGTATGAGTTAAATTGCTCAGATTGTAGCACAAAATATATTGGGCAAACAGGATGGAAATTTAAAGAAAGAATTAAAGAACACCAAACATGTGTAAAGAATAAGAACATAACATCCCTCTTTGCAAAGCACCTCATCGAAAGTGACCACAACAGTGACTTTGTGACAAAAATTATTCATTTTGAAGAAAAGGGTCAAAGGTTCGATGCTTTGGAGCAGTTAGAAATTTTGAAATGTGTCCATTAGAAAGATGATCTTGCCAACGAAATTTTGTATCCCTCCCACTCCCCACTCCTAGACCTACCACTCTTCTAAGTCAAAAATGTAATTCTCTTTTCTTCCCAGCTACATTGTAACCTTTTTACCCCTCCAACCTCCCTCTCTGACCAACCCCCCTCCTATGATCAGAAGGTATATATAGCCAGCGTGCTTCTATGAGGACCACCTGATGATGACGTTCAACGTCGAAACCTGGGTCGTGTTTTTTAAAATAAAGTGTGTGGAATTACAAAGTCAATTATTTCATTACATTTCAATATAACTCATTTAATATGAAAATCAAACAATTCCATGAAATGTAGCCTGTAAGTGTTAAGTATATTTATAGATTTTTCTTTTGGCTACATCTATAGTGGCAAGTGCTGCTCTTTGATGAATAAAGATTGATTGATTGATATATTCCAACAAAATAAATTACACCACTCTAATCATGAGATGCACCCAATTTCAGCAGTATTCATATCACATTTAATTAATAAAAAGCGGAATTCGATTTACTTACCATAAATGTATGGCAAATGTTCATTAAAAATTAACATTCAATAATGAAAACTCTCTGTCCCCTCCCCTAAAGCCTCGGTGTGGTGGTCGGGCTTGTGTGTTCTGATGACCCATAGAGCTGTGCTGGCCGGAGGAATGATATTTGCTCCTGGTAGGGTCACCCTTGCCAGATATGTCAAAGGGTAGGGCCAAATGAAAGGTAGTCTGTGCAGCAACTGTTCCTCAGCGAGGCAGCTACAAAGACATCTGACCCCAATGGGGTGGCCATTTGAGTGATGGTATCATATGAATAGCACTATTGAGAAAGGCAATGGGAAGCTACCTCTGTTGCTCATTCCATGCCACTATGATGGACACCATAATGAAAATGAGTCCTGGCACCTATGGGACAAAGAACAACAATCAGCTGTGCATCATACCTGGAAGTGGGAGAGGCAAGGCTTCCTTGATGATCATCACATGAAATCCTTGCCAAAAGAGATTGACAGCAACAGCACAGAAGATACATGAGAGGACCAAGTCAATTATAATAGTGACCTGGAATGTTAGGATGCTGCTGAGGACAGAAAAATGAAAAATATATAAAGCGAGAGATGAACAGAGGAATGTAGCTACTTAAGGGCTGTGTGAGGTGAGAAGAAAGGATGGCAGGGATTACTGAAATGATAGTATACAAGAGTAATACACAGTGGAGGGGAAGAGAGGCGGCAAGGGGTGGCATTAATAATATCGAAGAAAAAGGTAGAAAGAAGTATATTAAACATAGAGCAAGCGACTAATAGAATATTATTAGTAAAAGTAAAAATTTGAACAAACAGACTTGGTTATTATTAAGGTCTACATGCCACCAAGTAATCATCAGGAGGAAGAAGCCAATAGGGTATACAATCAGTTAGAAGATATAATCGTAGATTTTCCTGGAGGGAAACATTAAAGAATGATGGGAGATTGGAAATGAAGGTAGGTGAAGGAAGAGATGGTGAGGCTGGGGAATAAGGTTTAGGAACAAGGAATGACCACTGGGAGAAGCAATAGAATTCTTCAGGAGACAGGGGTCAAGCATAATGAACACTAGGTCAAGCACCATGTAAGACATTGGTATGCATGAAAAATGCCCAGGGATTCAGGAAGATATCACTTAGACTATATTATGGTTAGATGCATATTTAGGAACAGCATGATTAATAAACACAGTTTCCCGGTAGCGGATGTGGATTCAGACCATAATTTAGAAGAATTGAAATGGATGTCAAATTCAAAAGGATAAAACAGGGAAGACAGTTTAGGAAATGTAATGTAGAAGCATTAACCAGGACAACAAGAAATGAGAATCAGCAGGCTGTAGATAAAATCATGAGTGAGAAAAGAGAGCTGGGTACTATAGAAGAAACATGGGAATGTATCAAAAAAGGAATATTGATAGTTGCCAGCAAAACAAGGCGAAGAGTAAATAGGAAAAGGTCAAGGAAAATAAGATCACAAACAAATTGATCAAAAATATAGACTAGAGAAGGAAATGGAAGAATATAAACACAGATGAATGTAGAAGGAAATATAAAGAGTAAAATAATGAACTGAGAAGGAAAACAAACAGAGTAAAAAAGCATGGTAGAAGACAATGTGCAAAAATATGGAAAGTTTACAAAAGTTGGTTGACATTGGTGCACTCTACAGGAAGGTTAAAACACTGTCAGGAAGTAAAATGGGAAAATCTATGCTATCAATCAAAGATAAGCCAAGAAAATTATTATTTGAACTTATATAGAGGAGCTCTATGGCAAAGACATTAGGCCAGCAAGCTTAGTCATAGAAAGAAACATAGATATGATATAGATAGGGATAGCTTAGGTCCAGGCTCACTCAATGGCAAGATAAAATCGCCTAAATAAGGGAGTTGAAATCAAACAAGGCAGATGAGGTTGACAACATCCCCCTGGAGCTGCTTTAAGGTTTAGAAAAATGAAGGAGAAAGAGTTTTTATGGACTAATTTGTACCATTTATGAGAGAGGTGCTTAGCCTGAAGATTTCATCAGATCATGTTAGTACATATACCAAAAAAGGGAAAGACGGCCATCTATGAACACTAAAGAATAATAAGTTTGATTTCACATGGAGATAAGGTGTATTTTTATAAATTTTATCTGGTATTGATTGTTATAATTCCTTGAAGAGGGTATTTTAGTATAATGTCCTAAATTATATTTTCTCTGTACCTCTATGACCTGGTTCAATATCACACACCTGACAGAACAATATAATAATAATTAAATACATTGTTTTCAGGTGAATATTTATATGATATTATTTCTAAAAGTGGTGTTAAGTATTCAATTCCAATATATGTTACATAAACTTTTGAATGTACAAAGTTATTTACACATTATCCTGCATATTCCTATTTGTTTTTACAAATAACTATATTCTTTCATTTTCTGTGTAAAATTATCATTCATCCAGAAATTAATGTTTCTTAAACAAGATGATGTTGAAAATATCCTATTTTTTCTGTTTTGACCTAATCTCTAGGGAAACAATAAGAAAGAGAGAAAGGTAAGTTATGTATCCCACAGGAGATATTTGAAATTTTTTTCTTCCTCTGTAATTTGATGCATTCAGGCAATCTTTTCACACTGTGTTGTTTCTTTCCTTCTAGGTGATGCTAACACTTCTAACATCTTTCTTCTTCCTTCTTTGCAAACTAATTCTGTTTCCTGTAGATCATCAGTAGTGTATTTAACCTCTGGGCATGTCATTATTTCAAACTATTATACCATTCTAACATTCTTCATTAACAAGCCTGCTGCTAACACTTTTTTTTTCACATCTATTGATCACCGATCTGTCATGAAATAATCTTTTAATACATATTCAGCATGATTTAAAAATATTTTTTCCTTATTTATATAGAAACTTTCATAATTTCCATTAACATTTAAACCATTTTAGATTTGCATCTCTCTTCATATTCTTAATCATAGTATGTGGTAAAACAAGTGAAACTATTTTGAAACATACAAAAATACCGAATAAATAGTAAAATATATGCCTAGTGTTTACGACAGACTCTTAATATCAAATATTAGTTTGCCATATTACTCCATAATCAATATTTACATTTTTATTTCAATTTAATTAGGCATATTGTATTAATTATTGCATTGTCAAATTTTTTCACTAACTAAACAAAGCATAAATATTTCTACACTTGAAGAGAACATCTACAAAAAAACATTCCATTTCAGTCCAAATTAAATTTATTTTTCAGAAATAAATCTATTTCACAGCAGTTTTCATTAAATTAATTATTAATTATGTATATCAGTTCCTTGTAGGTAATCAGTAATATTCATGAGAAGTGATTAAAACTACTCAAATGTGCTTAATTTATGGAAAACAGGGAGCTTGTCCTCGTTGCTGATGCATTGCGTCTTGGTGGTGCTATCCTTGGAGTATACCCAGATATGCTGGCACCTCAACTAGTTGGAAGGTTGCTGCCTGAGATAGGACCAAATCCAAATGTAAGAAGTCTGCTCAGGCAGTGTGATGCTGAAGGCACAGAACATTGTGCCCTTATCCCTTATTTCCACTGCCTGCACACACCTGGTGGGCCATTAAAGGTAAGGTGACAGGGGGGAGCTGAACAAACTTCAGATCTTGTATGATTTCTTGTTGGTAACATGTCCCACAGTAGTTTCAATATTTATTTTATTATTATTATTAAGGTAAGTTTTCAATGGACTCAACTACCAAGTAAATATCCTGTCTCTCCTTGCAAAACACAACATCCTTCTCTTCCTCAAGTCCCTCTTCATCTCGTTATACTTCCTCCCTTCATTCCGTCCAACATCCCTATCCTAATTCTGCCCCTTCCTCGTTTTTCTAAAATTCTTCCCTCTATCACAGTCTGAACATCCCATTGCCAATCAATATGTTCTGCATCCATAATTTCCGTGTCCTTAGGATTTCTCCCAACAATCCCCTCTTCTCCCCAGCCATACTTAACACCTACTCATTTGTTTTCTTTTCTGTCCAATTCACCTTCTTTATCCTTCTCCATATCCAAATTTCAAAAGCCTTCATTCTACATCTGTCCTCCTGCTTTGGTGAACATGTTTCCAACAAGGTTTAACTTAAAATTCTACAGTGCTGAATATTTATAACCTATTTATAATGTTTATTTAGCAATATATTTTTGAATTGAAATGTCTTTTCCAATTACCAAGAAATAATTTTTGGCAGTAAAGCTTCAGCTTCTCATATTAAATATCATGTTTGAATGTTTCTATTTAAGGACAAAAATTAAGATAAACCATTTTGCAGTCAAAGTGACCGCTGTTTGTGCTTTTAGACAGTAGGGAATTCTGGCGCTCCCACTCTTTAGCTGCATAAATAGTCTATAAATCTCCAAGTGACAAATAAGCATTATAGTGATGCTGATATTTTCCTTTTTCATATGCTCTTAAAGTCACCTTTTATGTCCATATTACCAGTGAAATCTTAGTGGCTATGATTTTTGTAATTGAGAAGAAGTGTATAGTTTAGTTCCTTAAACTTTTAGTGTCTAGAAAAACTTCTCTTTCACTTTCTGTTGATTGATGTTGCTTGTAAATTCTCAGTATGACAGTCCTAGTCGAAGGGTACCTTTTTCAATTATCACTTTCAGGATTCTTTTGCAGGTCGAATATTTTAGTGAAACTTGCAACATCACCTTACCAACTGAATGAATTCCCCATAAATTCATGAAAAACTTATAAGTTAAATCATTGATGGTAGACCCTTGGATAATAATTTAGCATGTAAAATGAACTATATCTCTCATTCACTACTGGTAATCATCATTTCCAAGAGGGCATTATATTATGATGAGGATCTTCTTTTAAAATTACATATAAATTTGGGACTATATTTTAATGTTACATATTCTACTTTATTTTACTAATGCCCATATTTATCAGCCCTTTTGGATCTTTTTTAATTTTTCACTTCAATCCTAAATTGTTCGAAATATCCCTCGAAAAATTAATTCGTGACAATCTATCAAATTGTTGGATAATAATTAATATCCAATTTCATGTTCTCTAGGTATGCTATTAAATTATATTTGATTGTATTTACAGTACTCTCTGGAAGGGCATCAGTTTGCAGTGTTTGGATTCAGACTGACAACTGATTATAGGTATGTTGTCTCTATCTCCAATAAATTCATCACTTGGGACTTGTCAACGAGTGATCTTGCCCGAGATGTGAATCCTGGTTTGCAGGGAATAATGCAACAGCTAGTTCTAAGTCCTGACAATCGTTTTGGCTCTGCTTATACCAATAACAACCAGGTAAAGTGACTATAGTTACTTTTTAATTAAAGGTGGATATTATTATTTAACACATCAAAAATGCAGTTGCTAGATGTAAAGTGATGAGCAACAATTTTTTTAGGGGAGAAAAGATATTACTTGTTCGCTATATTGTTCATGCAATAGAGTTATGATTTGACTATAATAAATGGGATTCATAGTTATAACAATAATATTTTATCAAATTATGATATTAAAAGAAAAATTATGTCTTTCCTTAAATATTACTATTCAACACACCACTGATTAGCCATAAAATAATGCAAAAGATGAAAGTTTTTAATGTAAATGACAAATAATAGAATACCAATAAGTTCGGAGCTATTATGGCCATATTTTCATGTGCACATTATATGTCTCTTATGTACTTATTAGTATGTATGTATTTAGTGTTATCTTCATCATTTCCTAAATCCTATTCTTCATTCCATCCATCATTCTGAAAATTTTAAGGCAGTTAAAATTAATGCTAGTTGATTACTCATCATGCCCATGCCTCATTTTTGGCAGACAAATCAACAGTGGAAGTTAATACTAAATCTCTGATAAGTTCCATTATCAGTTTTTAATAAGTGGCTGGAAATAATGAAACATCTGAAAAGCCTTCTCATGTGGATCACATGGCACTGTCACTTGTCCACTTGAAATGGCCCCTTTCAAAGATCCCAGCAGTTCCAGCCACTGACCATCCCAACCACAACTCCCACCTCCCACAGAGCTAACAGATAAAGGTCACCAGCCTCCTCTACTCTCGACTATTCAGTGCAGACAGCTTCTTTGTATGTCCTCCTGCACTAAATTGTGACTATTTTATGGATATTGAATCAATGTGTTCTTGATAATTTTGGCAGATGAATAAATGCCAATATATCTTTTTGAAAATCTCTCTGAAGGAAACAAAAATGATACCATCAATAAAATATGCTTATGAAGTCATACACTCAGATCCTACAGAATTTTAGACAATAAACAAAATTGGTTATTGAAATTTTAATTATGGAATTGTGTTTTTAGGTGTTTATTTACATTGGGTTATATTGCATGCTTTAAGAATCTTATGCTTATGATATTCTAATAAGGCTCCATAAAAATTGTATGGCATAACCCATAAATTCAAGATGCTCAATGGAGAGCTTGAAATTAAATTTCTTGCAATTCTTGTTGAATACTCTGTGAAACCAAAAATAGAAACCAGAATTTACAATTTCCCATGAAACACCATATTTTTTAGCTGCCTTACGTACCAGCTAGTAACAGATGCAACAGCTCACACAGCGTGTCTTAGAGCATTAAAGCAATAATTAGAAGATCCTATGATTTTGTTTTAAAATCTACAATTGCGATTTAGTCTTTTATTACTGACTAGCATACAATTTCTTTTTACTTTTCAGTCTGAATAATTCCAATTTTCTCTTTCTTGAAAAATAAGTGAGAGAGCCCAATGGTCTCTCTACATCAACTCAATTTACATTTATCATGTTAATTTTTACCTCATTAACTTAAATACTGATACTTTTTGTATCAGGTAATCTCACGTTTACTTTTGTGCTAATTATATGATTTTGCAGACTGTACTTTTGAATATGCTGACCAATGAATTTGTCATATTGGATAATCCACTGGATGATGGAGAGCAAGTCACTGGACTGTTTCTCTTAAACACACACCTTTTTGTCCATGGAAGAAGGACGTGGTGCCAGTTTGATATGAGAGGTCGGCTTCAAGAGAAGAAGTACTGCAATCCTCCTGGTGTTGAGGCCAACTCTAGTATGTATCATGTTCTTGATAGCATTATTACAGCATGAAGAAAACCAGCGGGAAAATAAAATATATTTTCCAAAATCATGATATTGAATACATATTTTTATCAGGAGTTCCTCACTGCTATGCTGTACTGTAAAACCTTGCTATTTCAATCCTGCCGAATTCAAAATATCTCATAATTAAAAACTAAAAACAGTTCCCAACCAAAAGCATAGGGTTTTACATTAATTTTAGTACAGATTCAATTTCTTTTGAAATGTTTGTTGAGCCAGTGTACACTATTAAGCATTTACATATTGCAGAGTTACACACATACAAGGGATGGCTCAGTTTGAATCTCCAGTACTTCTATTCTAGGCCAAGAATAAGGATTGATTACTTTAAAAGTTGAAAATTGATCCTGAATCCTGGGCACATGCTGCTCTCTATTGCTGGGGTGCATTCTGTTCTGGTAATGTGTTTATGGTTAAAATGTCTATTAGCAAAGCTCTAAAGTTGTCATACTAGCAATCTGCCAAATAAACCAAATCAAGGAAGAGGAAATAGAAGTATAATATGAAGCACTTGGGTATGTTCCAGTTCTTAATGCAATGCTATGAAGCATCAGCTCATTAGGTTCCATTTCTTCATTCTTGCCTCAACGTGTTGGTGGGTGCACCAACCTCTTTAGCCCCTGGCCTGGAGCACTTGGTGCAAATGATGTGAAGGTGCATATAAGTAATTTGAATTGTATATTTGTGAACGATTATGTAATTTTTACCCCTGATTTCAAGCATGCCATTACTCATTTGTTTTCATGCATAATATTAACATTTTGTTTTGAAGGAAATACAAGGTAAATCAGCTGTGGTATATTACTATTTGATAGCAAAAGTCATTTAATTAATGAATCCCATGCCGTTATACATGGGATTTCAGAAAGGTGGTTTACTGGTTGACATAATAAAAAATTAATAACCAAATAAGAATGTGACTTAATGGAAAAATTTGTCTCACAAGATTCTTTAATTGAGAACCATTGAGTTCTTAACTTTTTGTTTGTTATGTTTAAAAAAAATCCTACCATGCACTAGAATCGCATGATTATATGAGAAGTCCAGTGGCGCTTGAAATTTTCCAAACTTCTTATAATAAGATGCAAAATACATTGATGTCTGGGTCTCTTGTTTGGAATGCTCTGAATGAACTATTAGATGGCAAGTAGTTCATATCTTTGGCAATCAGTTAATTGGTGGTCATTAGAAAAATGATGGAAAATGGGTCTTAACCCTCTTGCTGGTGTGGATGTACCTAGTATGTTTGCATCTCGGCTGCTGTGCAGCTACCTATAGTGTGCTGAAGAGGGCCACTTTGTGAATGAAATACATGCCTGTATAAACATTGCCTAAATTTCATATTGCCATCCAATGAGAAGAATGAAGAAAATAAAATGGTTGGAAGGGGAGACAAACATTTAAGTTCTACACATAGTAAGGTTGGCTATTCGGCAAAATTTGATGAAGGCAGGGCACATTAATACAGATGATACTGAGACGCAATGAGCTGGTGAACATGTTAATAGAAGGGAGAATGCTGGAATGCTAGGAAAGTAAGGTAGGGGAAGGATAAGACCATACATTTTAATTTAGGGATGTATTCAGAGCTAAAGAATTATTGTAGCATGTATGATTTAATTAGAGGGTACTTAGGCTGTATATTATTATTAAGAATTAGGATCACAGTAGTGTATGGTACCAGAGTCAATGAAAAATGTAACCGAACCCAGTAGATAATCACTTATTAATGAAGGAAACAAAACCTTAAGCCAAATGAGGAAATAATCCATGGGAGGTTGTCCTATAAAAGTACTCAGATAATTGCAAGTGCCAGTGATTATGCTTTAGACAATTATAAAGAATTTTTTCATGATTATAATTGAACATTTGATCATAAATTGCCAGTATGGCACACCAGGGCACAGCATAGACACTAAATTATACTAAAAAGATAACCTCAGAATCAGCTTTATACAAACACATGCATCTATCTAACTTAGGTTATCTTTTTTCTGGAGATGGTTTCAACATTGTACTAGAATGGTTTGTAAGTGATAGATATGTCAGTTGACATGAAAGAATTATCATTGATCAATCAATGAATCTCTGAAGTTCTTATTGGGCTAAAAGTGTTTTCTTATTTACTTCCTACAGGTGAGAATGGACATTGGCCAGATCCAGAGCGAATACTTTCTACAAGCTCTGCTGATGACGATGCCACACAAAATGGAGAAATAAAAAATAATTCCAGCGAGAACAAGTCTCAAAATCCCCATGGAAGAAAGCTTAGCAAGAGGGACTCACAGGCCTACATACAGATACAGGTGTTACATTTATTGATATGCTTGCATTTATGAATAAGTGTTGATGATTCTTGTTTTGGAGTAGAGCATTATTTTAGTAACTCACTGGCCAGGTACAATGTGGAAGGACCCTGCATTGAATGGTTTCAAATTGAAGGGTCATCTAATCAATTGGAATAATTCAATGAAGACCCAGGATTGAAAAAATTTAGACCTTAAGGGGAAATGTGCACTTCAACATATTATATTAATCCAACGAACAATATCATTGAGAGTGAGTGATTAATACTTAACAAGATCCAATTGATCTTATAAATGTAATCTGATGGCTCTATTTGACAATATCATGCACATGCTGAGCACTTGTCTCCAAAGCCTACACCTATCTCCAGTGGCTATTCAAAGCAGGAGTAGTTGTGAATGTGGTATCATTACTAATTTGATGAAAATAAATATAAAAATGGAGTTTTTATGAGAAACCTTCAATTATTTAATCTATAAAATTTCTAAAAAGACTTATATTTACATTTAATGTTACATTTTCAATTGATTTGGTATTTATTTAGAAAGCAATACCTTGTCGAATTAGTATCTATGACTCAAAGAATGGAAATGTGTTATTTCTTCTATAATGCCCCTGTTATATTATCGGTGATGCATGCTGAGAAAATTTATTGAGTATATTGACATCTATTATAGATGATATTAAGTTTAGGACTATATAATTTGCACCAATTTTCTTATAAAAAATCAATATGTGAAACAAGGTCATTGTTGTGTCATTACAATAATATGATATTTCAAAGAATTTCTCAGGCAATTAGCAGTAGACATGCTCTGGAAGTAGTCACTGGAAGTCGTTCTTGATCTAGGAGGGAAACTGTTAGGTCCATGATTTCAGGAGTATTGGAAAAGACCCAACAATTCAACTCATTTAACACAATCATATATCATAACATAAATGAAAATCCTTAAAAAAATCATTGGCAAACATTTTTCTGTTGTAGCCCAAGCTATTATTCATTGTTTCTTTCTTTCAGAATAACCCTGAGAATGATCAAATACTGTCGAGAACAGATTCTGCAAATGAGAGTAATACAACAGCTGCCATTGTGCACAAGATGAAGAAACAGCGCACTAAGAAAGATTCTAATATTTCTATGATGTCTGAACTAGAAAATGAAAATTCTGACCAAACAAACAGTTCCCAGGGAAAGACTTTAATTGCAAATATTCTCCTTTATATGGAATTTACATCTTTGACAACATATCGATTTGTATACTGGACTGGTGAATTGGAATCACCACTTTTGGTCATGCAAACTACTAAGGATTCTGTAGAGCTTGAACCCTTCTCATTCCACAGGCAAGTAAAGAACTAAACATTACAGAAATCCATTACATGGAATTTCATCAATCATTATAATACTTATTTAATAGGTACTAGTACATACATTTTATGGTATAGAACAGGTGGAATAAAATATCTTGCCTATAGGATAGTTGTGTAGTTAATATTTCAATTGTGGGACATTAGGTATTTACATGGGAAAATAAAAACTGTCATATCTACGAAGATAAGAGTTCCTGCTAAAAAGGCTTAAATATGAATAATATTCTGAAAGTCCCTCGAGGTTCTGGTGTTGTATTAATGAGCATCACTATTTATTTTGACACCAAGGAATTTTCTATGGCGACAAATGAAAACAATTGTAAGAAAAACATGTAGTCCACTAAGGAAATAATTAAAATCTATGCCATTTGGACTAGTGCCTAGGGTATGGAACCCCCAAAACTTTATATTATATTGAATATGTATTCTCTTTTTGTAATAGAGGGTTTAGCAGAATGTTTTGTTTATTAATATTTAATTACTTTGAGGTAGACCCATGAAGCAAGTAATGGGTTCAATATTAACGCACCATGTTTTATTCAATTTCGTGCTAAATATCAATCTCTCTCTACGGTACCAGATTTTACAAGATGGCCATATGGCAATGAAGCTGCAGGTCTTCTTTTCTTGTATGCAAGAACTTCATGAATTTAATTATTTTTCCAGTGGCCTCGCAGTTTCAGAAATTGCATTGATATACTCTGAGTTAACTATCAGTGCAGGCTAGATATGAATGTTTTGGTATCATAGGCAGTATGTGTTGTCATTCGACATAATAGGAAGCATGTTCTGTGGCAGGAGTACAGATTCAGATGTAAATAAATTAAAACAATATTCTCTTGTAGCAATAATGTTCAGAGGGCATCATCTGAACCCTTTAGTGTTCCCACACTGGTCTTTAATAAGTAGTAGTTTTTAGGGGAGGCGACCGACAGCTGAGGTCATTTGCACCATAAGGGATGGATAGGAAAGGATGAAGGGTGGAGAGAAACCCGGCGTCGGCATTAGCCTACTCTTAACGAAAGGCACCAAGGGGTCCGCAGTTTAACGTCTCATCCGACAGACGGCGTACTCACTCAAAGTGCCCTCCACAAAGCACCTCAAGTAGGGATCGAGATACCTCTGAAAAATATTCAACATTGCCGGGATTTGAACCTGCACCCTCAAGGTGGAAAGCCAGTGCATTAGCCCCCACACCATCTTGATCCCCGTCTTTAATAATAACTTCATAAAACTTAACAAGTTAAACATTAAGCTAGTTTGTGTTTCTAGTCTAGTCTTTCAAGTTATCCAGGATAAACTTGAAATATAGTAGTAGTTTTAGGGGAGGCGACTGATGGCCAAGGTCAATTACATCATTAGGGATGAATGGGAAAGGAAGGGTGGAGAGAATCCCGCCATTGGCATCAGCCTACTCTTGGCGAAACGCAACAAAGGGTTTAAGTTAAGTTTAACATCCCATCGGATGGACATCGTACTCACTCAAAGTGCTCTCCACAAAGCGCCTCAAGTATGGATTGGGATACCACTGAAAAAAATTTGCCACCTCAAGGATCCAAACCCGGGCCCTCACGGTGGGAAGCCTGTATGTTAGCCATTGCACCATTGCAATGCCCTAGAAAAGTAAAGTTATAAAAATCGGATGCATATATTTTTCTATCAATCGTTATTTCCCTATAAGAGCCTCATCGAGCAAAGACTGACCTTGCAGAGTTGATACATATTGAAACTTCCAGTCATGGAATAACACCCTACTTCTATTTTATATGATTTAGTGCCATGGTGATGACCAAGGATAATTCAACTATGTATTGTTGTGCAACTCCAAATCGATATATTGTAAGTAAGTATCAGCTTGCGGAGAAAGGCTGGGAATTTGTGAGCAACTTGCCTTTACCTCTCAAGAAGAAAAGAATGAAGAGGGATGATGAGAGTGAAGATGAAGAGGAAGACATGGATGAGAATGATGCCTCACTGAATGGGTGGGATGAGGTTAGTGTATTATCTGAATAGTGATTCAACCCACCATGGCAAAAATAGTATTGAAAAATTCCCTAATTTTTTTTATTACTGGTGCAATTGTTAAAAAAGGTTCTCACCAGCATATAGTCAGCCCCAGAACAGTTCAGTGAACTCAAAAGTTAATTTTCCATGCATTTGGATAAGATTGTCTAATAATATTCATTGAGAATACCTTTTCAACTCTTTTAAAGGAATAAATGCATGTAGTTTCAGGGATTATAATTTCAAAGGGATTGGGGCTAATTGCTCCATTGCTTTTGTGCTTCATACAAAAAATAGCTTGTAAATTGCACGTATGCAATTTGGTGTAGGAGAAAGTGGTCAATGAAAAACAATGTGCAAGAGCCATTCATCCTTCTATAGTTTCATTTTCTGCATTCTGATTCATTAATTTATTAAATACAACACACATTTTTACTGGTGTGACCTTACATATGCACATAATAGGTATCAAGAGCTGATTTGTGAGTTGGAAACTTCCGCAGTTCAAGCAAAATAAACCCAAATAACTATAGAAAAATCAGTTTCCAACAGCAATGGAAACCTGAGGTCAAGCCTTTTCCTAATTTATTGTGTACACAATATTGTGGATGAAATCTGTAATTGCCTCCTTAAGAGCTTCCAAGATACTTGGTTGAACTTTGTAAACCTCAGCTTTGAGATATTCCCCAGGAAAAAATCATATTAGCTCAAATCTAGGGTGCAAGGGGGCCATGGAAAATCCCCTTGTAAGGAGATCAGGTGGCCTGGAAATTGTTCTTGCAGGATTTGGGGTGAATGATGGGCGGTATGAGCCATGGCACCATCCTGTTGAAACCAAAAGGCTTTTGTGTTATATTTCTCACAATACTCTTCCATTTTGGGGAGTAAAAAGTTCTCCAGCATCTCAAAATAGCACACAGTTCACAGTAACAGTTGAACCTCGAGATTCAAAAAAGTAAGGCCCAATAATGCCTACGGAGGATACAGCGCACCAAAATGTCACCTTGAGTCTATGAAGAGGTGTTGGTGAAGTTAGTGGGGGTTGTCAGTCGCCCAGTAATGACAATTTTTCTTATTTACTAAGCCGGAGAGGTAAAAATGCACTTGATTGCTAGACCACAGAATAGTGTCAGGTTGCACAGAGGTTAAGATTGTAATCCAAGAATCTGTATGGTTCAACCAGTCTTCTGAACTCTATTCTTGAACAGCCATCATCTTTTAAGGGTGTAAGTGAAGGTCAGAGTGTAAACTTTACCTTACCATTCTGGGCGATATTCCAAGAGCAGCAGCATGTTTCCACACAGAGCATGATGGAGACTGATCAATGGATGCACTGCCATGATATTTTCAAGTGTCCGCACACTTTTAGGTCACCCAGATGGTTTTCTTGGAAGTGCAGATCCTGTCGCCCATACACTAGTAATCCATTGCCTAATGGTTTAAGCATCAGGAACCCTGTCATGATGAGTCAAACTAAACCCCCTACAAAAAGCCCTTTGTGTTGCCACGACACAATCATTGTTTTTTCTACGTCAAAGCCTCAAATGCTCACCAGACCACTGCATGGTAACTAATAAAAAATATGTAGTTTCTCCCAGCTAACGCCACTACTCCCACTCCACTAATTCACCTGCCCACTCTACAATTATTTTTTGAAACTAGGCAGTCCATTCTGCCTTACCCTGAATATGCTGTAAATTAATTTGGCAAATAAAATACTTATAAGTTGCGACTGCAATCAAAGAAAATACTTATGAGTTATGATTCCTATTGATTTCCTGATTAAGAGCCATGACCACTTTTATCCTTAGGGTGCTGAGTCAGAGGAAGCTCAGGGTAAAGATACAGGAGTTGAAGATGAGCAGGCACTACTGCAGCTGAAACTTGATAAAGAAGAAGCCACACTGCTTGGAACTGTGTCTTATGGTTTTGTGGTATGGCAGGATGTAGATGGAGGTCTCAGCAGGAATCAGGAGGACAACTTCTCTAGTTTGAAACCAGGCACTAATACTCAGGTTGCACATGTTCCAATAAGTGTCATTGCACTGCCACTTCCATATGGTGTGAGAAACATTTCTACACGCCTCCTCCAATCAAATTCTGTGGTTGTTTCAGCCAACCGGGATGTTGCTATTGCAGGCGTCAGGTGAGTTGACTTGAATTTCCATTACCAGCAAATTAACACACATACCAATGCAGAATTCAGAAGTTGAATGTAAAATCATCCGCAAATACATATTTGTGTCACAGTGTTGGTAATTCTTTAATTCTTATTTTATTATCCATTTGCTAATGTTGAACAATATTTTTCATTATTTTTAATAAGGATTGAATTGACTCTTATAATTTTAGGAAAAATCTCTATGTCTGGAAACTGGAAAATGGAGAATTGATGAAGGTGCTAGATGCACACTTTGGTAGAATAATATCTCTTGAACCGCTGACTGTTGGCAACTGGAATTCGGTAAATATTTTTAATGATGTCCAGGGATTAAAATTAACCTGATTGATATTTTCTCTATCATTTCAATGTAATATTTTTATAACATATGAATGTGATTCATTATATTAGCCACGTAATAAATGGTAAGAAGTTAAGCAGCAACCATTAAATATCCATTTATCATTAGAACTTTTCAAAATGCATCTGAAAATATTAATCCTAAAGCTTGAACAACATCTTTCTGATGAAGGATCCATTCTGCTTTTGGGAATTTCCATCTCGTAGGTTTATTGTTCGACAACTGTTTCACTCCCAATCCTGGAGGCTCTTCAGGTCGAAGTAGCCCTGATCAGAAGACACCTCCAGGACTGGGAGCCAAAACAGTTGTTGAGCAATCAACCTACGTGATGGTAATACCTGGAAATAGCATGGTTCCTTCATCTGAAAATATGCTCAAAACAACAATTATGTCGAATAAAGTGATATAACACTGCTCGAAAGAAAGCAACAAAAAATTCAAGTTACAAAATATAGAGGAGCTACTATAATGGTGTTCTATATTTGGTAATGAATAAATAGTACGAGGGTCATCCGGAAAGTAGTACCCGTTCGTGAAATAAAGACACAAAAGTAAATATTAACAAACATAAAAAATTTTATTTGAAAGAGGATACTTTAAACTACTTCTCAACATAATCTCCAAGCAAATTAAGGCATTTGTCATAACGTGTGACAAGTTTCTGTATTCCTGCTGCATAGTCCTTCGCCGCCAGCTCATTGAGATACGTGAGGGACCCATCTTGCACAAATTTTTGCATAATGCAGATGGTTTTTAACAATTTCATGAACAATTGTTCGAGAAACATTGGGAAAATGCTCACAGATGTCATCAATTGTGACGCGCCGATCGTTCCTCACGAATTCGTCAACTGAGCTCACCAGTTGGTCTGTAATGACAGACGGTCTCCCCGAACGCTCATCGTCGTGTGTGTTCCCCCTCCCCATGTTGAAGTTGCGACACCACCGCCGAACAGACGACTCGTCCATTACATTGTCTCCATACACCTCCTTTAATTGGCGATGAATATCACATGGGCGAACGTTTCTTGCATTGAGGAATTTAATCACTGCCCTCACTTCACAACTGGCGGCGTTCTCAATTTTTTTAAACATTGTAAACAATCACAGAAACAACACAGGCAATGCTAGCGTCACGCAACTTGGCTCAGAGAAGGCAGACAAGCCACTGAAGCTATCTGACCTCGTCCAGCGGCTACTCGCGTCGTCAGCACTTCATGCGGCACGAACGGGTACTACTTTCCGGATGACCCTCGTATATTTGGAAATTTTTAAAGTCTAGGGATATTCATACATTTTTAAATTAGGATATGCCTATGAAAAAATTCTCCTTTAAAGGATAAAAAAGTTGTTGAAATAAATTAGAGGTAATCATCAACTGTAAGATTAATTCCTTAGAGAAGATCTCACCTCAAATGTGTTAGGTTCCATGACTCAAATACCATGGATTGAAGATAGGTCCTCTCTAATACTCAACAGCAGTCAAAGTACTTTCTCATAACTACAATACACATTTATCACTTCTCATGCAATTGCAAGGAGTAGAGATCACATTTGAAATAAAATATTAGTATCATATTAAATACCTTAAATCAATGGAATCTTATAGCAAAGCATCAATACATACTGTCATTCAAAGCATTCTGCCTATTTCAAGATAAGTTTTTGCCATTTCCTAATGGCTATTGACTTCTAGGTATCATTAGACTTTCCTTTTTCATTATCCAACATTATTCCTTTCTTCATAACTTCTGTCAGCTTTCAAGCTGTCTAGAAAGCCAACTTTCTTCCTTCCCCTACCCTGCTTCCTCAACATTCTCCCTTCTAAAATAGCCTGAAAAATCCTGCTACCTTTCAAAATGTCTTCCTTAGACTTTCTATGCATCTTTCAGATTTCCCCCATTAACTTTCCCTCTTCATCCACCCTATTTATAACTTAGTTTCTTGGCCCAATATATTTTCTCCATTCTCTACCATAACCAAATCTAAAAGCCTCCTATCTAGGCTTATTATATTTCCTCAAAAACCAGAACCATGGCTCATTAACTACTCATGGCTCAATACTAATTAAAATCTTAACTAATCTTTTCTTCATCTCTTTATTCTCAGTACCAGTAATAAATTTTCTTGCAACAAATGTATCTTTCAATTACAATTCTCCTCATGTCTCCCCTACTACAGTTTGAGAGGAAAGAGTAAAATTGCTCAATCTAATAACCAATCCTCCACTTCTACTAAATACTGTCTATCAACATCCAGCTACCTTTTTAAACAAGCATTTATTCTTTATTGTTTGATTACTATGTAATTACTTTCATGGTGTTTTAAAGATGCAGCTAAATGATTCCTTTTCATTTCCAGGTCATCACATCATCAATTGACAGAACAGTTAAAGTTTGGAATGTAAATAATATATTTGAGCAAGTCCATGTTATTGATCGGCATGAACTTCAAATTGACTCAATAAGGTATCTGCTGTGATTTCCTGTTTTGGACATTATAAAACCTGCAGTTGAATCACATAACTAGATAGAAAATTTTGATTCCTGCGTTAACTAACTGTAACTACTTATGTATTTTATAGTCTATCCCAAGAAGCTGGCATAGTTGTCACTGTCACTCGAGGTTGTGTTGGAGTTTGGGACATTAAAACTGGCCGTTTGATGTCGCATCTTGCTGACAGCCCCCTGGGGGCTATTGTGACTTATGCACAAATAACTCCGGATGGAAAGTAAGTTGCCATGCGATTTATCTAAATAGGATCATTGTGGCAGAAATATTCCTTTCCAAAATTATTATTCCCATGTATTTTGACTTGTGCTTTGATGTTGTTAGTGCCTACTTATTAAGAAAACACTTCTTCGTGTTAATTTGAAAATTATTATTTTATCATCATAGTTTCCACTCTTTAAGTATAAATATTAAAAAAAAGAGGCATCTGTTTTAGTATAGAACATAAAATTGATCCTAAATACAGATGACCTTTAGCTGTTATTGCATTTTAATTGGCAATATATTAACCTTTCATATCTACATATTGTGGGCTGTACCACTAGGAAAAGTGTTCCTGATGATGCATCCTACAATTGATGTGAAATTGTGGACAAATATTTCCCTAACAGCAGCTCCTGAAAGTCACCCATATCAATTGTGAATGCTGCAAAACTCATTCAACATTCAAATTGACCCCAAGTTGAGCAGTAGTGTAAAATAAAAACAAATCTACTTTCCTTGAAGTATGTATACATAATTCCTAATTCAGCTATCACAACTTAGCCCAGGGAGCAGGGCCTATCATTTTGGTTAATGCCTATAATGCATAAATGCTAAAAATTTAACTGTTTTGGGGATGATTCAAATTTAGAAGAAAGTTTAGAATTTGCATTACTACAATACCATTAGCTGCTGCACACTAGTCTGTCAGCAAAAGACCTCCTATCAGAATGGATAGGTTAGTTGTTATATAGTATCCATCTCAGTGTCTCAATGATCAAAATAAATCTCCCTTTTATTCATCATACACAGGTACATTGTGTCCTCTGAGTCTGGGAATGTTCTTGTGTGGAACAGACTTTTGGAACAAGTCCTATTTCGAGAGGAACAGCCAGGTGTTGTGCAGCTAACTCTAATTGAAGGGGGATCAAAATTCTTGACAGTTTCTCGTCCTCCTAATGTGATTAATGTGGCTTCCCATGAGGAAAATGCAGCTCCTTTAGCACCAGGTCAAGACTCTCAACAAGTTCCTGAAGAGCAAACAAGGTTTGTTTTAGTTATCTAATAGGACTGGTATGCAATCATATTTGAGTTACAGTGTATCTCATTTAAGATCCTAAAACTAACCTGTGATTGATCTCAGTGAGATTAAGTGATGTGAGGGCCAACTACAAAATGTTGGTATACAATAGAAATAGAAAACAACCACAGGGAGTTGACTAGCAGGTACAGTAGCTAGGGCATCCACTGCAGCAGCTATCAATCAGGAGCTGCTTTTAATAATCTGGCCAATGTCCAATTCCTGTAGGTAGGGGATCTCTTTACATAAAGCACTTCAGTTCCCATTTCAGTGTATTGTTTTATAAGATATATGATGAATGACTAAATTTTGTGTGAGGTAACTTTCTTTGAGAGTATGCCAATGTTAATGATGTCGGATTTTTCTCAATCCTCCTTGCTTTTGGTAAACAAAACTTCATGACTTCATAATTGCTTTCACTCCATAATTGCCCCTCAAATCCATAACTTCCCCAAGTAATCTGAGCAATTTGAAATGAATCAAATCACTTGAATAGTCGCTGCACTCGTTACTAGATTCACTTTTCTCTATAAATACTTCTGTAGATATTTTAATACTATTAGGAACAAACCATTATGAAATCCGATCACTCTTTCACTTTGAAACAATATTCAAACATTTAAAATTTTGGTGTGGTAACACAGAAGACCTGCATTTAATTTAAACAATTAAATATATTGGCATATAAAATAGATACAATGGATAGTAGATGGCAGCATTATCATTTTGCATGAAATGACAGTTGGGTAAATGAAGAATTATCAATGTGCTAAATAAATTACAAGGACAAACAATTAATCAGTAGTGCCATTACCAGTGGATTTCAGTGTGCTGGAAACAAAAGTTGGTAATCCATGCTCAGGCCCTTAGTAAAGTAAAAAGAATTCATAATGGTACGAAGTCAAATTTTTCATTATGAGAATGAATGCCATGGGTAATCTAATTTGAGAACTTGATGTAGAGAAAATACATTGGCAGAAAAGTATTTCTCCTTCACAGTTAACTCCTATATTGTATATTGTGCAGGATAGACATTCATTTCATATCTCCAATTCCTAATTTTTACTAGTTTTTCATTCATAATATATTGGCATATAACCACACTTGGAAAAATAAGATGTTTAATCAGTAACTTGCATTTGCCCCAGTATTTTGAAAATCTATTTGTTAAAATAAATTCATCATTTTAAAGTACAAAAGAAAATTCAACAGAAAACTCCATCTTCGTTTTATAATTATCGTTATTATATGGTATCAACAATGTCAATGATTGAAATGATTAAAAAAGTAGAAATATATTCAATAGTTCCCGGCTCAACCTTGTGGAAATTCATTTTAATAAAATTAAGAATACAAAGTAACTTTCCACTGTCCGTAAAGTACGCTAATAAAGGACAGTGGAAAGTTACTTTGTATTCTTAATTTTATTAAGTAGAAATATCTTAGGTAGGTTAGTGAAATGGCAGAATGATTGAAGAAAATAAGAGGGTAATGATCCCTATGAAACCAGTTTACTGGCCTTGCTTGGCCAAATATTCTTAGGGAAATTAAGGTCAAATGCTACACAGTTATGAATTCAAAGTATCACACAAAACATAATTTGTTCTGTAAATAAGCTTTAAAGAATACTTTAGATTTAAATAAATAATAATAATGCTTTATTTACCATAGGCAGGCTCAGCATGGTTTCAATATAAATACTCAAGTTTTGAAAAATAGTAGACCTATCTAATATTACTTTTTTAAAGTTGATAAAGAGTGCAACAAAACTATTATCCTCCCGATTGAAAATTTAGATCACCCCATGAAATGCTTTGGCCTAGGAGATACACACCATGTAGGAGTTACATGATACCAAATATGTGAAACGCATGAAGGCATCACACAAATTCATGCACTCTCCCAAAAAGAAGATGACTTCTGGAAGGGGGGAAGAAAAATTATTAAATGTATTATCAGAGTGTATTTAGTCAATAAAAAGGTTCTTTATAGCCAAAAAGAGAACAATGAATACATAAGCCAATGCATCCACCATGTGCTCACAATGGTTTGCATTAAGCATGCACTGCTCTCAGGATTAAGAAAGAATGTCATTCCTATCTGGAATGCATGATTCTTCTCTCATATCCCCGACTGTTTTCATATAATTCATACCTTTTTTCAGGTTTTGGGACACATATGATTTCAGACTCTCCTCATTTTCTCTACTAAATGGCTACCCTAGTTGTATGAAATGAGAAATGCTGACAACTAGGTAATAAATGTATCTATTTTAATTGATTTCAGTTCAAGATGCGTGATGGTGGTTCGGAGCCTTCCAACTGGAGTCCAGTCATTTAGCTATGAGTTTACGCTACGCTCCACACTGCCCTACAGAGATGCTATTATTACATCTGATGGACAGCACTTGGTTATTATTTCAAATAGTGGTAGTGGGTCTGACAATGACAAGCAGCAGAAAAAGTATGTATTCTCATTCCGATGTCTTTCGGAACTCCTTAAATATGAAAGGTGTGGAGGTTGATTTCATAATTATGCACTAAAATAAGGAGATCTTTTGACTGAGACACTTATTATGCCTTCTTATTGATTGGTTAAATCAACTTCAAACATTTTAATAAATTAATCTATCTGATTACACAAAATATCCCTAGTTCCTCTCATTAGTCAGAAGCTTGGGACTTAGTAGGTTTGCTCACTATCACTAAATAGCACTTTAAGAAACTCTTGCACCATAACATCCCAATTAGTTCATTTTAAGGATGACATCTGAAGCAATAGAGTAGACATTAGATTACTTATGGGTTGATAAAGAAGAAAAAGTGGGTCAAGTACTGAATAAGTGGAATATGGCATATAACAAGTATATCTTAATAGGAGGTAATTATGAAGCCAATACAGTATCATGGTGAAAACCAAAGAGTTTGATTGCCTATAATGGGTTGCTATTTCTCATATAATCATGGCTACTATGTAAACCATATGTATTTGTGCAACTTTTTACCCAGATGTTTACACTGAAAAAAGGGTATGAGTCATACACCCTATCCTTTCCGTCTATGCCCTTCTTGGCAGTCCACAAGGTGGATGAGCCCTCTTGCCTCCCAGGCGGTTACGCACAACCTGAGATTGGAGAGGGAAGTGAATTGTTTGCTTGCTTGCTATTTAAGACCATCAGGTACAAGCTAGTACTCTCTAAAACATGGACAAAAAATCTTTGGTACATAAATAAACATAGTGAATTGATATCCAAAGTGAACATTAAAGTTAGCAAAGCATATTAAGCTGTTGCATTGATGGAAAAGGTTTGCCATTTTGGTCATGAGTTGATGATGTTCATGACTGACAAGGAGTAGACTTATTTGTAGAGGGTATTCTGAATGAGATGGGTAAGATATGTGTCAGGAAATATGAGATAAAGCCCCCTAGATTGTTTTCATTTGTAATTTCATTGCTGTATTAAAGTTTGTATTCGAAGAAGAGTTGCTGTAGTATATTATGAAACCAGTTAATGGTGAAACTGAGAGCATGGCAAATGAGTCTGGAGAAAAGTCAGAGAATTGTTCAATGAATTTGTATGTATTGATATATAAATTATTAGGAAGTTGGAATGGCCAGGTTGGTATCAGAAGGAGTCTTGGTAAAGCCGCTAGGGCCATTTGGTAACTGCCAAGTTAATGACAACATTAGTGTAAATGGAAAAGAATCATTTAAAATACACGATGAAGGACAATTATTGATTTTGCTCTATATTTATTATGAGAAATAAGGTGCTTGAGGGAAAGATAGTACAACATTAAGAGATACTGAATGTGGAATGAACCACTATTTAGTAGTCTTGAAAGAGGTTCTAGGGTATTGTGGATAGTTAGAATATTAGTCTAAAAACATTAGCAAAAATTGGGAGACTGCAAAACAAAACTAAAAGAATTCAGGCTTGAGGATATTCTATGCTCAAATTAGGTGAAATGGGGTGAACATATTGTAAGGAAAGATGAGTCGAATTCAGCCAGTACAACCAGGAAATAAGTATTCTGATACCCAAGGTCAGGACATGGAGACAATAGTAATAGGTGCAAGATAGAGAATTCTATCACTGGTAATTGGTGGGGGGGAGTTTGGACGATGATTAGCGAAGGGCAGAGGGATGGAGCCACTCATATTAATAAATAGGTGGCAGAGAGATTACAGCGTTCCTGGTGATAAGGGCTGCAATAGATTTGAAAGTTTGGACCAAATCATCCTGAATGATGATTCACAAGTTCCCAAAGATGACCAATGATACTATTTTTCACTCACTATTAATGTTTTTTCATCATTAGTTTTTCTAAGAGCAACCTAACAAGTACTAAGAGAGATAGTGGGCATAACAGTATCCTCAATTACCATTCAATGGATGGGTTGTTTGAAATTATAGCTACTCTATCCAAGGAACTGCGAGAGATGCCGTGGCAGTAACTTTTAATGGAGTTATCCGCTAAATGTGCATTTCAATGCAATAATTTCAAAGTGTAAAAATCATTTGCCTTGTCCAGAATTCAAACTGAATTTCATTCTTGATTTGATTGAAACTCAATTTCTTCTTTTAAGCTATTCTTGCTTCACTATGGGTACTTGAATTATCCAAAACCATGAATTAATCAATTTGTAGTTACCCCATAGCACATGAGAAATATTTACATACATCAGTGATTGCTTGACTGAGATGAGATTGAAAGGTAATTTTGCGCTGCACATTTTGTCTGGCATTATAATAGGGGAAGCCGAAGTAGGAGTGGATCAAGTGATACTTTAACCAAAAGGAGAGATTCAACATCATCAACATCCACCACATCTTCAACTTCCAGCCGGAGGTCATCATCAGCTAAGTCTGATTCCACTACTACAGCTGCAACAGCTTCCCCAATAACATCTCTCATAGTCCTCAATGCCCAAACAGGGTCTCTTCTGCACAGGTAAAACATGTTGACCCACATTCCATTGCTTGACTGACTTTAAAGCAAACTCAGTTTTGTACCCCTTTCTGCTCTTCTCTCCTGAATGAGCTCACTGCTTGTCCTCCAGTTGCTGTAGGTTAACATTGACATTTAAATTTGTTAAAATTTTACTCCATATTAATAATTCTGAGATTTAAATTTAATGGCATTTTACACCAATAACAGATAAGGTCAAATTTTTCCGTCTTCCCTTAACCACTATTTTTGCTCCTTTGCTAACAAACATAAGATAGATGCAATAATATCTTCGACAGACTAAAGAGATTATATAAATATAAACTCCTCCAATCTCTTTCATGAGGTAGCGTTGAAATAATGATTCATTTATAGCCTAAATTTGGGTACTTCACAATTAATAATGATGTTAGTTTGATAGAGACATTTATATATTATTCAAAACCCTTATTCTTTCAGAATTCTTAATGAGATATGGTTCCTCACCTTGTTGTGAGTAAATATTGTGTCACACCTTTTGCTGTGGATTATAACCCTAGGCTCATTTTTTCATGCTGCATTGGTAGAGTTACTCTGAGGCTTGGAGCTGGAAAGGATCCCATTTGTCTAGTGCCAATGCCTATTAAGCCTCAGCAAGTGGCTGTTGTGACTTCTGGAGGGGGTGACAGTGGAGGTACTGTCACACATTTCTCATTAAATTAGCAACACGATTTCTATGTTCATTAAAAAGGTTGCTATACTTCATTGCAACAATTTCAGAGTTTAAAAATCATTTGCTTCGACCGGGATTCAAACCCAGTTCCCTCAATGTCCAGCCGAGTGCTTTAGCCAGTTAATCTATCGAAGCATCCTCTTAAACTCTGGAATTTTGGGGGCTTTAAAGGAACAAGATGTTGTGACGAAATACGGTAAATACAATGTCACAGGCATTTGTAGTCATGCGCGATACGCCACAGTCCTCGAGGTTAAAGCCAACTTTTAAACACTTGTGCTGTTTACACCTTGACAAATTTCAAAGAAACTGCAAGAGATGCCGCAACAGTAACTTTTGACAGAGTCATCCGCTAATCATCAAGGCGAATGATTTTTTAAACTCTGAAATTGTTGCATTGAAATGCACATTAGCGAATGACTCTGTTACAAGTTGCTGTTGCGGCATCTCCCACAGTTTCTTAGAAAGTTGCTATACTTGATTGCTATGACAGTTTTTACATTTTTAATCAAAAGAATTAACTTACTACCTTGATCAAAAAGTTCCCGGAATAACCACCGTGTGGCGCTCCCATCGTTCCGATTTGAGTTCTGTTTTTTTTGTTAAATTGGTACATCTGTTGTTGATATTCCCTTTAAATCTTAGTGTCATAACTTGACATTTGCAAAAGTTACGTAGCCAAGAGTACATCTATCTCTGTGTGTGTTGGCGATTTTTTACAATTTCAGAAATGGATTTAAATTTGCAACAACGAACTTGTATTAAATTTTGCGTAAAAAACGGATTTAGTGGCGCACGGACGTTGGAAATGTTGGAAAAGTGTTTCGGCAACGATTCTCTAAAAAAAACGGTCGTTTACCAGTGGCACGAGCGGTTCAGAAGTGGTCGTGAGTCAATCGAAGATGATGAACGCAGTGGCAGACCATCGACATCGAAAGTCGGTGAAAAAATTGATAAAGTAAAAGAAATGTTGGTCAATAACCGCAAATTAACCATCAGAGAAATAGCGGAGGACATGAACATTGCCTATGGATCCGCCCAAGACATTGTGGTTAATGATTTGGGTTTCCGTCGTGTAGCAGCAAAGTTGGTGCCGAAAGACCTCAATTTCATGCAAAAAAGAGACCGTGTTGACGTCGCAAAAGACATGATTTGCGAGGCTGAATCCGATCCCACATTCATCAAAAGGATCATTACTGGAGACGAGACGTGGGTTTATGAGTACGACACGCAATCCAGACATCAGGCAAGTGAATGGCGTTCACCAAATGAGCCGAGACCAAAAAAACCACGTCGTTTTCAGTCAAAAAAGAAGGCAATGCTGACGGTTTTCATGGATTACAACGGTGTAGTGCATCATGAATTTTTGCCAGAAGGCCAGACAGTAAACAAAGAGTATTATTTGGGCGTTATGAGACGTTTGCGTGAAGCAATTCGCCGAAAGAGACCAGAAATGTGGGCAGAAAACTCGTGGATTTTGCACCATGATAACGCACCGTCGCACAGTGCTATCATTATTCGTAATTTTTTGACGAACAATGCAACAAATACCATCCAACAGCCACCGAATTCACCTGATTTGGCTCCCTGTGACTTCTTTCTGTTCAATCGAGTTAAAAAACCATTACGGGGAACGCGTTTTAGCAGCCGAGAGGAAGTAATGGAAAAATCGCAGGAAGCACTGATGGACATACCGAAAACCGAATATAAAAAATGTTTCGAGGATTGGATCAAGCGCTGGCATAAGTGTGTTGCAGTCGATGGGGATTACTTTGAAGGGGACAATATAGATTTAGATGAATAAACTTGTATTTTTAATTTTCTGAATAAATTCCGGGAAATTTTTGATCAAGGTAGTATTAAAGCGATATTTACATCCCTGGTTAACTATTTGTTACATCAATCAGTGAAAATAAAGCCAAAATACAAAATGCTTAAGAATATCAGAGGAATAAAGTTTAGAATAACAGGAGATTTCTCCAAAAAAGAATTCTCTGATTCCCTCAGATTGCTTGCTGCAGCAATAAATTGCTTATTATCTCAGGGAATGATAATTGCTTGATAATGCATTTAAATGTAGGTGGCACAGGAAATATCTATAATACAATTGCAATGCAGGGTGAATAGCCTCATTCAGAAGTTCTTTTATTATCCCTTTACAAATGAAGTCAATTCAATGAATGATTATGTATTTTTCACTGCTTTGGTATTTAGATATTGTGCAATCCTCTTCATTCTACCTTTGCAAAAGATTATCATTTTGAAATTTACAAGGCAAGAAATATTTGAAAGTCAAGAATGAAAATGACAGCAACATTAAAAAACTTTCATGCTTTCTATTTTCAACATTTATTGCTTCTTTATAACTATTTCTCAAGAGCACATTTGAAAGCTAAAAAAATAGAATAAAACAGCTACCTCTTCAGGAATAGGGAAACATTTTGGGAAGGAAAATTGAAATTTTGGTTATCTTTGATAAATGACTGATTATGCAAGAGTCCAAATTTGTCTTGGAGTAATTTAATTCAATTTTACAGAGAATTTACATTGGTTTATAGATGCAAAAGTTGCTTTCAGGTTTTTATGAAATGTGTAGTATTTGAGGATCGGCATTTCTCTCACATTGCAGTAAGCGACCTTCAGGGACAATGCTTACAGGCTTTCCTGCAATGCAGGAGAAATATGGAGCCACATTATACTCCACATTCAAACTATGAATTTTAAAAGAGGAGACATTTATCTGCACATAATTGCATATTCCTTTCAGCTGGAGGAGCAGCTGGCGGTGGAGCTGCACTTGTTGACATACGCACACGACGAGTTGTACGCTGGATTTCACGTTGGGGTGGACATATGACTAAGGATGGGAAATTTGGTCTGTGTGCTCCTCCTCGGGGAGGGCTAGAATTGCTAGAGCTCAAGAAAGGAGGTGGAACAGTACGTCTATATATTCTCTTTCTTAACTAACTAGTGGATGTAATTCCTAATGCAGGTTTAAATACAATGACCTTGCTATGAACTGAGAAAAGATAACAACACTCTTGTATTTCTGGTTTAAGTGGTATAATTTCTCTGGTGTTTTCAATCTATCTTTAAGTCCTCAAGTCTCTTGCTAGGGCTATGGAGCATAACAATATTCGTCATGATTCATATAGAACACAACCAAGCTGTAATTTGTTTTGGGATGTCACTTATGTACTTTATCTGGTTATACTGAGAGATCTGGATATACAACTGTTGATGAGGCATTAATCTAACGTGTGCATTCCACCACCATATAAAATACTGTATGTTAGATTAAAGGAGAGTATTGAGTGATAAATGTTTTATATTCACTATATTCTCTGAAAATTCCCATATCATAAAATCCATACCAGCATAGATCTCATGCTTTTTCCCCTCACCAATGGTGGGTTTCACAATTAAACTAAGAGTTGCTGAGTTACACCCCAGAGAATTTTCTCCACTAAACCATCAACATTTCTCTCTTTAGTGTCTAATTTATAAAATGTCTTTTTAAGACCAAAAGAAGATAAATAAATTTCTATATGAATAGTTAATGGAAAGTGATAGCGTCAGAAAAAAGGAAAAATAGTGATAGAGGACTGTCTAGATGTCATTAAAAGAAATTATTTAATCTCTTAATCCTTTTGCTGCAGCTCAGTCTCCAGAAACTTACTCTTTGCATGCAGCAAAAAGGGAGGGTATCGTGTCTCTGTAAACTTTATTTTTGAATTAATTTAAATATGACAATAATTAGTCACTGTTTATTTAAAGGAAAATTTGCAATTTATTTTGACAAATATAATCTTAATAAAATGTCCAAGTATGACAGCACACCACAGAGAGGGGAAAAGGCACGTTCACTGCAGCCAACCATGCAAACATACTAGGTGCTGCGTGTAATGCAGCAAAAGGGTTAAAGATGCTATGCAAAGTTTAATTTTTGCATGTAGATTTTGATATTTTGTTATTTTTAATAGGTTAGGACTTTTATTCCAAGAGTGGCTGAAGGTGTATTTACTGTAGCAACTGCTTTCAACCGGACTGATGAGTATGTTTTGTATTACCACAGTGGTCACAAAACACTACGTGTTTTCAGGTATGATTACTTATTTTTGCAACATAAAACTTTTTTGATGTTAAAAAGGCTTCAAATGGATGTTTGCGAAACTTACCTCCCTTCCTATTTTGATTGAATATTAAGAGCATATTAATATATATTCCCACTTATTAGATATATGCATGAAGTGCATTTACTAATTTTAGCCTAATACCCCAGTGTTCATGAGGGAGAGCACATGGAATCCAAGGTGTCATTATTGATTAGATTAAATCCCTTGTTCCAATAATTATTCCAGAACTCTTGATGGGATGATGATAGCAAATTACAGAGTTCAAGCAGAAGTCACTGCTTTGGAAAGTACAGAGGATGGTATGGCTGTAGTCATAGGAACAGTGGATGGCTGCTTGTCTGTGCTGGCTATTGCAGACCCAATCAAACCACATGTGGCTCAGTTCCTAGCAACACTACCATCTCGGGATGAGGAAGTAAGACTTAGTTTATATTCCATACAAATAATAGTTGCCTTATATCATGCTAATCAATATGGGTAATCATTCCTTTGCCAACTAACATAACTTTTTTGTATCCCCATAAATTGCTTTCTATCTAATGAAGTAATTAAGAATCTTTCTTCAACCTTCATTTTGATGTAACTTTGATTCCTCTCAATATATTAATATACTATCTACATGTACAAAGTACAAATGAAAGGTTTTTAAAATGAAAGAAAAAGCAAAGAAGCTATGTATATGCTGTGCATGTGAATGTTTTATATAAGAACCTAATAACTATTGTTCTCCAAAATTGCAATTACATATTTATGCACTATTTTTATCATAATATCATTCAAATTAACTGAATGTAGGTTGTTAAAGCTTTGGGAATCCTAAAAATGAATTAAATATAAGTACATAGCTTAAAATTTGGCTTGATTTTTATCTGGCTGAAGGACTTTTCTCGGCTTTTTTGAGTACATTGTAGTTATATTTTTGAGGGACTTGGGACAAAATTGTAAAATGAAACTTTATAGAACACTGAGGTAGATCATCATTTTACAAATTGATTAGCACATTAATAACCAATTTATAAACAACTAATTTTAACACGGTATAAACAAAAACTTAAACATGAATGAAACTTGAGAAAAATATTATTCACCTCATAATCTCTCTGGATCAGTGAGCGTTCACATGAATTCTAGGTGCAGACATTAAATTCTTACTGTTTGAGGTTTTTCATTGATTAATAAGGAGAAAAATCTTGTCTGGACCATAAAATATGTAAATTTATCGTTTCACTATGAGCACTCCTTTCCTGTAATTGTTCAAATTCCTTTCTTCTGCCTCCCAAAGGAAATCTATGCCACCAATTCATCCATTTTTTCTTACTGCTGTATTCCTCATGCATGAATCCTGGAATTAACAAATTTTGGAGAACACAAACAAATTAAATATGAAAACTTATATATGTACATTGTATGAATAGAGAATGGCCCCAAAATTTTTGCCCACAGATTTCACTTCATATTTCCCTATGAAATGGTTAGCTATGTGTACCTTAATAATCCTCAAATTTTTTTGAAATCTGCAAAGTTAAAAAGGCAACTTTTATCCCAATTAGTGGCATGAAATGATATTCATTTGATGCAAAAATCAAACTTGGAGAGTTTTCCTGAAAAAAAGAGACATTACCCAAACAGTTAATAAAGCACTGGAAAAAATAGCAGGGTTAGAAATTAGATCCTTAAAGTAATAAAATAAGATAACTTTTGAGATGAAGGAGACATTTTGCACTGTTGCAATGGAAAAAATATATACCATAGCAATTAATACAGAATAACTGTTCTTGCCAAATCTTGGCTTTAGCAATACCATGAAAACTTTTCAAGATATTTTAAATATTTCTCTCCTTCCAAACTGCTAAATGATAATAACCTTAACTTCTTATTTGATTGCTAAGGTATTTTATGTAGGATATAATTAGGCTTTGGGATGCATGAAAGATGAATACATTGTTATGTATTTGATTTATGTAATGCTGCCCCCAAAAAAGTCGTCAAATTTTGAGTCTTAACTGTAAGTCAAAGGTATATTCATTAACATGAAAAATCAATACTTGTTGACATATGTTCTACGAGGTGTTCATAAAGGAATCAATTTTTAATGATCCCCTATTTTGACAGTTAAATCATGAAATTATCACTTTTCCTTTAAAATACACAGCATGATGATCTAGCAAGTAGATAGCTCAAAATTTTGATAGTTACATGATGGAAGAAAGCATTTAGGACTGGGAACTTATGAAAGAAAAAATGTGTGCTTTGCCAAGGGTGTGAGTAAATGTACAACAGACTCATCAACTGTTATTACACATGATATTCCATAACTAATTTTTGTAAGATATTGAAACAGCATTATTTGTTCAATGTTTTTCACTACCATCAAGTGCCTTTCACCATTAAGGTTTCTGTCCTCTTACATCTTTTGAAATGGACCTGGTAGATTTATTTTTTTAGGGTTTCAGTGATATTCTCTTCATTAAGAGGACCCTCTACTTATCAGTGATATGTTAAGACCTTCCCTTTGAGCATTCTTCTCTATACATATTATATGAATCTTATATTTGCTCAAGTTAAAATACCATTGTAACAAATTGTGCAAACCATTTGATGAATTAGTAAAAGACTATGATGTTCAACATGAGCATAAGCAATGATATTACCAATTAAAGTAAAAAAAATAGTGAATATTTAAATTTAAATGAACAGAGATCTAATAAAAAAACTAATGTCTTCAATACTTCCTTGAAGAGCCTGCCAATTACATTTTTTTCACAAATTTAACATTAATGGGAATTTTACAGAAACTACTCATTGACTTGAATCCAACTGGGGCAATGTTTATTTTGTTTCAGTTGTATGGATTTTAATATCAGTAGAAAAGAGGAAGATATTCACTAGGTTTTTTATATAGATTGTCATGTTGTTCGCAAATGAAACAGAAAATAGGGAAAAAAGATGACTAGTGTTTGGAAAATTTTTAAATGTGACCATGGAGAAAAATTTTGTGAGTGAATCGAATTAACAAAGAGAGTAATGATGATGATGTAATTAGGGGGGGGAGGAAACTGCTGTAAATGAAAAGAGGATGAAGGTGTCTCGGTTGAGATGTGCTCAGATTGTATTCAGCTGAGGAGGAAATGCTGAAGGATAGAAAGAAGAAAAAGGACTGCTAAGTTAAAAGATTTTAGGAAAGAGAGAATTAAAACACTGATGAAGATAAGGGGCTCAAAATAAAATGAAGTGGAGAGAGTTCAGTTGCTACCTATGAAATGACAGATTCACCGCAGAAAGCTCAGCCACTGGGGTATTTAAAAAACTGCACATTGCGCACACAGGTTTTCATATTTGGATAGAATTTGTTATTGTTTTTGAATATATGGATGGTATAGCATGTTCTCCCCTTGATTCTTATGGCAGTGCCCTGCTAAAATATGTCAAAATAAATTATGCTTCAGTTTTAGGATTGAATATTTGAAGTATTTTGATGAATCTACATGAAATACAAGAAAACCCAATGACTTTGGTCAGGGTGCTCTTCACTTTTAATTACATCAATTATAATTACGGAAAATAGTAGGGATCAAAATGACAAAGTTTATAGTAACCACTATTTCTTAATTGATTGACCTTATCTTATATGTTTATGGTTGATATGATTTTTGAATATGGACACCAGAAATTCCATTGAATCCAACAAAAAATATTCTCTGGCTTAAAAGAGAAGAGTTGCCATGCATCGTCATCAGAGGCCTTTAATTAAAACAACCATTTGTTTCCAAAATATTTTCTATTCTCTCCAATCTCTCTCTTAGTTAATGTATCAACTGGGTATCCTCACTATGCAAATGTATCATATTATAACACAGTAAGTTCAAAGGCAGCGTAAACTCAGATTTGACTAGTATTGGGAAGAAACTACTGGAAATGACAACATCAGCCATTCAACTCCAGATACAGTAAGGAAAACCTGCCAACAGATTGCAAAAGGTTTCTGTGTAGCAATTGGTAGATAGCATTTGTCTCTTGTAGCTAGTTGCTTAAGGCTAAAATCCATTATATACCATGGCCTGTTGATGCATGCATTAAGGGATTACTCTTATTTTTTTATGATATTGACTCTGTCATTAAAATGAGTCACGTGAAAGGAAAGATCTTCTTTATTGAAAATATCTTATTTCTTGAATGCAAAATACATATTTTGTAATTCTTCTTACAGTGGAAGAAGAAACTCGAGAGGCGAAGAGCATCAACAAGGTTCAAGGCAGCTGCTTCAGTAGCCCAGTTGGTTACCCATTTTAATACAATGACTCATCAGTCCAATCCAGCCAACTTATTTACATCTAATGAAGAATAAGGAAGTAAAACTGTTTAGGGGACTTTAATGTATTTTAATCTTATTTCCAAAACTTGAGAAAAATCAAAATATCTTTACTCTTCAATTTAGTTAAGTCGAACTTACTTTGCTTCAACATGGTACCTGATATAAATGCATATATAAAATGCTACTGTAAATATGGTATATCAATTCCTATGTGCATACTTCTGTGTAATATTGAAGCTTATTTTTATCATAAATTAAATCAGAATAATTCACTAAATTTGGAATAAAGCAATCACTTGAATTTGCTCCACTTTTTATTGCCTTTTAGCAGTGTCTTCAACTTATCATTCTCATCGTTACTACATCAGTTTCTATCCTATACATCAGTGCTCTCCTGTACAAACCTTCCGAATACAAGTGCTCCATTAACATTTTTCAGTTCCATCAATAATTTGATAGCTTATTTTTCTACATTACATATGTTTCATCATTTTTTCAAAGACATTCTTTGACTCAACAATTAATTGGTAACAATCTTCGCCGAAATTCTTACTATTTCACTGAACCAATTTTTCACCAATACTGTAATTCCTACTGCCTAGTATTAGAAACTAGTTGTGCAGTTAGTTGCAATATATTTGCCACATCAATCTGCAATTTGGCTCATGACTGAGGTCAACATCTCAATTCACTTGTCTTATAATAAAACATATTTTTGATTAATGTAGTGTGATATGTATTCACCAAGGCAACCTCAATTGATCATTGGAACTCCAACTTTCCAATGGCAAACTGTTAGTCAGAAAAATATTTTTTACATACTCGGAAATACTTTCTTAGTCTGGACATGTCATTCCATCAGTCTTAAAAATATATTAAATGGAATGGGGAATAAAATAATAAAAACTACAGTTTTATAAGCTCACATTTGAGTAATAAGTGGATTATAAAACATTATAATCAGTCTGTATTAGTACCAGTGGATAGCATTACCATACATCTGCTGTATGGCTGGTTACAAAGTAGAAATACTATTGACCAATAATGGGTTCTTGATCAATATCTATGTTAATGAAGAGCTAATGAAGGATTATCTATAAAAAGAACTTAATTTTGTCGAAACAATACAAGTCTAATACATATTAAACATGAATAATGAATGAAAATCAACAGAATGGCCACAACACTCACTGAATCACAAACATTTAGGCATAAACCACAAATGTATGTCCTATAAGAAAAATAAGGAAGCTTTTGTTCACAGTCTCTGCCTCCACAAGTCATTAATTTCAATTGTGCATGCTTTCCAAATAGTTTCCAACTTTCTTGTTGCATCTGAACTCTTGTTTGTAATGGAGTGAGAAAATTTTGGCTAGTCTGTGAAACTCATATTTCATGGAATGTAACTTTGTGCACCAGTCCAGCAAACAATGAACTACTGGACTTCTTTGCTGTTAGTTTACCCAGAAACACTTATTTTTATTATTTTAATACAATCTGCAAATATTTTCAGAGGATGTAGCATGTGCTTGTGTTTGCTGAATTACATTAACTACATATTCACAACATGTAAATGTTCCTCTTGTCTAATACATCAATCCAATATGAACATGCTCTTTTATCTTTTGAGAGAAGCTATTGTGACAAGCGGGATGACTTACTATCACGTAGAAGCAAATGAACAATACAATACACAATAAATGTCTAAATGTCAATATATACTCTCCAAGCAATAGAGTATTTTCCAGGAGAAAATCTTTTATGTAAGGAAAGACCTGTCTGAAAGCCTTTATGCTGACTTTTACTACAAATATACACACAATCAGATTAAGACTTGTATAGGTGTGGCATGCAATTTTAAAGAACACAAGAGATGTTAAAAACATTTGCATTCATTAACATAAAAAAAATGCAATACATCAGGCCATTACATATCCATCCTTATAGAAAATTCAAGGAGGATAAAAGTTAACTGTAGGTCTACAGCCAAAATTAATTAATTTTGTGCAAAATATACTCAACTTATAGGATGGGAAAGCTACCCCTGAAGTCCATCCATCCCCTGTCAACAGAAACAGTGGCAGTTAAAAAATTAGTGTGCAAATTTCAGATCTCTTCCTTAAAATACTCCTCAGGTGAAGATTTAAAAGACAAAAAGCTACTACTGAGCATAAATATTGCACTTACTTGCATGGATTCCATTCATTATCCTAAAAATGTCCATCTATTTTACACGTGTGACATCAATTTTAAACAAGGTTGAAAAATAAATACACTTTCACAAAACTCAATTATGGCATTCCTGATTTCTATATATATATACAGGTAACAATAACTACTGATGAGCCTCTTTGTGACAGGAATTTACCCCAAAAAGCTGATCCTTTCACCAATATATAATTGTGCTATCAACATGATTATTTGTCTGTTACCCCATTAAATGCTCAGATATCTTCCAGCCTAAATTTAATCATTAAAATTAATAGATACAAGATTCAGTTAAAATGATTTCTACAATGGAATGTTGGGTGTTGAGGCAACAAAGCCTTCAATGGTATGGGATACCCATTCATATAGTCCTCCTCAATTCTCAACGTCGGCTATGAAAACTACTGTTGGGAATGTTTTCCACGATAAAGCATGTCTCACAACCTGATCATCATTTCAACAGACAGCTGTCACACGAGCTCAATGATAATAGGGCCTTTGTGTTTGGGACTAAAATATTTAAAAAAAACAATTGTGAGGACATTCTCACTTATTCCAAAAAGAAACAAGCTTCTTGAGATTGAATTCAATAATTTGTGGAGCTTGGAAATTTTCATAAAAAATGCCTTCAGTTCGAGGGAGGAGTAAAATTGACTTTCTCCTGAGCCTTTTGGATTTGACACAACTATGAGGAAGGCAATCACATTGTAATAGTGAGCAGCTGAAGCTAGACTTACAACATATCAGGAGGAGTCACTCTTAAGGGAAGCATTCAAATCTGTAAGTGCAGTCAACTTATTCTCAAGCATATTAATAATCTCTCACCATCATTCTCACAAATCAAGCCATTCAGTAAACAAATTTAACAAGCCACATCATCCTTTTCCTGAAATTTCTGTGGTAAAACAGCATACCCACCTAGGCCAGTATGGCATTGTGCCTTCATACTTCACTCTAAGCATGCTAGCAAATGACAGGCGCAAACAACACCATATCATCATTTGAGGAATCTCGAGCACTGAACAGCAAAAAATACCTCCATTTACTCGAGGCACATTCAATAATTTGAAATAGGATATTTATACCAAGTCCCAAAAGAAAACCTGGAACAAGCACAGAATGGAACACCAAAGAAAAGTAAAGTTTTGAGAATGACTGGTTTTGGGTGAGGTATTATGATACCTCCCCATGGATCCCTTATGGAAACCCAAATGGGGGATGTTAGGAAATGAGTTAGGGGGACGGACAGACAGAGACTTTAAAAAAAAAGACAGAGAGAGCACTCTGTTCAAGAGACTGCCACCGGTCACACAACTGTCCACTGATTCAGCTTCACTTATGCACATCAAAGTCACTTCCACTCAATGGGGTATCTCCTATCCACAGAACCGAAGTGGCGAAGTCTTAGTTGTACTGCTCAGGCATGACATATGAAATGTCATCCCATGGATGGCGGTAAAGACCTTGCTTCAGCCTCTTCTGGTCCATGTAGTGACCTGGAGAAGAAAGATCTTGGCATCAGAAGATTTCAGCACAACCGAGATCTTGGAAGAAAGTCAAGTTTGAGGTCTTACAACATCTTATGAGGGTGAAATTATACTTGAATGCATGTGAACACTCCACTGAGGCAAGTTAATTCTTAGATCAAGTCAACTTGCAAGGGACCAGATCGTGCTTTCAAATTTCCATATAAGCTTATTCTAATGCAACAATTTCAAAGAGTAAAAATAATTTTCCATGACTGGGATTCAAACCTGGATCCCTATATGTCCGAGTTTAAGAGGATGCTTTGATACATTAACTTGCTATAGCAATCAGCCGGACATCAAGGAATCCGGGTTCGAACCCCAGTCAAGACAAATGATTTTTGAATTCTGAAATTGTTGCATTGAAATACTTATTAGCGGATGACTCTGTTAAAAGTCACAGCTGTGGTATCTCCCTCAGTTTCTTGGAATAGGCTTATTCCAATGAACAATGAATATCCACACCAGAAAATGCAAGTCCACTAAGTCCAAGTGCTTTTGGCCAGGGCCTGCTCTTAAAAATGAATGGCAGGATACTTTGAATTAAGTGAGATTAAACATACAGATGTTAATGTTAAGCATTATTGTCAATCTTTTGTGAATACTATTCAATTTAGAAAGCACATAAGGCATTTATTTTGTTCTATTTTGAATTTAAACTTCCACTACAACCAAATATTTCTAATTTAAGATAGTCCTATCCAATTATCACAGAATATAAATTCTCCAATTAAATTACATATCAATGCTAATAATTATATAAACTCAGCCTGTAGGTCACTATTATTTGAGAGAGATTGATGATAGGCCAGTTACCTTCTCCAGCATTTTCATGAAATAAATTCCACTTATAAATAAATTATACAAATTGATTCAGACATATTTGAATATAAAGAATATTTATCTGGAAGTATTAATAAGTTTAAAAAAAAAAACTAACATTTTTATTTTTATTTGCCATATTCTCTGAATATAACCCTCTTGTGTAGTCCTTCACATTTCTCAAATTTCACTTTTCGAAAATGTTTTAACCCCACGGCTTATCTCACATTACATATTGTAAAGAGATATAAATTAGCCATCAAAATCAAATTATTTGATTTTGAAAATATATCTGACTGTACAAGGGTGGTCCCGTAAGTACCCAGCCTGACCTAGAAATGGCGGTAGTCGTTTGAAAAATATCACTGTATTGGAAAGCATACAATCTATAAAGCATATGCTTCAAGTTTGAGGATGCAACATTGTTTAGTATTTGTTCGGCAGCTATCAATAGTGAACATTTCCAGTGAACTTGTGAAAATGGAGAATATTGGTCATCATTATGTGATAGAATACTTTTATTTGAAAGGTCTCAGCCAAACCTATATAAAATCTGAACTGGATTCTACTCTGGGTGAGTCTGCTCCTTTGTTTACAACAGTCAAACATTAGGAAGCAGAGTTTAAACGAGGCCATACGAGCTGTCAAGACAAGCATTACATTGGTCGACCAAATGAGGTGACGACTCCAGAAACCATGAAGAAAATCTACAAAGTGATACTGGATGATCATCAAATGAAAGTGCACAAGCTAGCAGACATAGTAGGCATTCCAAAAAGTGCAGCACACTGCATATTAACTCAAAATTTGGACATGATAAAGCAGTGTGCAAGACGGGTGCTGCCCTTGCTCACACTTGAGCAAAACCAGTGTTGAGAAGATGTTTCATTTGAGTGTTTAGCAAAGTTTCACAGCAACAAAGCAGAATTTTTGTGATATTTGTGCCTATAGCTATCAAACTTACAGAACATCACTGGGAAAAGTGTATAGAGCTGGAAGAAGATTATGTTGAAAAATAAATACATTTTTTTCCAAACTTTTCGTGTTTTCTTTGTTGGGCTGGGTACTCACAGGATTACCCTTGTACTATTTGGCTCTTTAAAAAATGATTTCCTCTATCATTCAGAATGGCTAATTGTAAAAATAATCATTAATTATAATAAATCACCATTCTCAATTGATATTAAAAAATAGATATTTGCATAGATTATATTTCACAAATGAAGAGATGGAAATACTTGAATTAACTTTCAGGGTTAAAAATATCACATCGCAAAATGAAATAAAATAATCTTCAAACTTTAAATGGCTTTTTTAAACTTAATAAATAACACCAAGGAGGTTATAAAAATTGGTAAAATATGAAATGAAAATGTTACTGCATTATCTGGTTCTCTAAAAAAACACTCAAAATCCTGCATTGAATAGATGAACTTAAGTTTTACAAAGAATAAAATTCAGTTATCACAGCTTAGGGGCCAAGAAAATATCTGTTAAGTATTTTTTTTTAAATGAGAGCAGCCCATATTTCTTCTTTTTGCTAACATTTTTAGCATAACTATGTTACAAATATTTTTGCCTATTTTTTTAACATAAATATAGCCCCCTTCTTTTGCTTTTTCCGCCAATATTTTTGGCAAAACGGGAGAATGGCTGTTTTCAGAGAAATATGGTTATCTGTCTAAAAATTACTGATGGGGGTTAAAGTGTGGTCACATACTCATATGTGATGTGAAAAAGTTTTCTCTAATGGGACATTTAGTACCAAAATTTCACAGTTCATTTCTTTGAATTCAAACTTTCCTTTTTATTAATAACCACACATTCCTTTTAGTAAGACAATAAAAAAATTCAAACGGCCAGAATATTGTCTGAGAGATTTTAAAAATTGAAAACACTAAAATCTTTCACTCACCAATAAAACCAATGCTACGTCCAAGAACAAAAAGGCTGTTAATTGATCCCATTTCTATGTATTCCTGAGCTTCCTCCCTGTAGGAAAGAAAAAATAAGGTACTTAACTTGTTATAACATTAAAATCACCTTTGCACTGAAATGCATTCGTTACATGACAGTTTTTGTAAATTTCAAAACTGTAATTGTAAAAATATCATGTCGTGACTTTTTTTATAAATGTAGTGCATTCTGACCTTGACTTAATACACCTCTTTTGGTAATATCAGTATAAATAATACAAACGCAATTAAAAAAATACACTTTTAAGATATTTGACAAGTGGGTAATTACGGCTATACAGGAAATAAAGAGAAGGATAGGCAAATAATATTTTTAGGCCAGGCTATGCCGAGCTTCATCCCCAGATTAGTATACCTGGGTCTTAATGGATTAAAGTCATAAAGGGGTATTATTATTATAAAGTACCCAAGAGTTAGGCACTGCAATCACTGGGAATCATATTTAAGTTCTTGGAATATGCGCTTAATGCATTCCCAATTACACCAATCCAATCAGTGCCAGGCTCTTTACTCCTGAAGGAAAAGCACAGTGTGTACTGACCGCGTGAAACAACCACTGTTTCTCAGGAGGTCAACAAATGAAACAGCTATAACACCATCAACATTGAGGATGAGGTTAGGCTTCTTAGAAGTGGTGATGCGTTCAACTTCAAGAGCATAATTGAAGAGTGGCCGGGCAGGAAAATGTTCCACCACAAATTCTTTTATGATCTTTACTCTCATGTCAGGATTATTCAGCTATAAGAAAACAAATTGAACAATTTTTAACAGCAGAGAAAAACAGAAGCAGTAGTATAAATTACATTTATATCATTTAAGTTATGAATATATGCATATTAATAATGAGCACTGAATGATGAATGACTAAGTATACAAATTGATAAGCACTATAATTATGTTAATGAGATAAGTATGCCAAACTAGTCCCTTAATCTTTCAGGCTAATGATACTGAAAGAAAATTCATAAAAAGTGTACTAACACTTAACATATCACTGAAATCACAAAGATCAATTGCTTATGATGTGTCATGGAATGCCAATTTATGATAAGGATTGGATTCACAGTTGCAAAATAAAAAATTTTCCCATAAGAAATAATGTTTAGACACATCTTGAAGAAATTTATTCAGGTGTACATTTCTGGTTTTCAAATATTTTAAAGTAGAATAGTATCTATAATCAATCAACATTAAAAATTAATAAAGATAATGAAGAGGAATCATGAAATATTTTTACCAAATGGAAAATAGAAACTATCACATAAATAAGTGTAAAACCGTTCCTAAGATTAGTTTCAACAGTACTGACATTGACAAAAGCTTCTCAGGATACTTGTTCAGCCATTTAATCACACTGTTAATTTCTTCTCTAGGGAAAAAAATTAAAGAACGATGGAGGATCTTGACTGAAAAAATTTGGCCACAGGTCTGCATGCTGTGTATAATGTCTCTTTACATGTGAACAATAATTTGCTTTATACTGAAGCTTTGACCAAATGAATTATCACACTTGCAAGTTTTGCAAAATAGCACTTAAAATCATTCAAAAAGATGTGTAATGCATAATAATAACACATTATTTTCTTCATTGAATAATTGATTATAAAAAAATGAAAGAAACCAGCTGCTGTCCTCTGGTCTACCGATTCAAGTCAGCCTATCTTATACAATGATCAGTTTTCGAACCTCTCTTAATTTTAATAATAACAATGGCACTCCTAAGGGCATCCCTTTGAAGCCCATCTTGAAGGCAGACGATGCATATTTCATGTAAAAATGCACAAGCCATAGAGGTTCAGTAGATTTCACCAATTAGCTCATGCTTTGGCCAATGAATGGTAAAAGCCTGAAGGTTTTGTATTATACCTATAACAATACTGATTATAATTAACTCATCAGTTGTTTTGTAGGCTAAAATTTTCATCTAAACCTGCCCATATTTAAGAGTTTATCTTTATTTCAACCCGAGTTGGAGCTCCCATGCCCCCGAAACCTACAGGAAATTATATGATTATATGTCTCTTTATTTAAATAAATCTATGCGTGCTAATTTATTCTGAACAACTGACATTAATATATATTATGCTCTTTGAAAGCCAATTTAATGATGGCCCAGAAATATGGGGGCCACATGCTGCTAATACGAAATTTGGTTTTATTATACAAAAAGGCTATCAAGTTACTAACCCACACATATCCTCCACCGCACACCATTGTTCATCACATTTAAAGATATAGCAGGTATTCATATGAAATACTATTACATGTAATAAAAGGTAATGTCCATAAATTCCCTACAAAATGTGAAAACCAAAAATAAAACGGGAAAAATATTCCAACCTGTAAACCAATTCAATAACAAACGTTGTAGTTAACATGGGCATCCAATTATTTAATCATCTACCAGTGTCCGTAAGACTAGTAGGTTTGGTTAAATTAAAAATGCTGCTACAAACTTGACTAGCATCTATCACAATGTACTCATGGATACTTATGGTCAGTAGTTCATAATGACTATCAAACCTTTTAACAACAGATTCTCCAGCCCTCATGTTCTGGTGACAAATCACAGGATGAAAGAAATATTTTAATATAATGAAAAAATTTAGTACTTACGGACTTGACCCTATGACCAATGCCCATTATAAGCTGACCCTTCTTCCTCATCACATTCACAAATTCCATTGGACTAAGTCCAGTGTCATAGGCTTCACTGAATTGGCGAGCAGCTCCATCCAACGCCCCACCAAATCGGTCACCCTATGGGAATTTGAGAGCATGTACTATTTAATCTCATCAGCCAAAAAAGCTATTGCACAAAATTAATGACTGAAAAATTAGATTTCCATGCAGGGAACAAAATTAATTTTATTTATCATGATCAGAAAATTCTTATTAAGAGATGAAAACAAATTTTCTTTTACCCTTTGGTGTAAGAAATGGGGAAAAAAGTAAACAGCAAGAAGATATCTCAAGGCATTAGAAAAAAATTGTAGCAAGGAAATAATATTATTATTCCTGAAATTAAAAAAATAAAGAAAAATTCATATTGATTGAAGAAATATTGACAATTTTAGGTTCTATCTCAAAGATTCAAGTCATGTCAAGAGGTGCATCTTAAAAATGGATGAAAAAAATTCAATTATTTAGATGTTAAGGAAAACAAGCATTTACTTTGTCACTAACAAATGTAATGGATTCAATTTTTGTATAGTCATACCTCTTTTAACTAAGGAGTTTTGGATAAATTACTCAAGTGTTCTTAAAAATGAAAATTCTACCACTACTCATAAGTATTTACAATCACTTCCCTAATACTATGCATACATCTTCACCCACGATAGAATTTTTATTTAATAAAAATCAAATGAATACGTTGACATATAATTCATATAGTTGAAATAACCATTCTCTCCTTAATATGCTCTCTCAATAATGTTCAGTTTATTAAGAAATATCAAATGTATACCAAATGTTTCATCTTCCAAAATTAAATTTAAAATATTCTTTTGAAGCCAATAGTTAGGTCTACCAAACATTGGTTGACACAATATATTTGCATGCAGTTTCTTGCTTGGTCCACACTAATATGAAGCAATACTTATAAATTTGGTCAAAGTGCAATTTTAAATTTCACAAACATAACAGGAAAAACTTTTATCGAGGAAACAAATAAATATCTCAGCCTCTAAATTTTTGGTGGGTAGAGGGAATGAAAGTGGAACAGAGGATGAGAAATGCCTCTGGCGGAGGCAAATGGATAATGTGCCGATTAAATACAGGTATGTAATTGATGCTCTTCTGTATTCCATTATCATTTTGTGAAACTTAAGTCTTCCAAACTGGAGATGTGTTCACAATAAAAAAAATATTTATCTAGATCAGGATTGCAGCTACTTACTGTTTAATATCAATGACACATATCTATGTAACCTCCTGGCTAAATGAACTTAAAATTTCCCATGGAAAGAGTCAATGATAAGAGAATCATTCACAAATAAAATTCAGAGAAGAATTAGATGTATCACAGAGGCAAAATGACATATACAACTTACCAAGCTTAACTTTTGATTATCACATAATTTCATGAAAACAAAATTACTTACGAAAACTGGTACACACTAGGACGATTACTTACAATTGTTAGAAGTCCAGAGACCAAAGAGGAGACTAGGTCTTTCCCTGCTCTCGCACAAACAATTGTGTTATGTGCACCAGAAACTGCTGGACCATGATCAGCTGTGACCATCAAGCACATCTCAAAGAATTTACAGACATATGGAGGAAGGCATCGTTGGAACCAAAGGAGAGAAACCACACCACCAATACCAATATCTTTTTTCAGAATCTGTAAGTAAGAAATTGATTATATCTACTATAGTAATAGAGCATTATGACCCAAAACAAAAATTATTTCATTCATATAGATTACTTTCCCAGTTTTGATGATTTAAATAATACCACAATATATTTTAAGAAATATTTAGCTGAAGGACAAATAAATGGAAATCAAATGTGATATTCCAGAAATAACTGCTAACTTTTTAACTGAACTTACAAGAGACTTGCTTCCACTAAAGTATTCAATTAAGCACACGTTCAAAATTCAATTCTTAGATGGCATTTTTATCGCTGACTTACAACCTCTAGTGTGAGGAAAAATGAACACATTCCTTTTTAATTTTCTTTTGCCACATAGGGAGATATTTTTGGACTTAAAGACCCATTTGTTCCTTTTTTTAATCAATGACGTTGGTCATCTGCCACTTCCAGAAATGATATCCCTTTTCACAGATGATACTAACGATTTCTAAAATTGTCTAATGGAAAGAGAATAATTACTGTAGTGCATAACATGATCTGAATATTTCAATGGCTGGTTCATAACTAATAAATTAAAAATTAATTTTTCTAAAACTAATTACACATTTTTTCATCAAGCAGCTCACAAACTTATAGTGACCCCATTGACACTAATAGGATCTGTATTCAGAACAGTCAACTGTATTAAATATCCTGATATTCATAGTGATTCAACTTTCCCTCAGAAAAACCATACTACCTTGATCAAAAATTTCCCGGAATTTATTCAGAAAATTAAAAATACAAGTTTATTCATCTAAATCTATATTGTCCCCTTCAAAGTAATCCCCATCGACTGCAACACACTTATGCCAGCGCTTGATCCAATCCTCGAAACATTTTTTATATTCGGTTTTCGGTATGTCCATCAGTGCTTCCTGCGATTTTTCCATTACTTCCTCTCGGCTGCTAAAACGCGTTCCCCGTAATGGTTTTTTAACTCGATTGAACAGAAAGAAGTCACAGGGAGCCAAATCAGGTGAATTCGGTGGCTGTTGGATGGTATTTGTTGCATTTTTCGTCAAAAAATTACGAATAATGATAGCACTGTGCGACGGTGCGTTACCATGGTGCAAAATCCACGAGTTTTCTGCCCACATTTCTGGTCTCTTTCGGCGAATTGCTTCACGCAAACGTCTCATAACGCCCAAATAATACTCCTTGTTTACTGTCTGGCCTTCTGGCAAAAATTCATGATGCACTACACCGTTGTAATCCATGAAAACCGTCAGCATTGCCTTCTTTTTTGACTGAAAACGACGTGGTTTTTTTGGTCTCGGCTCATTTGGTGAACGCCATTCACTTGCCTGATGTCTGGATTGCGTGTCGTACTCATAAACCCACGTCTCGTCTCCAGTAATGATCCTTTTGATGAATGTGGGATCGGATTCAGCCTCGCAAATCATGTCTTTTGCGACGTCAACACGGTCTCTTTTTTGCATGAAATTGAGGTCTTTTGGCACCAACTTTGCTGCTACATGACGGAAACCCAAATCATTGACCACAATGTCTTGGGCGGATCCATAGGCAATGTTCAAGTCCTCCGCTATTTCTCTGATGGTTAATTTGCGGTTATTGACCAACATTTCTTTTACTTTATCAATTTTTTCACCGACTTTCGATGTTGATGGTCTGCCACTGCATTCATCATCTTCGATTGACTCACGACCACTTCTGAACCGCTCGTGCCACTGGTAAACGACCGTTTTTTTTAGAGAATCGTTGCCGAAACACTTTTCCAACATTTCCAACGTCCGTGCGCCACTAAATCCGTTTTTTACGCAAAATTTAATACAAGTTAGTTGTTGCAAATTTAAATCCATTTCTGAAATTGTAAAAAATCGCCAACACACACAGAGATAGATGTACTCTTGGCTACGTAACTTTTGCAAATGTCAAGTTATGACACTAAGATTTAAAGGGAATATCAACAACAGATGTACCAATTTAACAAAAAAAACAGAACTCAAGTCGGAACGATGGGAGCGCCACACGGTGGTTATTCCGGGAACTTTTTGATCAAGGTAGTATTTGTCACATTACAAATGAAATTATGCCAGCTACTTATATATACGGCATATTGCACCGAGGTAATTAATCAGTAGTATTTATTCTGCACTGACTGATAGCCAGTTAAGCTACATGTTAAACATTATGGTTGGTGCAGAAAGGGTGCATTTAATATTATGGTGGTACTACAAAGAAGAATTCTCAAAATGTTGCTTAGTTTAGACTTCCTAAAAAAAACTGTGGAAGTCCATCAATTGACTTAAGTCTTACCCTTGTAATCTTTGGCTCAAATTTCTTCAGTATCGAACATCTTTAAAACAAAATTTGGCCTAATACACTAAAATACTGAACTTATTCTAAATATGCATATAAATGCCCAGAGCATTCTCTTTTTTTTAATTTCCTTTCATAAAATTTACTGATATTTTACTTAAATCCTCTTGCAATAAATAGCTGTAGAGCTATGTTTGATATTTTAACTTATCCTGTTCCTCTTTGTGCTGCACACCCCTAGGAATATGTATTACAAAATAAAATAAGGAATGCAAAAAAATAATTGAAATTTATAAAAGCATTGAAAAAAACAGATGCTAAAAAACGGGATCTATAAAGCCCCCTGTCTTTTAGAAAGGCAAGGGGCTTTGGATACCTCAAAACAAAAGCAACAGAAGTTTATTGATCCATTGCCTGCACGACCTGTAAAGGACATACTGCATCAATTCGACTTTAGACATGCAGATCCTTATCCCTGCTGTCAAGACCGGAGATTTGATTCACATAACAAGGATATAATTATAAAGTTATTTTCTAAATTATGATTTACAGTATTTACTTAGCATCATGCAGCTGATAAACATAGTGAATCTAACGGCACGTGTGTTATAATAGTTGACAACAATGTTTACTGTGAGCAATGGTAATGCAAATGTGGCATTAAATGAATGCAGATATGCATCACTTGAAATAATTATAAAATGGGGTATTAATGATTAATTGACAATGATTTAATTAGAAGCACTAAGATCAGCATATTTTGGATTATTATTAAGGCAAGAACATAACTGTATTATGCACTTAGAAAAATAGACCTTACTTCACTTATAGCAATGCCTCCATAAAGCAGTTCCTGTCCCCTTTCATCACAAATACTTGTCATAAATGAGGCTGGTTTTCGGATTAGTCCCAGTTCCTGCAGAAAAGGCAAAAAGCACTTAGTATATGACACAGAATGGTCTGCACCCTTTTCCTTAAAAGATCCTTTAAATCTTGTAAAATACAAATTTAGTTTGAGCAATATGGTCCAAATACCACCATTACAAATAATATGTAAATTCAGTAAATTAATCTATAAAATGCAGATACCCAAACACACATTTTCATGATAATGTGCACAAATGAAATATTTCTACTCTCAGATAATATAATTCTGCTGGTTTGCAAAAAAAATATCACACATGTACATTAAATTAGGTTCTTTTTAACAGAATAAAAAAACAAAGACCTTCAAGTGATTCATGATTACAAATTAAAACAAGAAATTCACCAGCTAAGGTTTGAAGGTTAACACTATCATGCATTCAGGAAAGAGTTGCTCCAAAATAATATGAAATTACTGTGAAGTGCCCCTGTATTGTCAGATCAAAAGTTACAAGATCTACAGTGGTTAAGTAAAACCGTGGATAACATCAAAATTATACATGATGTGATAGCCACCTTAATTACATAAATATGATAAAGTTTTAAATAACAACTTACAAAAGAAAGATATTGTTAACACTTAATAAATGAATGGTATAATGCACAATACACCACATTGCACACTTACTAAGTTCCTTCTATATCTCATTTCAACTTTTTTAGACTAAGGCAAAAACAGAGAACTGAAATCATGGATACTTATCAAACTGATATATAGGTATGTAGGAAGGCAAGTCTGTAATTAGTTTATCCAGGATATTAATCAGGCAGTGCCCACACAGAGTTATGTTACCTAGGTCTCTCCATGACATAACACAAAAAATACATTACTGCCTGTAAGGATACTATGATGAAGATATTATACACGAGGCACTCCGGGATGTGTTCCCTCAATACAGCCATCGATGCCCTTGAAGTGTGAGCTGTTGCTCTGCCCTGTTGGAACCAAATGTCCCCCAAGTCCAGCTCATCAAGTCGTGGAAAAAAAAATCCTCCAACATGTCTACATACCAGTCTGAATTCATTGCCACTGAGACCTCATTTTTCTCAAAAGACTAGGGACCAACAATACCAACTGAGGAAATGGCACACCACACTGTGACTTTAGATGAATGCAAAGGCATTTGCTCTGGGATTGTTGCCAGCCCAGGAGCACATGTTCTGTTTGTTGACATATACACTCACATGAAAATGGGTCTCATCACTGAAAAACACAATTGCGTCCTCAGGAACATTTTTTTTCTTAGGTGATTCAATGGGCCGAGGGACTCCAGTTCTTCGTCTTAACATATGGTTTGTCTGAACGTGGTGACCCATGCAACAATTGATTTCCAGTCTGGGAAAAAGCCCAACAAGGCTACATTGAAGCTGTTCTGGAAGGTCCGCTGGGTTGCAATCACAGAACATCCATTCGAAAAGTAGGCCTTGACAGAAAGCGCACACTCTTCACTGTTCCAATACATGATGGTGACTGACAGGGGTTGGGGAAAAACTTTAGAACCCTGCCTGTCTAATGATACCAATCTTACTTAGCTACGACCTCTACAGCCTGATTGGTGGGCATTTCAAAAAAGGAAGTTATGTTGTCACACCTTGTATAACTTTAATGCATCAAAGTGTGAAAGGATCTTCATACTAGAGCAAATTATCATAAAAATTAAATAAAAAATTTTTGTGCGTCAAATTTGCAGGATTAATTATTAGTATGATTAAAGAAAGAATAGGTATAACATGATTGCAGCCAATAATGAGTCATTATGGTAGGATAAAATGGAATAAATATATATGACAATCTGCGACAAAGACACTTGGATATGCTGCAAATCCCGTTAATACTCATTCTCTGGAAATCTCAGCTACTCGAGATATTGTATCATTTTTGGTGCTTGCCGGAAATAAATATAACATGATGGTTGGGGAATCTGGTACACCCTGCAAGAGTGCCACCACGTTAAGTGAGGTCAAACTTTACTTGTTGGACTGATTATCTGGTACGAAAACTCCTAACCTTGAACCAAAGCTTATAAGTTTAAGACACACCTGATGCTTATTGTTTGATACCAGCAAAGCAGCAGAGCCTGGCATACTATCACATGCCATTTATTGTTTTTATTCATTATTTCTGATCTACTGACTTGAGGGCTTGGGTTTGATTCCCGGGCAAGCCACTCTGGGCACCTGCAGCTCCACCTAAGCTGCCTATGAGATTTTTCGGGTAACAGATTCTCCTGGGAAATCATAACCGTCACAGGGAAAGGAACTGGCTCCCCTACCCTGATGTGTGAATTTCATGTGCCATCGGGCTTAGTACTGGGTGAACTTGACCATCACCTACCAAACCGACCTTCGGGTTGATTACTCTGTCTATGGTTTTTTTTTTATTCAAGCCAGCAGTCATGAATTTGAAAAGATCTTGACTTATGTCACACTTTCAAACCTATTTAATGAGATAATTAGCTATGTGGTGCAGACAACAAAATTCAGGAGCCCAAGGAAGCATAAGGAGTATGACTCTTTGCATCTTCAAGCATTTCCATACTAATACAACTAAACAGTATTACCTATTTTAGAAGTTTTAAGTATAAATGTATAGCAGCCACTGGGCAATAAACTTCATTGTAGTTATTAAAATATTGTTTTTATGTGATGTGGACAGCATTTTGTACGTGATGTGGAAGTTTGTTTGTATGTGATGTGGAAGATTGTTTGTATGTGATGTGGAAGTGTCATTGTATGTAAAAATATTTTGTCTCTTATCTGTTTTTATAGTGCGTGCATGTATGTAATTTTTGTTGTAAGAGTTATATTTGACCAAACTTGACCGTTGCCACCAGGAAAATTGCCTAATTGCAATATAATTGTAAAATAAATAAATAAAAAATAAATATTCCAGAAAAATTATTACCCGAGCCCATGAATAATCCATTGGCACTGTGGGTGGTGGAACTTCTGGCTCTGGGACTATATTACCACTTTCCACAAGGCGGTTGTATACATCACCAATTGCTTCTCCTAAACTGTCAAAGCTTGATGGAACATGTGCACCTGCTGCAGCAAGAGCTTTATTCTTAGAACAGGCAGTTTCTCGGTCTGAGTTGGCACATGAGCCAGCATGTCCAAATTGCACTTCAGATGTGAACATATCTGCGATAGAAGTAAAGGAGGGAATGTGAATTAGTAGATATGAGCTACTCTGGAACTGCACTAAACTTCAAATTCTATTCAAAAACTCAAATTGAAGGCTTTCAAAATTTTCATGTTGATCGATAATTGATTTTCTTATATTAGGGTTAATGAGCAGAAAAATATCAATTCCCTATTTGGGTCACCAAATGTGATTTTCAACACCATGAATCCAGAACATATAATCCTTACATTCAACGACTACCACTTCATGATAAAAATAATGCAAGCCTATGCAAATATAATTATTAGCAACTACAATGAGACTATAATACACGGGTCACTAAATGCTTACTTCAACCTGAACTACATTTTATTTATTTACATTCAATTACCACTTTCCAATATTCTTTGGGATATTAATTAGTCCAAAAATGTCTCATGCTATTACAAAAGAATCCTGAATTACATCCACCTCTCTACTTCATTTTCTTATTTTTTTCAGTAGATAAATAGTACTTGAGGAGGATTAAAGGCTGCCATTTGTTATGATTTGTCACTCAAAATTACCGGAAATTGACTATTTGCACTATTTGTTTACCTAAATTGAAAAGTAAAGCAATTATTACATCTCTAATTATGCCACTAGAATTACATAAACATAAATCCTCCAAACAAGAGTTGTAACAAGATACTGATTGCTAACTCAGTGAGCATTGGAAACCAATATTTTTCAGGCCAGAAGTCACAACTGGTTTCTTGTTGTATAGGCATTTTTCAAATTTTTACACAAAGACAGATAATGTCCAAGTCATAATACTGAGAAATAATATTCTACAGACCAGCAAATTAACAACTCAATAAAACCCACACCTAATTTGATACGTTAAATACATGTTGAGATATTTTTAACTTTTTTAAATGATTTATTTCACAAAACTACATTACTCAGTACTTAAAAGAAAAAAAATGTTATATTTATGGCTATACAAAACCCTTCACTCTTTGGGTGATAATGTACTTTTTGCAAGATCACAATAGTAAAAACATGAATCCTACACTAAAAATAAAGTAATTACTCTATTGATGTCATTTTTCACAAGTGCATCTGTTTATGTGGCATTATATCAGACAAATGTGACTGACCTGCACAAGTTCCAATACACCAAGCAACCAAAGGTTTTGTCAATCTGCCATCCTTGAGAGCTTCACATACATCATATTCTTCCACACCACCAACTTCTCCAAGTAAAACAATCATTTTCACCTAAGATAGCATATAGAAGAATCAAATAACAGTATGAATTATGATCATAAACACAGTAAAACCAAAGCATATCACAAAATCTATTGGTTCATTTTTCTGCCAAAGAGTAAAAATTGGAAAGATTCTTTATGTGGCTGCATCAGTTTTACTTCACTCAACTCTTTCACTGTAATAGTAACAGACAATTTTTAATTGAAGGATTTTTATAAAAGGGAACCTTAAAGAGCTATTTAATTACCTCAGGGTCATCCTGATATCGCATGATGTGATCCATAAAATTAGTGCCTGGGTAACGATCCCCACCAATGGCCACACCTTCCAAGACACCATTTGTGGCCTTGGACACAATGTTATTTAGTTCATTTGACATTCCTCCAGAACGAGATACATATGCCACACTGAAAATCATCAATTAAAATCATGCAAATATCTTCTCCTGCATGATGACAAACACTGTGCGAATATTTGTGAACACCATTACACAAGTTGGGCTCATTAAAGACAGTCACTCACCTTCCTGGCCTATAGAGCTTTGAGTGGAGTATGTTGTCCATCATCCCTCCTGTGTTGCCTATCTTGAAACATCCTGGTTTGATCCCACCGACCGTAGCAGGGCCAATAATTGAAACTCCCTTTTTGCGAGCCATCAAAATAAGTCTCCTTGTCATATTTTCCGGTATTCCCTCAGCAATGATGGCAATTGTGTGAATCTAGAAAAATACATCTTACTCTATTATCTCCCATTTGCAGATTCTTATTTGCATAAAATTGACGGCAAATAAATATTTTACAGCAATCTAGGAAATTCGTTCCTGTTCCAGTTTAAACTTACCTGTGGGTAACTCATTGCTTCTACAGTGCTCTCATATGCTGATCGCAAGGAGGCAAAGTTAACCATTACATCTGCTTCTTTATTTTTTGTCATTGCATCACTCATCTTTTTGTACACAGGTATGAGGATCTCCTTATGGCCCCAATAGAACTTCTGCTTGTGATCTCCTGTAAATGGGTACACCATGGCCACAACAGATGGTTCACTTCGTCTGCATACAAAATCGAAGTCCAGCATACTCTGTAAGAAAATAAATGAAAAAATAACAGGTACAACTAAAAAAAAGAACATGCGGCATTTACAGTTATTATATTGTGGATCCACTTCATGGTAATTCATAGCGACAAAATGGTATAGCTAACCTATGTATGCTTAATAAAATTGCTTTGCAAGTAATTTTTATCAATTATCAGGCTGTGAAAATACAATTTATGGCACCCCAGAACTATAAAGCTACCAAGTTACAAAAATATGTGTTCAATTTTTCACATTTTTCACTTGCACAATAGTAGGCCATTAACTTCAAGATATTCTCAGACAAAACTATTCAAAAAACAAGGTCAAACCCTGAATATTGCCAGTACTGTAGGCACATATTATAATAGTGTTACCAGTTTTATTTAATACACATGCTGAGGCTACTGGATGCACTCTTTTCATCAATACACCTCTAAGTTAAATATGTCATGAGTCAGGTTCATTCACTGAAATTCAATAAATAGTTCTCAATCTATTATAAAATAGAGTAAGAGAGTGCAATAAATGGATCACGCCAAATACAGCAAAATGTTTTAGTTAAGATCTACTTGGAGAATTCCAAAGAAACTGTGGGAGATACCGCAACAGTAACATTTAACTAAGTCACCTGCTAATATGCATTTCAATGCAACAATTTCAGAGTGTAAAAATTATTCCCAGTCAAGGCAAATGATTTTTACACTCTGAAATAGTTGCATTGATCTACTTGGAATTAGTCAACTTAGAAATCACTCAACTATTTTGAGATGAGCACTTCCATTACATCATACTGTAGTTTTACAGCAAATGTTTAAAGCGCAAATATACTTTAAGTTTCAGACAAGGATGCAGTTGCTCAAGACTTGAATGAATTGCAGTGATATCTCAAATTTACATTTCTGACTTTGGAACTTGATGGAGTAAAATCTCACAGTTCCTCAAGTTACTCCAAAAAGTTCCTCACTCTAACAAGTGTTTTCATGGAGTTCCCAACATTGCCAAAAGAAAAATTGTTGTTCATAGAATAGAAGATATTAGTGTAGCAAACCAACATTTCAGATAATTAATCTTCATTTTACTTACCCACCTATCCATATCATAATTAGGAATAGGTGGGTAATTTAGTAGATGTAGGATTATCATGGAAAGAGGGAAGGGTGGAAAGAGACCCAGCATTTGAATAGCACTTAAAGCGCTCGTTGCAAATAATTCAGGAGATAAAAGTACAAAACTTCTGATGACAGGAAACACAAAATAACCCACACTCTTGCCTCTGAATGTGACCTCCATTCTTCAGCAAATGCATCAAGGATGATCAGACCCATTAAAGAACACTACAGGCAAGGATTATTAAGATACTTATTGCAGAGGATGAAAATATTTTAGCTTTTCGGAAAGAAAAGGTGCTTATTAATGCTGTTTTTAATGTAAAAGAGGCATGAGGGATGGCAAAGGGAGAAACTCTGAAGATAGACTGGAATGGATTGATTCATGTAACACAATTGTAGCTCTTTGCAATACAGCTTATGCAAACCTCCAATAAACCATTATTACAGAAAAAAATTTCACACCCCACACAACCATGGAAATAATATTTGAATTCAGAGAAATAGCCTTTGAAGAACATTACACAAAAACCAGGATATCTATATGATTTCTTGAAATTCTTGACATACAAAGCATGCATGTCATGCAAAGCCTAGGACTTTATTTTAATTGCACATTTTTTTCCAATAGACAAGGAATAATTATTTATGAATTATAAAAAGCAAATTTTAAAAACAATGAACAAAATTCATTCATATGCACATTTTTCATCTACCTTGCTTATGATGCAAATTACATACATTTATGTATGTCATGCAGCATAAAACAAACCACCAATATCCACTTACTTTCTCTATCATTTATGACATATAAATCTTCAACCCTCCTGATCCACCTCCCATAGTTGAAATGCCCAAACTTATCCCTGTCTTGCCCATTACTCCCAACACATTCAGTTTCAATGAACATGAATGATTCAAAGTGCATGGATAAATATTTAACTTTGCTAGTGATTATGTTCCAGTGCATTTTATGAATAAATGTACAATATAAAATTAATGTATGACTCAAGAGATTGCCTGGAGTGCATCAAAATAAATAAAATTCATTATTGGACTCACTTATACTTTCACAATACAAATAGCTAAGTGGAATGCATTAACATTGTATAGTAAGGAGCCACTCTATGTGTAAATTCTCCTATGTGTACATGCAAATATATTTTGTTTAGTTCCAAGAACATAAGAACTCAATATTTTGAAGATGGTGACTCCTCAAATTTTGAAACTTGACAAGCTATTACATTGAAAAAACTATCATCTTCTAATCCATTATTTATAGAAACAAATTCAAATTAACACAGAGCAAAAAACAAAAATTAAATTACCTGGACAGCTCGTGTCTGCATACCCCAAACGATGGCTTTCGTTTTGGAGTTAAACATGGTGCCCTTGCCTCCTGATCCTGATGCACTAGCTGTGCCTGCTGTACATACTGTTGATGCAAACCCACTGCTGCTACCAATACTCCCCCGACTACTGCCAGCAGTAACTGATCCCTTACGAGATGTAGAAGGGCTTTCCTGGATTGCAAAGAAAGGCATAACACCATATCATAAAAATGAACCAAATATTCAGATTGATTCCTTGGGAAGGGAAGGCTGGCAGTAATGAAAGAAAAGCTACCGCATGCCACAAAGTAAAGGATGCATATACCAGTCCGAATCAATCATTGCATCTTAAAGAAACTGATTCAATTAAAGGAAATGTTTTGCCAAAGTAATACCACTGATGTTTTGCAGTGGATAAGGGTGTTTTTCATACTGCAAAATCTCAGAAGATGAAGCTCAACACAAAATTTCTACATTTTAAATTATATTATTGTGAAACAGGCTTTAGTGCATTTCAAAAATTGAACTCAATAACATATACTTATCAAAACTCTTCTCTGCCATGTTCCGAATCCCATTCATGTGAGTTACTGCAAGGGTAATTAAGATAGGTTCTCTGCCAGATGCCAGCGCTAGAGCAATGAGTTCCCCACATAGTAATAGGTAATCTTTTCTGAGTGAACACGTAATGCATATATGCTCTGGGAAGATATGTAGTGTGGATGCCTCTATGTTGTTGTTCCCGTGTAGTGATTTGTGAAGATGGAAAAAAATTGAGATTCCAGCAGTGATTATATGCTTTGTGAAGAAACTTATGAAAGCAAAGGAAATTCAAGCTGACTTTCAGAAAACCCTGGGGGAATTTGCTTCTTCATATTCTACTGAGGCTAAGTAGACAAAAGATTTTAAGTTTGTTAGGGATAGCTAAGATGATTATCCATGTAGTGGTTGGCAAAATGTACCAGAATTTACCCCAGAATTTATTGCAAAAGTGCATTAAATGGTTATAGAGGATCACTGACTGAAAGTGCAAGGAATTGCTGAAGCTATATGGATGTCATCTGAATGGCATATCACATTTGAACAGTGGCATTGGTTATGAGAAAATTATCTGCTAGATGGGTGGCTACTTTTGATGTAGGATCACAGATTTATTAGCACAGAAATTTCCAAAAAAATGTTTTACCGATTTTAATAGCAACTAACAAGATTATTTTCTACGCCAGTTTTTGACCTCAGATGAAACTTGGGTTCACTACTATACCCCAAAGACAAAACAGCAGTCAAAGCATCAAAGCACTGGAAATATGCCAATTCACCGCCACCAAAGAAATAAAAGGCAAAACGGTCAGCCAGAAAGGTGATGGCTTCAGTTTTCTGGATCCGAAAGGGATTCTGCTGTTAGATTATCTCCCCACTGGTCAAACAATCACTAGACAACACTATGCTGACCTCCTGGCCTAACTACAGCAAAAGGTACATGACAAAGGCCAAGTTTGGTAAGGAAGAAAGTCATCTTTCACGAAGACAATGCACACCCACACACACATTTCGTTGCCATGGCAAAAATATGCAAACTATGATATGAATTGTTGCCAAACCCGCCTTATTTGGCTCCATCAGATTTCCATCTCTTCCCCAAGCTCAAAATTTTCCTCGGCAGACAGAGTCTCTTTTCAAACAAAGAACTAACAGCCAAAGTAGATGGGTATTTTGCAGGCTAGAAGGAATCTAATTTTCGAGATGGGATCGACAGTTGGACATCGCTGGACCAAATGCATTAGTGTACAGGAGGACTACTTTGAAAAATAAAAAAGTTTCACTGACATAAGTCGTTTATTTCTATTCCATTCCAAGAACTTTTCTAATTACGCTTGCATGGACATGATGTGTAGTCAATGTTCAATTGTTTTTCCACCATAAAGTTGTTTATGTATAAGGACGTTTTCTTTACCTAAACATAATACTCTTTCTTCTCTTCAAAATAGAACACAATCTACAAAACTGACTAAAGTGACACAGAAGCAAATATAACCAACAGTATCGCAAAAATGAACATATAGACAAACTCACCCTTGATTGACCACCTGGTAGAAGGAAATTGGCAGTGCTGAATTCAACCTCTGGATTCCTGGGGATGGCTCTTTTACCCAGTGCCATGCCAACTATAGCCGTCATATGAGTCTCAGGCCCAAAAACAAATAGGGGAATGCCCAAATTCTGACCTGTCTCCCTCATAATTCTGAAATAAAGTTTTGAAAAGAAAAAGGCAGAACATTGGTAAGTAATGAACCTGTTTATAATGAAGCAAAATAATATATGCATACATATCATAATATAAAGGGTGCAGTGCAAAAATACGGAAAAATGAAGCAATTTTTCCAACCATATTTTTTATCACAAAATTGAAAATTTTCACAATAAGTTTTGTGCTAAATTGTTTGTATGATCATAAAAGGACAGATTTATTCAATAAGTCCCTCACTTGCTTATATGATGGCCTCCATTCTCAGTCTAAAGCATTCGCAGGCCCGTTTCAACTAGCCACGGTCCATAAAGGCGAATGTCATTTCAATAAGTGCTCTCAATGATGCAATGTTTCGATGTATGGACTTGTTGGTGACCTTTTCCACTATGCTCCACACATAGTGGTCCAACGGATTTAAATCTGGGGAGTTAATAGGCCACAATTCTTTGGACTAAAACATATGAATGCTGCCCGACAACCAAATTTGGACAAAATGACTCGTATTATCCTGCTGGAAAACGTACGACCTTCCAGATTACACAGTTTCCATTCATGGCTTCACTACATTTGTCAAAACAAGCAAATAAACTTCTTAGTTGATATTTTCCCCTTCATAGAAAAAATGCAGTGGCATGACATCATCCTCACCAGACATAACCCCTAGCACATAAATATCTGCCAGAAATTTTGATCAAGAAACAACAGGTGTATCTTCGGGGTCGTGGGTGAGCCAGGAGTCATTCTTACCATTGGTTTTAGCATCCACTTTGCCCTGTTGACTTCAGGAAGCATCTGTCTTAAAATGGAGGATGTGGAGCTATTGGCTGTTAAAGAAATAATCTCAAGGAAGAAGATCCTAAGGCCAATAAAAATAATTACGAAGAACTCCTATACCGGTATTTCGGTCACCAGGTGACCATCAACGGGGAGAAAATCAAATAGGGCACTTGAACTTGGAGGAAGAATAATAAACATACTACACTCCTACCACAACGGGAAGACAACAATAATAAATTTATCGCATTACCTTTCTACCCCACATTAACCCGAGGCCTTGATAAGGTCTTTAAACAAATTGGCACCATGGTCACTTACTCGAACCGTAACACTCTTCTTACGTGTTTAGGGAACCCGAAAGACATAACACCACAGTTAGACAAATCAGGTATTTACGAAATTACTTGCTCACACTGCCAACTCTCCTACATTGGACAGACCAAACGTAATCCCAAAATCAGATTCAAGGATCACATAGCACACTTTAAGAACGGACGTTTCGATAGATCAGCGGTCGCCAAACACATTTTTGAAACAGAACACTCTATCACTCCTAACGGCTTAACATTATTAAAACCGATACAACACTGTAAACTCGATGCATGTGAGGGTTTACACATTCACTTAAACAAGAATAAACTTATGAACAATGAACCAGGCATCATCAACAGTTCACTTTTTAACTTTGTTAGTCATTTCAGAAACAGGCAGCCCCCTCCTAATAGCCTCCACTCTTCCCCCACTCCTTCCCACGTGACCTCAACAAACTCCCCCCCACCTACCGACCATCACTTAACCCCTCCCCCCTTGCCCCTCCAGATATATATACCTCACGCGCCGACCTGAACAGCCACTTGACTTTGGACAGTGCCTGGTGCACATTCTTCCTCCAAGTTCAAGTGCCCTATTTGATTTTCTCCCCGTTGATGGTCACCTGGTGACCGAAATACTGGTATAGGAGTTCTTCGTAATTATTTTTATTGGCCTTAGGATCTTCTTCCTTGAGAGCATCTGTCTTATTTTAATCATATAAGACTAGTAGCAGTGGTCCTCGTTGATGATTCAACAGTCTTTTCACTCACACCAACAATGAATGAAAATTTTCAGATCGATTGCCCTGTATCCTAAAAAATGAGCTCCTGAGTATGTTGGATGATTTAGGGCATCCTGACATTTAGAATGCTCCCAATTCCAAAGTAAGCCTCTAAACATAACACTCCCTTTGATAAATGCTGCAGTGCCTCTATCCTAGCATCCCTCTACCCTCCAACCCGGCACTCAAACTCAAAACAATAGCACAGGCATACTTCTGGCTCCTGGAATGAGCCAGGGATCCATATCACACATTAATTACCCCAATCTCCAGATATTTGCATCCACCCTCCACTCCCAAAACCTTCCATAGCAATCCCACACTTCCAAACCTTCCTCTCCCAACTCTTCCCCTCAACTTTTCCCTACCTTCCCTCTTCCATCCAGTGTCCTCATCCTCCTGTCATCTCCTCTTGAAACCTTCTCCTCAGTTTCTTCTTTCCCAAAAGGAAGGTGGTTAGGCCAACAAAAATTTAGAATATGAGCGATTGTCATTTGTAAATGTTTCTCTGTGTTTTTGTTGTCTAGTACTATCCACTTTTTCGTTTAAATTATATGTATGCATACTCATGCAAACTAATTTGAATTATATATTTTACAAACATATTATGTTCATGCACATCATTTTAATTTTTTTTTATCACTGCCATTTACCTTATTATCCCCTTTCACTCCAAGTCCATGAATGTGTACGGTGATTCTCTTTATTTAAGTCACTTAATTATATTCTTCCATCACATACAACATTAACGCATGCGCTCGTTCATGTCTTCACGATGGTTGAAAGGGAATGAGAGGCAAACGCAAGAATGCATGATATATGCATTCTTGAATTTAGCTCTCATTCGTTTGATTTCTTATGTCTTTGTAATTGAGCCAGATTTTTTTGACAATTCTCCCAATATGATATGGCACAATACTCAAAATGTAACACTATCATTGCTGCTCAGTTCACTGAGTGAACCAGGTCCCAATCATATCCTTATGGCCTGTATGTATTAGAAACTTTAGCTAATATAATGAACATGCTATTAATTTATTTAGAATAATAACCCTGATGAACATGTTGCTGTTTCGCCAATTTTCCTTAATGTTTTACTCAAATGTCACAGGCTAAAAATAGTAATTGGAATAATATTCACTATAATCTAATGTGTTTTGCTGGACACTTACATGACATAGCATTTCAATAAGTTATATGTTTAAAATCAGAAGCCTGCTGCCTTCATTCAATCTTCTTAAATGGGTAAAAACAGAGCCCCAAGCAAACTAATGGAGGTCGCAACTATTGGATGTTACCCTAAATTGACTTTATCCATTCTAATATTTCTGTACCAGCAATGAATTTTTATCACCGCAATCTGTCCAATAATTATAAAGTTCACTTTTAGTCCAGAGCTTGAACAAATGATTGCTCAAGTTGATCTTCAAATGACTACAGTTAAAAATTAATATCCTTCTCATTAGTAATTGCCAAATCACATATCATATTCCAGACTTTTTTTTAATTACTGCTTTCTCAAGTTTTTGAAGAAATTGAATCATTCCAAATTTTTTTTTATTTCAGACATGGTGGGCATATATTTTCTTACGTTTTATCATATATTGAATTTTAAGTACATTGTCTTGAGTAGACATTAAAAAAAAAGGCAGTGAATCCTGAGGAGGGAATTGATCAAAATTTAACAATAGACAGAAAAACATATCTAACTAAACTAGGTATAATCCGGCGATAAATGATAACAATTGGTCCCTGGAATGATGCAGAAGATAGTGGATATATTCATACACTGGTTTCAAAGTGTTTATGTGAGAATAATATCAATAGTTAAATTGCATTTTCAGAGAATTCTGCATCACCAAAGACAGCCTACAACTATTCTTGACAGCTGATTCCCATTCTTTTATTTATCTGTAATGGGTATTGTAGCTCATTATCATATTGGTAACTATAATGAGAAGAAACCTGTTTGTTTCTAATGAAGGACAAAAACCAGTTACATTTTAAAATTAAACTTTCTGATTCTTAATCAAAGCAAAATTTGAGTATTGAAAATAAATATTACCTCAATCCCTCCTGATAGTTGGGCCCAGCACGTCTCACAAATACAGATATGTTATGCTCAACCAATTTGGGCTGATATTCTTGAAGAGCAGTAACAATTCCTTTGAATGTGGCAGCTACATTAGTGAAGTTTGCAATGCCTCCACCAATTATCAATACCTAAATGTTGTAAAGTAAATGCAAATTTTGAAGTGAAAAAATAGATAATACTGGGTTAATGGACGTCATATCACCAAGCATTATAAAAATCACGTTATCTATAATTAATTATGCAATTTCACTTTTTAATGAGTGCATAATAGTCGTATAAACAACAATTAATCATATCTAAACATAACCTAAGGTTTTGAGCAAAATATATTTACCACTTTAAGAAATCTGGCTGGCAATATACATCCATTTACTAACAACTGTGCAAGCATAGCAGTGAGACAGATTTTAGTAAAAGAAGTGATAAATTGTATATGATGAAGAGTTAACTTATTTTAGTGCATTACAGAAAACTAATAAAATGGTGATTGCATTTTTAAATGCACTATGATACCTACTGTCAAAATTAACATTGCAGGATAAAATATGGAGAAATATTAAGAGACATATATCCAGAGCGAGAAAATGGTAGAGGCTGAACTACATGCCACTGCTATTTAAATAAAAAATAGTGCATCAAAAACGAAGTCTGCAGCAAACCTAATCTAAGGCAGCAAAAATAGGGGTATATTATAGTATAATTTCAAACTATATAAATAAATCTAATTGCTATCTGCCATCAACGAAAATTAAAAATAATACTTACTTTACCCTCTGGGTGCCTCTCTTGAGTCATAAGGGACAAAATGGTTTTGGCATATTCATAAGTCTGCTGCTCAGATGGTGCCCCTGAATATTCACCATAATTAGCCAGCTCACTAGCCCCTCCGAGATCACAGATGGTGTCACTGTAGATAACAGAAGCACCACCACCTGCTACCATGGTCCATATCCGACCTGATTTATTTAAAATTGTTAGCTGTAGAATGAAGAAAATAATGAGTTTAGAAATTTACAAATATACCAATGATGTTTTACTTACACAAGATCATATAATTAATTGATTCTTGAAACTGCAGGTTAAAACTCTAGAGACTTGATAGCATACATTTTAATCAAGAATCTAATGAAGTATGAGAAGGTTTTTGTACTGCAAATCTAAATTCATGCGAATAAAAATCAATATAAACAAACTATATGCATCAAATCTTAAAGGCATAATTAATTAGTAATTCATCAGATACCATTTGCTGTTTAACATGATAGTGTACACAATGAGTAAAATTATAATTAAACAGGTAAATACTGATACCATCAGTGTAGTTACTGCAATGATGGTTTAAGTGTAGCTCATTCAAATCAAGGCCATCACTTTTTGATCAATCATTTGGCAATCCACTTCTTCTATGGTAATACCATAGCAGAAACAAATCCAGCAACAAACAAGCACAATTTATACGAAACAATTACAAGAAAATCAACCAAAAATTAAAATTAAGTTCTATAGAAATATTAAGTAACATAATAAGCAAAGACAAAACTATCTTTTGCTTACAAGAGAATGTTTAAGGATGATAAAGTTATAAATTCACAGGAGATTTACCATCTGACATCTGACAATGCTGAAGCAATTTTTTTTGTTATTTTGACACTAAAACAGTAAAAAAATCTCTCTATTGATAATTATTGCATTTTTTCAAGTAATTTAATGCTTACATTTAAAATTAGTATGTTCATAGTACTTCTAAGAAATAAGTAAATAGTTTGGCATACACTTCATGGAATCGTTTTAGATTATTTCAGTCATTTTGAGTGTAAAGTAAACTACTATGTGACAATCTGTTTTTTTAGGGTGATGTTTACAAAGATTGAAATTTCTTTTAAATAAACAATTACCTTGAGAGAAGCCCCACTCTTTGCATCCAAATCTGCAATATATGCCTCTTCAGGGAAAGCATCACGGCCGAAGGGTGGGGGATAATCAACAGCTCCCCACTTGGAATGACAGATAAAGTCTGCTGTTGCATCAATCTTTGCAGCAAGATCCAATATAAATATTGACTGTTGATCTACACCAAGGAAAACAAGAGATAATTAAATTTCCCCAAAAAGTAATATGATTAAATTAAAATCTCAAATTCCCAAAAAATTATCCCATTGACATCAACTCATACAAGATAAGCATAATTCTCAATCACTCTTCTCGGAAGGATATGCATATAAAGACTTAGAAGACGCTGTATAATCTTACTCTATTACTTACCACCTGAGATGGGTTCAGTGATGACAAGAGGATTTATTTCCAAGTAGGTAAAATGTAAATCCACATACACTGCATACAGTGATTCAATGAACTTGGCCACCAACCTTAAACACCAAAGGAGATAGAATAAAACAGTGATTCAACCTAATGAAAAAGAGCATGTGAATCTGATGATAATTATTTAAATATAAATATTTTTCTTTTACTTATCATTATTTTTTTAAACTATTTTCAAAACCAAAGAATCTTTCATCAATTATTTAATATATTTCCATATTTAAAAATTATTTAATTAAACATCTAGTCACTCAGGAATATATTTAATTCACAAAGGGAACTTTCGTATGGTTATATTAAATGAATTACTTCACTAAATTTACTTAATTAAAAAAATCCAGCCACTCATAAGTTATAAGGAAATGAAAGAATGAATTTCCAATCTGACATAATATACCAGTATTATTCTATTACATTAATGAGCACCATTATCAATAAAATACAGCCTTACAGCTAATGCCTGTTATAAACATGTATTACTAAAATATTCAAATAGTGTAAATACTGATTGATAAGCAGCACTTTTCTCATTAATTTTAGCGAAGAAATCTAATGTATCTAGCACATTACTTTCTCCATATGGTTTTTCCTTTTATAACCAAAGACCATAAGTGCAGTATTTTTACAAATGATAGCAAGTGGCATTACCCAAGACTATCACAAATTTTTCTCAGTGCCTCTACTAGGCAAAATGAAAGAACTTCATTGAAATTTACTCCTGCACTTTATTCTTAAATTTGCATTAATTTATTTATAATCTCTTTTCTTCCAGAATGCAATGAATTTGGCCTCTACCCTATTAAGAAGAGCAAATCAGTGACAACTTTAGGTTTCCACGATGACCACATTGAAAAGGACATAAGAAATGGTGTAAACCTGCATACGAGCAAGTTAACACAAAAATGTCATATGCCACAAAAATAAAGTCAATGATTTCACACTAAAAGAATTTGTTCCATCATTATGACAAAGTCAATAACATAGAATTGGCAGGACAAAGTCTACACATTCCCATGAACATATAGCGGGAAATTGTTAACTGCATTGCACATAGTTTAAAAATCCAGTACTGGATTTTTAACCTCTTTCTAATCAAAAAGTTGAATACACATAGCACTGTGAAATACTTTTTAGTAGCACACTTACTTGCGTTTTGAGGAAGAGATGTGCGTCAAAAGGGTGTTCTCTATCTCACCAGAAGTAATTCCAATTCCATTTTCTTCTTCACGAACTGGAACATCAAGGCGCAGAGCCTTTGAATCAACATCTCCAATGTCTACTCCACCTTGGTGATGGAAAAGGATGGTGTCTGCACTGCGGTGAGAATAAATGCAAACATATGCTTCTTCATCCTGGAGAAGACCCAAATAAGCAACCAATTATCCTGTGCCAACTAAAAATCTATCATGGCATTACCCTCAAAATCTATCATGGCATTATCCTTAAACTTCATATACACTAAATCTAAACATTAAATGATAATGACAAGGGTTTAAAAGTTGTCAAAATGTCGGTTTTATCTCAATTACACACTGAAACACAAATGTACAATTGCAAGAAGCCAAAACTAATTATCATACTACACATGCACCAATGTACATTGGTACATGTGTAGTATGATACTATTAAAGTCAGAAATGCTGAGTTTCTAAAATTAAAAAATAAAATCTACAGAGGATAAACTAATAAGTACAACTACTTATACAAATACTGTGAAATTCATTTCTCCCTTATTGTTTCCACAATGTACTACAAATATACATGTGGTCGTATAGATACTCATAGAAATCAAAGCAATGTGCAACGGTTATTGAAAATTATTACAGCATGAATTAAGTACATTAAAAATTTTTAAATTAAAAGGATGCATGTGCTTTGAAATACCTCAAATTCTAAGAACTTACTGGCTTATGAGGAACAAATGGCTCGATGATAAAGTTTCTTAGTTTTCCTGTGGCTCTTCCAACCTGCAAATGAGAACAATCTTTTCTCATAAAATCCCATTTATCTCACACAAAATTTCTTTATCTATAATGATTTAATATTACAAAGAATTTTCACTTTTTTCTGATCCAGACCTTGCTCAAAAAGCTGAAAATATTTCACCAGCGCACATCTTCTGGCATATAATTCATTTTTTTAACTAAGCTAAATATGAATAAATCTGCATTAATATGGATTAATTTTATGAATTGATACCAAACACTTGAAAGTGGAAACGGACAGTGATATCATTAATTTCATTTGACATGCAAAAAGGTCCAAAGGACCATCAAATCATGTAAATAAGTCATCATGAAACAGGGGAACAATGACAGACTAATTGCTATCACTTAAATGAGAAGTTCTCTGGTAATATTCATTAATAGCACACAATTTAACATTCAAATCTATAAGTTTTAAAACATTTCCATTCAGTGTACATGATTTTTAACACATAAGAATAAATATTGGGAAATGATCTTCAACTAAACTAATGCCATATCACCATCAACATCAATTCATTAATTATTCTTACCTGAACATCCTTTCCAATTCGTTCACCAACCCAAGCTTGCACTCCTTGATAGTTCACATTTACTTTGATCAAACCAAGTTTTCCTCTGCGTTTTATAAGTTGATCAGGTTTCACAACAAGAGGCTGTAAGGTATAAAATTATTATTACAAATAATGCAATACATTTTTATCAACTTATGAATTTACCACAAAAACATACATGTGCATCTTTATCACATAAATGAGAACACACTTGTGAGAATTAATTCAATCACATCTGTGACTGCATTATGTGAGCTGATCAAATTTTAGCCACATTTTGTATAAGTTTATAATGTGTTGATCCACTGTTTTCAGAAAAAAATATAAAACTAAGATTTAAATTTCATTCAAACCAATTAATTATCTCTTCCATCCTTCAAAACAGTTACTACAAAATCATCGTACCTAAGGTTTCGCAGCGTTAGGTGAACTAGGTGTGCATTTCATCTATTTTATGTTCTTTACTCATTCGTGATTGAATTACTTTAAACAAGGATAATAAGAGCAAAACTATGCCTGAAAAACTAAAACCATAACTATTCTCATACCTGATTTACATGAAACTGCTGGTTAACATAATGACCAACTACTTTTTTGTATTGCCATGACAAATTGAATCCAAGGAATTTACATTTTGTTGACAATAACAACTCTAATCTAGCTTAAATCATGAAATTGAATGAAAACCCATTCATTTCAGTCATGACCAGAGGTTAAAAATAGCAGTAGAAATGGTTATAGCGAATTAACATTGATTACTTGTAAGCATAAAAACAACATGAAATCTTTGGCATACATGGAACTAACTCAAAGGCCTTGATAGACAAATGAGTATAACATTATTCTCCGTTATCAAGAGAACCTTAATGCTTAAACTTAATTTTATTTATGTCACCTTGATTTGTGAAAATTACTGCTATTACTCCTTACCTGACTTGCAAGCCATGGGTTATCTGCAAGCAATGTGTTCCAGTTGGTTTGCTCATCAACAGATGCAAATTGACAAGATGAGAGGGGGCTACCAGCAGCACTCAAATGCCTGTTGAGCAGACCTTTTCCAGTCGCTTCCCTGATTGCTTTTGCGGACATAGCGGAGCCTTGTTTGCTTTCAAGTCTCCTTTGGTCGATCAGCTACTTGGACCCTAAAAATTTTTATGGAAAAGTTACCATAAGCTTTGTATAACAAAGATTCCTGATGGTACCACTATTTAACTAATAGTTAAATGGCATAAATAAAATTCCAAAAGAAAACCAGATGGAATTTTTCTGTATTCTCAACAAGCGAAAATGAAGAGTTAATCCTTAAGAAATAATTATTGTTTTTTTGTAAAAGGCTTGTTCTTGTAAATTTATTGCATGCAATCAAGAGTAGCCCCAGAGATACTGTAATGTGAGAGACATTAGAGATAATTGACTAGGAACATCAACCTTCCTGAATACTGATGTAAAAATACCAATGCATCTTTCCGCTCAATTTTATTTGGTACAACTAGTTTTGTCATACCGGCATCATCCTCAGGTATAGAGTTGATGATGCCAATGCATCGAAACTAGTTGCGCCGAATTAAATTGAGTGGAAAGATATATTGGTATTTTTACTTCAGTGATAATGGATTTCCACGAAGTTAAGCCTGAAAACATCGAATAAACCTTCCTGATCTTTTTGCCAGGTGATGGATGTTGTTGATTGTCAGGGTACTTTATTTTGAGAATAGTAAATCTTGTATCTCAGTGTCCCGTGAATACCATCCAAAGAAAATCAAAGCCTTTGATCTGTTGCTAATAGTGCACATATAAACACCATGTACACTGTATCCTGCGGTTTATTACACAAGGACAACTCTTGATATAAGTGTGACACAATAAATCTCCCATATGTTTTGATGTCAAGGATGCTTTCACATTACAATTGATACTCACAAAGAATGAGTGGAAAATTAAAATACAAGATGTTTGGAAAATTAAACCATTTCCTTTAAGTAGATATAACAGTTCATGTCATCATGAACAACAAGTTATGTCACACTCTGCATTGTCATTTAATTTATCAACTGCAGTAACAAATGTACAGCTATATCGTAAAATTTGGGTAGCACATTGTCATATTTAAATAGTTGGAAAATTTAATGTCGAAGCTCAGTATGGAGTCCCTGTTTTACCCACCCTCTTCCATCATTGCTCGTCAAAATATTACCCACGTACGAAGATCAAATAAAAACTTCACAACGCGACTTGCGTGACCGCATATATCATTTTCCTTTTCGTGAGGTGTTTCGTACTATTATCCACTCGGGATTATGACGCAAGCCCGGCATCGAAGATGTAACACCACTACAATCGGCTTGTTTATAATTGGGCGTAGGGCGTACTTTATTTACCGGCATGTTTTATTACGTTACACAGATTGCCGGTTTCACCGGCACGTGGTCTGGTGTTGCCATTATTAACCGCGGGGTATTTCGCGCCACGCCTGGATTGAGACGAGGAAGAGGATTCTTTTCATTCTCTTCGTTGCATTTGACGGAAATAATCATCTCGGGCACCCTGATGTTCGAAAAATGACCGTGATATAATGATAATTTCGAAAAAGGCGCCTAAATTCAAAAGGCTTCGAAACTTGGTAAGGTTTGCTACGATAGACCGTGGCATACTCCCGTCTCCATCGGGATATCACACGCGTGACGACCGGCCAAGGGGATTCTTCCGTGCACATCGTCTCTCCTCGTAGCGAAAACATTTGAATCAGTCTTTAACGGTCACCGACACATCCGCATCCAGTCACTCCCTCCTCCTTCCCCTTTAACTTGTATTGAGCAGGAACTTGTTTGGAGCTGTGGGGAGATCTTCCCTCCTGCCCCGCCCACCCACCTTCCAGCTAACTGACCTAAAAAGTGCGTTAGCTTACCCAGGCGTCGAGCTCCGGGAGAGCCCGGTGAACGGTTTCCAGACCGTCTAAAAAATAAATAAAAATAAGAATAACCACAACGGAACATCCCAAAACCAACCTTCTCCACGCACGTGAGTCCACTCACACTCTCGAGGAATGTGACATAAAACACGTTGAAGACGCGAGCCAAGGTCGAAAATACGGCGAACTAGTAAGGTTACATGATCCGGAGCATTTTTCTCGCACTAGGGAATTGGCTTCGCGGTTACCACAGGGGTAGTGGCGAGCAAATACTAGCACAATAAACCTTACAATAATCATTATTGCAGAAGTTAATGATATGCCCTAGCGGGGTATTATGTAGGTATGTTCAGCAATGTATTTTTCCATTATCACCTCTCACCATTTAAACCCCTGCCCGACTCTTTTGCCAAAATTTCATCGAAGTTGATAGAGAAACTTCTGATCTCTGGACCCGATCAGCTGAGAAGTAAAAGGCTCACAAGGCTAAAGCCAATGAAGCTCCGGTTGAGAAATTTAGTAGCCCTAACTTATAATTTGGGCCGACTTATAATTTGGTTATTGTAGACCAAATACATCTATGGATTTCGACCCACAACATTCATGGAATGATGAAAACTGATAATGGGGATGCCGATATTAAAGTTCGCACTACATGTGTTCGTAAAAAATAATTTCACTTTAGCCGTCTCAAAGTGCTTCCATTACACGGCGACAAGAAAAGGAAAGGGCGATTCAAGATAATGTTAATTAGGCTATCGCGGGAAATCAAGTGTACTGATCTCTCTCCCCTTGCCTTTCACCGCGGACAGGAAAGAACCCCGCCCATCACGAGGAATTTCAAACGAAGGCACTGCGCCCAACTTATTTGATATCTTATTTCAGTAATTTATTTTAAAGTAAAAAATGCATACATATTACATTGAAGAATGTGGCAACAAATGGCGGATCCCGTTTGTCTGCTGGATAACGCGCTTAGCGATACTGTGATTTCTTAGAAACCCGGCATAGGAATACAATTTCATGGAGCATTCAAAGATTTTTGTTTTTATTTCACGGCGCGATAACCTGCCAGTTGTCAGAGAACTTCTAAGCCCGATTGCTAACACTACAAGATAACTTATATGAGTGACAATAGTAAACGGTAGGACGGTGCGCGCGTGCACGAATACGAATTATTACTTTGGAAAGTGATTAAGTCATCCTACACTAAGTTTATCAACAGGAAGTAAATTCAACTGATTAGTTAAGTCGATATATAGGGAATAATACTGTTGATGACCAACTCTTCTTTGCAGTGGATGCTAAGATCCTTTATATCGCTTGTTTATTAAAAAAAACCTGAAGGTTATTCAACCTTGTGAGGTTTACTAAATAAAGCCTGAATTACGAAAACGCGATTGACTAAGGATCCCCGCGTGTAGAAATACAATTCCAGCGTTCGGAATTTCCGCCGTAGCAAGTTGAGCGACAGATCCCAAAATAGAACAAGGAGGGGCAAGCAAGGTCATTAGCAACTCAAAACTCTGGAGAATGATAAATCTCGGTTACTAAAAAAAATCCGAGAAAGAAATGAGGATAATGCCAAACATTTTAGGCTTAGCGCGAGTTGGACGTTCCTCGCATTCCTACCGGTGACCAGGGCATCCGAAGAGTCAAAAAGAAAATTCCTTCAAGCTTACGTTTCGTAGAGGCGTAGAACATGCTACGTTAATTTCGATATTCATATGACTCGGTTACACGGCAGTATTCCCTTCGGAGAATTACAGAATATCCATCTCTCCCCCTTCCACTGGTTTTTCCTATGGTGCCATTTACAAATGTTACACGGGATTCACCAAGGGTAAGCGAGTTTTCTTTACAGTTGGAACATGTCTAGGGAGAAATCGAACATGTTTTCGGTGAATAAGCAACGTTACACACAGTGTTCTCTGTATCTCTCAGCTATTTTTAGGGAAACTATGAGAAGCTTCACATTAAAAGTGTTTCACGCTCCGGGTCTATGAAGTCGGACATGAAATCTATGATTCTTCGAAGCGTGGGTTTTTTTATAACGAATAACAGAACCGCTATAGAGCCTACATTGAAGAACATAATATACATAAGGTTAAAACCATAAATGTATATGATACGAGGGCAGTTAATTACAGAACCTATTAGAATAAAACTTTGCAATATCACATCACAGAAAAGTAATGATTACCTCTCTAGCATCCTTGCCCCGTACCCTAAGGATATATTCTGGACTCACAGATGTAGACGGCCAGTTCTTGGCGTTTACAAGTCTCTCCGACGCTAGTAAAAGCGTCCAAGCGTCCAATCACAACGACAAGATTATTTTACAAATGTTTGCACTAAAATCGCAGGCAGGGCAGGGACTAGAATGGACCTTTCAATTTTTTATAGGAAACTCTTATAATGGGAAGGGCACGAGTTCGAGTCTGGATCTTGAAAATAACATTTCAGTGCAACCTGGGCTTGAGTCTGTTGCGGCTAGTATGACGATGCAGAATGTAGAAGAATAATAAGAGCCTGGTTACTGAAAAGTCAAAACCGAAGAGATGAATTCGGAAAGTAATTAAAATCAAGAAATTGGAAAGAGCATTAAGTTACATTACTTGACACATGATGTTTTATTTCGCGACAAAAAACTTGCAAACTCAGACGAAGCAGTTCGGCGAGACAGAAAAATGAACGAAAGACCATGATCTTCTAGGGTGACGTAAGACAGAAGACGCAACATGGGTTCATTAACAGTAGCGAGACAAAAACCTAACACAGACGAATAAGTACGTATAATTCAAGTATGACGAGTGCTGCAATAATGCGACAAGACTTGCGTCATCATCTCAACAAAAGACTGCTGTTTTTTCTGTGCGTCTTTCAGCGGAACGAATTCAGGAGAGGAAAAAATATTGAAAATTTGATGGTTTGTGAATAAATCATCCATTGCTTAGATTTAGTCAATTGTTTACCATTCAATCAGAGAAATGCAAATGTAGTATGCCGACACATCTGTGTTTAGCGCCCTGTACATAAGGATTTCATTCGTTAGCCAAGATCAGCTCACTCACGAAATTTAACATGCGCGCTGGAAAAGACGAAGAAAAAATCAACAACCGTGAAATGCTGTCATTGTGACTGCGTAACATTCGCTACAGATAACTCTAAACCTTAAGACCGAATCTGCTTTGATAACTAGTCGTCCAGAGAACACAGCATTTCTTCTTTATTTATTTTGTCCTATTTTATAACCCCAAATACAAATTGTTCGCATTTTATGGATGTATGACTTACAAAAAGAACGAAAAAGAATATTAGGAGTATCAAAATTAAGAGAAAATTGAGTGAAACACCAGGCGCTAACTTTGGTATTACTTAATTACTCACAGTTTCCATACTTGGTTGACGAATTAGATAACACTTAGCCTTTAAATCTCCTTGCCGAACATTTTTAAGATGTCTCTGAAATAATTAACTTGATATGACATGGGTCACTACAGAGGAAGCAATACGTAACATTATGTTTTTCACGCAAGGTTCAAATTCTACACGAACGAGGAAATCCCCCAGTCGAAGCCTGTCAATCGTTAGCCAATACACTCTCACTGGTTTTCCTTGAATCACAAAGAAAGTAAAATATCGCAGGAATCTTAGTATAAATGTCGTTACTTTATCGGTCGTAGTGGACAAATTTGCCCACAGGAATTGTCAATTAAAGTCGGTGATGGAGATGATCCCTCAGTCCATCGATTCGGCAGGAAACATTTTGCTATCAGTACCGGAACTTACAACAGTAGCCAACTCCTCTAATATGAATTAACTAGCTCCAATGTAGCATTTAAGAATCTTCACAACTCACTACAACACATACCCTAAGACATCTGTTCCAAAACTTATCGTTCTGTTTAACAATATCGTTTAAGTTCATGAAGGATTTTATCAAGGGCCTTGCTTCAAAAGTGACTCACCCCTCAATCCAATTTCACCGGTTTATAGAGATTATTGGCACATTGTTAGCAATAATATCGCCATTAATTTTGTTAGCCTTGCGTTTCGCACAATATCAACAATTGGGGCCGAAAATTAAGCGCACAGATCATATCACATTCAGTCGAAGGGAGCTGAACAAACAGGGAGGAGCAAGGGCCCCACAGAGAAAAGTTTCGCTTGCGAGACTTCATTATCATCATTCCATCCCATGGGAAGTGAACCAAAAAGCCGCCGATGGATGAGGGGAAACGGGGGTGCTGACGGAGAAGACAATACGCACGTTGAAACTGAAGAAGTGCAAAAGAAATGGATCCTCACCCTAAAGCACGAGGGGAAGTGCACTTGTCCTCCTTTCCGATCAATTCTCGGGCAGGAAACTCTGTCCCTGCCACCGCCACGAAAGAGACAACCGCCGTGGACACTCGCGTTAAGTCCCGTGAAAGGAGTGCACAACACTGCCGCTCGCGGCTAAGGAAAGGCCGAGACTGGCAGTGTGAGGAGAGCCGGAGGAGAGGGACGAACGACCGTGACGTATCCACTCTTCTATCCACCTCCCTCCCCTCCTTCCTCTCTTTGACCCGCGGCGCCACCCTTTCTTATAAGAATTACTATTAGGTCGATGGCATCCAAAATAGCGCCGGATTGCTATCACGTTGTCGACTTTTTTTCGGTCTTGTGAACGTTATTCATAGACTAATGACGAACTCCCTTCATTTAAGATATTAGAAAATAAATAGGTGAACCAAAGTGAACGACATAATTCACACCATGTCAGAAAATCGGCCTTTAAAGGAAATAAAAGACAAAATATTTGACGAGCCCTTACTTCATACGTTGCCAATTAACACTCGGCGTTCTGCGTCGAACAGAAAAGGCGAGATTCAACCCTCGTCCCATGCACCCCAACACTCACCGACAACTCAACATACCGAAATTCATTCTAACTTCTATCACAGAGCTTCCAAAACCCAATTGATGCTCAAGGCAGCATTCAAGATTTCATATGCGAGAATTAATCATTTTCAGTGAATTCATTTTCGGAAAAAAAACAATAAAGGCGATGGTGTTACATCAGGGTAATTTTCCGTTCGCACGGGGCATCTGCAGATTGAGCGTCAGTTTATTTTCGGATACAAGGTTTGGTCAATTTAAAAAGCTCATCTCTCCAATTACCTCTCCAGCATGCATTTTCATAATACCCTGCAATCCTTCACACGGGACCTTACTGGGCCATCAGTATTAAGGGCAAACCTCTACTTGATCAAGGAAATGCGAACCCAGATCAGGAACTATTTTCAAGTTGTTTGAATGGTGTGCTTCATGCGTAAATGCCATGCACGCATTTTACACCAATTAACTTACGTTCAATTCCAACTCTAAAAATAATTAATCAAGTCATTTGATGAGTGGTGCACTTTTAGCGTCTGTCACTTTACAGGTCTGCTAAATACGAGTATTAAGTCAGAGTGATCACGCCATATGAAGTGATTTACCACAGTTTGATTCATTTAAGAGCTTTCGGCATTGTTCCGCAAATTCGAGGCAAGTTGCTTTGCGGGGCATACAAACCGCGTGGTTACTATAAATGGTACGAGTATCACTCACTGGTCACCTCTTTTTCTTGGGCCCCAGAATTTGTTTCGTTCGTGGAGAAATTTGCTTTTAGCTTGCAGTGAACTGAAAACTCGAAAATGCCATTGATTATCTTTTAAGTTTATGCTTACATTTCATGTGAATTTATCATTATGAAAGCTAAGACTGGTGCCCTTTATTAAGGATGATATGGGCTCTACGACAAACATGAGTTATTGGCTGATTAAAACTTCAACCAACTGAACACGTGAAACTAATAACATGTTTATTAGGTAGACGGACGGGTCCTGCGAGCATGGACCTGGAAAGACATGCTGTTGATACTACAAACGCATTGTTCACTTTCTTTTGCGATTGCGCTGCTTCTAGCCAAAGCCGTTACCATTCGCCCATAACAAAATGAGTTCAATGGCATCTCTACGATATAAATGCTTTTTTCCAAACAAATTATATCGATCGAATAGGTGCTATCTTCGCATTTACACATGGAGCAAAATACAATTTACACATGAAGCTCAAGACGGCTCTGAAAATCAATAAAAGCAGAATAAAAGAGATAAACTACGTTGATATCTGAACGGCAATAAAATCATTCATCCGATAGAGGACGATACATGATTTGCATGACTGAAATTGAACACTATGGCGAAAATATATAATTCTTGAAACAACTGAAATTTCGAATTAAGCATTTGCGCTTTTCTCCAAACGCGTGAAACAAAAACGAAAGTATCTTATAAAAACGCGTGCGCAACTTTCTTAACATAAGCAGATTTTACATTTACGTATAGGTTAAAACAATTTCATGCACAATAAACACTTTCCCCAATATCCACCGCTTCAAATTCCAGCGATACCAATAACTTATTGAGTATTCTGTTTAAATTTACTCAATTTCAGGTTAAATTTTGCTCAAAACATCGCATAGCTACGACCTTCATCCAGAGGGATGTAACTGTAACCACAGCGAGGCCTAAGAGATGGAAAATATAAAGAAATAAAAAATTGAAAAATAAAATAAAATTTAAGTAAATAATAGCTCTAAGGAACAATCAGAATAGAAAAACTTTAAATTTGTGGTTCCACATCCAACATCAACCGTGGTTTCGACGTTCAACGTCAACTTAAGGTAAAGACTTACAGATCTCCATCCATAAAAATAACACTCCTGTGTGGGCGGGGAGTGAGAAGGGCAGAGAGGGGTACCAGCAGTACAGGTGTTGGGGAGTGGGAGGCTCAGAATGGGAGAGTGGAAGATGTACGAAGTTATAGTTATTCATTATAATATGAATAAATCCCATTAAGTTAACCCTGAAATCATTCAATATACAATAAGAACAATGCTTGGGTGGGGGACGGGTATTGGGCCTCATGCCTATGCCATGCTGAAGGGCAGCAATGTCGAAGTGGTCAGTTTCCAAGTATGAGTCTTTCGCTGTTCCGGATAAGCCTCACTTAATTTTCAGGTGAGTAGTTATTATGATATGTTGAAGTATTAGAGAAAAATGGGGTACTGCATTTCCAATGATTGAAGATCACGTGAGATCACTCGATGGATCTCTTGACCAAACGATGGTTCTCTGCAAGAAGCATCCATCTCCGCGTGCGACTAGCGATATGCTAAATTGAACGACATTTAAAGAGTCGTACACATTTGCTTGCTTTTCAGACAGCTCTCAATATCCATACTATTACATGAAAAAATATTTCATGACATACCTGGATATTTCCACTCCACCTAAGTTGAATTCGGATAGAACTATGATATATTAGCTGTTGTTATAAATATGGGCACGAGATTTTTTCTACCTGTGACCGAAAGCTACAACAGTCATCAGCTTTCCTAATTCCTTCACCTCACATAATGTGATGAATACAAACAATGGAATTCATCAATAACCTTGACAAGGCCATGTTGTTCTCAGGTCCCTCATCATCTGCACCCATTCATAAAGCGATTCAAATTTCTTTTCTCAACAATTGCTTACGTTCCTCCATCGAAAATCAACATAAATTTGTGCTTCAAGTATTCCCAACAAAATATTCATTAAATCAAGAATCGATGCATGCATATGGTTGTGAGTAATTATTCAACCATCGAAATCACTCTGAAGGTTAGTTTCACGTGTACTCTCGCCTCATATTAGCTGCGGTTCATACATTGTGAGAAATGTATACAGCCCAGGTACGAAAGGCGGTATATTTCAGGTCATCAACAGAGGATACGAAAATCTACCACGACAGGAATGCACCAATAATCATTGAAATAATTAATTAATAGCAAGGAATTATCGCCGATTCAGTCGATGAACAAGGAAAGTCAATTTGGGCAACTCTTAAACCGGTCAATGAACATTTCTTGATTTGTCGATTTATATTCCCAAAACCAGAGCCACATCATTCTCTAGAAATTCAATCCATTGAATGAGGAACCTATTCAACAATATTCCTGGCTACCTAATCTCCCAATAGCACAAAAATCGATGACTGACTCGTAACGCGCAGTTGTATACTTCTATTCACTTCTTGCAATAAAAATTGTTAACATGAAACAACCTCAAGTTATTATATTTACCATGACACCATTAACTATGCCTGGTTCATTCGTGGCAAGCTCTCGGGGCTAATTATTTTTAAGGCAACCCAACGAGCGGGATTCCATTCATATATATCGATGACTGGATTTTCATGGAATATTATCTGACGGTCATTAGTAGATTACTGCACGTGGTTATGCCACACCGTTTCATGTTTTAGCAGTTATCATCACGCGCATTGGCAAAGTATATTCACTAGATTTATAACGAAAACGGAAGACCGCTTAAAGGATAGGACCATATAATTACAGTATGAACCACGCACGATCGATATAAACCATATCGTGAACTGCAGGTAATACTGATAAAGGATTACAGGATATGGGCTGGACGGATTGCCATAAAACTGTTCCTAACCTTTCTGCAAAACAGATGCCCGCAATAGACTCCCTTATTGCGATTAGTCGGCTTCTTATGAACCTCCCATTCTTTTTGCATGTAATGACATGAAAATGTGACATACATGATCGTACCGGAACAAGCACGCATACGTATTTCATGACCTACTATGATATGCACTCTTTCGAACTTACGACCAGTTACCTTGTTTTAAAACGTTCACTTCTGAAAAACTATAGTCGCTAAGTTACGGCCATATTTAATAATTTTGTCTAAGGTTGTGATAAAGGAGAAACGGCAAACGGATTCCTATGGCTTCTTAAAACGTGCAAACTAGAAGGAAATTCCGCGGGATTGCTTAATGCTTCGCTGAAATAGCAATGGTATGTAATAACTCACCAAAGTTATTATTAAACCAAACCCGTAACATTAAAATCATCATGCGTTGACTCGCAGAGAAAATATAAAATGAAGTCCTCCATGGTATGCAAAGTTTTTCAAGTAATATTTAAATTTCACATCATAGTAATTATTTATGGTGATAACATGCAGTCTTAAATGAGCGAATAAGAAAATAATATAATATTTGACTTTAATTATCGTAATAAAAATTCTCTGCATATACTTTAAGTGTTTCACGACGTGACAGGTACAAACCGATCCTTTCACTAAATAAAATCGATGAATCGGATTAAGTAATTGAATATTTGCTAATCATTGCTTTATAATATTAATTTTACCCAACAGCAAGGGGTATTGCAACATTTTATAGACATTTAAAAAATATTTACCAATGGCTCGCACTTTCAAGCCAGAAGACTTCCAACATAGATTTGTTTGGCAGATGAACCTGACCGAAGACCCGTGCATGGAAATAGTATATTTACCATCAACATATTTTCACTCGGCATCAATAACTTCTTTTACCTTCATACGAACGATTTAACCATTAAAGCTCCAATGGCATTATGGTCCACTGTAGATCCATATTTCACGCATACAAGAAATTTCCTACGCTTACGATTTCCATACATGTACTCGTATTAATGACATACGTTTTTTATTGCTAAAAATAAAATTAATAGCTCTCCTATCACCTGATGCGACATAAATAATTAGATTCGCCATCATTCATTATTTCCTCAAACTGCATGGATCTTTGAACAGACTTTACAAGGTACCAATCCTATAGCCAATCTTGATTATTTTTTAAACTTCCATCGATATTTTCGTAAATTTGGTAATCATCAACAGGAGTGAGAACTTAGCACCTAGGTGGACAACAGCAACGAAGTGCTAACCGTGGCCAAGTGAATGAGTGACTCTACAGCGAATACCGAAATATACCTTAGAACTCTGTACACTGAGTTTTTAGGTCCTGTAAATACACTGTTCACCCAAATATCGGTACAAAGTTCCATAAAAAACAATATACGAGTAGGCTATCGGATTATCACCTTACAAACTAACAACCAATATTTCACGTCCTCTTCGTTTGAACAGAATGACTAGATCCCAAATATGTTATTGAATACCCGTTTGAGCCCCATCTTGCCTTATTTCTCGATCCACTGTCGCAGCAAAAAGACCGTACCATTTTTTTAATTGAAACCGCATCTGTCACATTTTTCAATTCTTTAACGGAAATGCAGAGAAATAATGAACAACCCCTTCGCAAGAAGAGATAACATGACGCAAAGCCAGCAATGTGGCAGCCCTGAGCCGGGCGACCTCTGCCGGTGGTCTATCACGACGACCACCACGCCAATCGCACACCTACCGTCGCAACCACCCGCGGGATTATCGGGCGACGACAGCGAAGAGGGAGGGTGGGGAGATAACCCCGCAGTTGACCGCCTTGCTACTCCGCTCCCCCACCCTCCTGGGTCCACATGACGCGCCTCGTCACACCACCCCGGATGCCGTAACACCATCGCTCTTTCCCTCGGTTTATGCCGCAAAAAAGGAATTAGTTGCAGAACTATGGCCTCCATCTGTGGTGATCAGCTCTCCGTGGTACACAACTGATGCCGATTCTTTAATCCAATGGAATTGCAAACTCTTTGCAATTTATAAGCGGATTGATTATAATTAAAAAAATCCCCAACTACTAAATCACAGGCGATCGTAGTTTTAGAACATTAACTGCCCTGTCTGCGCAAAGGTCCTGAAAATGAATCATCGTAATTCTGAGCCACAGAGGATAACAATGTAAATAATATTCTACAAGTGTGTATACAACAAAGAAGCGCACATATAACCAGGAAATGGCAGCCTCACATAGGAATTAAGTGAATAAGACAAGCTACGCGGCTATTTATTAATCAGCATTCCGTTCAATGTGTTTCACAATAGTGCTACCATACGTAAAAAATGCGACTTTAACGATCCATCGCTTGAGGGTCAATTCATATGCATTCGGTGCTGATTATATTCTGTGTTCCACCAAATCTCCTCGGAGTGACTGAAGTTCGGTAAAACTGAAAATTTACGAATGCTTCCCACAAATTATTACAACTCTTCCCCAACAAAACGTCGTGCTATATTTTCCAACAAATCACTTTCATTCGTTCCAATTTTAACTGTCAGTTCAGGGCTTCTAGCCAAACGTATGATTTCGGTCAACATAAAACGTAAAGCAAATACAGAAACCACCTGGCAACTGTATATTTTTCATCATAACGAAAACTGTACGAATTCGTATTTGATCGCCACTCCAAATGAATCTAATGGGTAGCCTTTCCGGAAGGGGCCACGTGGCGTGCAGGATGCATAAACTACAGGATCGCTCTTCGGTGGGCCTCGTTCCATGTGGGCTCGTCAATTACAGACGCCAAGTGAATTTCTTCCGAAAAATCGTGCACTAAAATAACATTTGAATTATTCACAATGTACTAGAGTTGAATATTGCTAAAGCATAAGAAAGGAACTGGCCACCGTACTCTTGACTGTCACACGCCATCGGGGTCAGTACGAGGTCAGCAATAGCATATCCTAACAAATGAACCTCCGGGTTGGTTGGCTAGCTTAAGTATTTAAGTGTCAAATTCAAACGGTGACGTAAATTTTTGTACGGATGTGAATAAAAACTTAAGACAATATACAGACGACACTCGACGAGTAGGTTCAGCTCACGAGTTTGTGTTTCAAGAAATTAATGTATGGCGTAACTGAGACCTTGGACTTACATTCTTATAGATGAGAAATGCCTCTCGTAGGCAATGATTCAAGAGACTTCTGGTTCGCACATAGTCCCCTGTTCTAGAAATTTTTTTTAAAATCCAAAATTATACCCCCTCTACCCATTCTGATTCCAATTCATTACTGAAACAAGTAACAGCTGTAAAGGCGAAGCACATTTGAAGACTCATTTGAAGAAAATATATATTTACGTATATATTATTATTAACAGTTGTTTTCCGGTGAATATACGTTTTTAATGAAACTTGGGACTAACCACTGAAATACTTTTAACGCCAACCTAACACAATAACCGGAACGTAATTCTTTGAAACCAAATACGAAATGTAAAAAAAACAACGAAAAGCATGCACGAAAAACCTGGATCATTATGTCTAAGCTTCTATCGAGAAGATGATACTCGTCAATTGATACATACATTCCTTTTAAATTTCATGAAAGAATTTTTTTACTAATTCTCACAATGAAGAACAGCATTGAACAGGGGAAAATGATTGAAGGCATTGCCTTCCGGAGAAATGACATAAAATCATCCAAATACAGGCTGACACAGTAATAATTTTATCGGCAGTGTTTACCGAGGGCAAACTCATCTGTTTTTACCGTTGATATCAATTAATCAGCGAACACACGCTTAAGTGTCATTATATCGAAGTGAATTAATAGAGGGATGAACAAGAAATCATTTCTTGACTGCATGATGTCATTAGATCTTTAGATCAAGACAAAATATTTTATTTCGCTCAAGTCACCTAAATGGAAACCTTGGAAATGAAATCATATTTGTCTTTCAGTACATCGCTTTTAGGGTGTTTTTCAAATACGGATAAGTTAGGGAAAGCACGAAGAGTAATGTATTCGCTGAAGTCAACAGTTCGTCTTTAATTAGTAGAAAGGATCACAAGCACTTAAAATTCCCAAGGACTTGAAGAGATCGGCAGATAAAATATCGAATTTTCACGTAACATCTGTCTACCTAAGTGTCGCTCTCCCAAACAAGAATCCGAACTCTTAGACCTCATTGGAAAGTGGGCCCAAGGTATGCAAGCTTATGTTACGATGCGCATGACTCTAACGAGCCTTGTGCATCCGTTATAGCTCATTGACATAGTTATTTATTCCCATTTTTTTCGGGTATATGGATTGTAGAGCTGATTAATCGTTAGTTTCTCGATATTTTCGTAAATTAATGCAACAATCATGATCACAAATAATTACAAAACGAAGGCCAATCGTGGCACGTTCTCTGTGACGAAATAAATCCGCGGTTTATTGTTTAAAACCTACAGTTTTAATATCTGCTGAACACCAATCATAACAGCAATACTCACGAATAATTACATTAACGTACAATATAACTAAATCACTTCGGAAGAAGCTGTGTCACTTTTTTATTATTCCCGTAATTTAACGCTGCCTCCTCGAAATACTACCTTGATCAAAAATTTCCCGGAATTTATTCAGAAAATTAAAAATACAAGTTTATTCATCTAAATCTATATTGTCCCCTTCAAAGTAATCCCCATCGACTGCAACACACTTATGCCAGCGCTTGATCCAATCCTCGAAACATTTTTTATATTCGGTTTTCGGTATGTCCATCAGTGCTTCCTGCGATTTTTCCATTACTTCCTCTCAGCTGCTAAAACGCGTTCCCCGTAATGGTTTTTTAACTCGATTGAACAGAAAGAAGTCACAGGGAGCCAAATCAGGTGAATTCGGTGGCTGTTGGATGGTATTTGTTGCATTTTTCGTCAAAAAATTACGAATAATGATAGCACTGTGCGACGGTGCGTTATCATGGTGCAAAATCCACGAGTTTTCTGCCCACATTTCTGGTCTCTTTCGGCGAATTGCTTCACGCAAACGTCTCATAACGCCCAAATAATACTCTTTGTTTACTGTCTGGCCTTCTGGCAAAAATTCATGATGCACTACACCGTTGTAATCCATGAAAACCGTCAGCATTGCCTTCTTTTTTGACTGAAAACGACGTGGTTTTTTTGGTCTCGGCTCATTTGGTGAACGCCATTCACTTGCCTGATGTCTGGATTGCGTGTCGTACTCATAAACCCACGTCTCGTCTCCAGTAATGATCCTTTTGATGAATGTGGGATCGGATTCAGCCTCGCAAATCATGTCTTTTGCGACGTCAACACGGTCTCTTTTTTGCATGAAATTGAGGTCTTTTGGCACCAACTTTGCTGCTACACGACGGAAACCCAAATCATTAACCACAATGTCTTGGGCGGATCCATAGGCAATGTTCAAGTCCTCCGCTATTTCTCTGATGGTTAATTTGCGGTTATTGACCAACATTTCTTTTACTTTATCAATTTTTTCACCGACTTTCGATGTCGATGGTCTGCCACTGCGTTCATCATCTTCGATTGACTCACGACCACTTCTGAACCGCTCGTGCCACTGGTAAACGACCGTTTTTTTTAGAGAATCGTTGCCGAAACACTTTTCCAACATTTCCAACGTCCGTGCGCCACTAAATCCGTTTTTTACGCAAAATTTAATACAAGTTCGTTGTTGCAAATTTAAATCCATTTCTGAAATTGTAAAAAATCGCCAACACACACAGAGATAGATGTACTCTTGGCTACGTAACTTTTGCAAATGTCAAGTTATGACACTAAGATTTAAAGGGAATATCAACAACAGATGTACCAATTTAACAAAAAAAAAGAACTCAAATCGGAACGATGGGAGCGGCACACGGTGGTTATTCCGGGAACTTTTTGATCAAGGTAGTATATCGAGAGAACTGTTGTTCTTGTGCAGTGACAGTTAAATGATTAGAAGATGCTGTACGTACTCACTCGAAATATGTACGAGTCAAAATTGCGATCCGTCAAATAATTTTTATTAACTCCTTAGAAGAAGTATAAGCCCCTACTAGCGAGTTACTCATTATAATTGATTACGTAAGAATCAAATACCCTTTGTGACGTTATTCGTGATTTATTACGACATACAGCGATAAAAGGCCATTTTACTCGCGTACGCACTTGGATATTTCATTTCCTAGATTCGTAGACTCGTGGATAAACTCAGACAACAACCTCAAGGACAAGCTCTGTACGTGGTCCTTATAAATCGGTTTGCCAGATAACAGCAAGCCTCGGATTCGGTCGATATCTTCTACATTTTTTGCCAAAATTATCTTCATATGTTCAATATTTAGACAGGCAAGACAGTTTTTCCTTCCGTCATCATGATCATGAAGTGACAAATTGATGCACACATTTTGTTGACTGATACCTCCATGTTTCAAAACTGTTTGATTTTTCGCCGTCTCATCCTAAAAAAAAGTGAGGACACTGCAAACGATCTGGCATAGAACAACGTACAAAATACTAATAAGAAGACGAACACTCCTAGGATCTCCTTTAATTTTTTATTCAGAACGATTGTAAGAAAATATTGGCAAAGAGAGTTTTAACATTGGAGAAGTAGGGCGCTATGAGGACTCAAGTTAATCGCATTGTTACAAAACGCAAATCTTTCCTAATACCGAATCACATATTGAAGTAATAATATACTATCGAAAAGTTCTTGTTGCACGACAAATTGACAGCTAGATGTTATATGCAACCCGACTTCGACTTTGCTCTTTACCATTCATTTCCACGAAATACCATTTATTTTCTCACAGGAATAACTTACTAAATAATATACCAAATGTTTTGCACTCTTCCTTGGCAGGTATTAACTGGAATACGATGACAAATTTAGTGGTTCTACAAGGGGAAACTAGCAATATTAAACTATGGTTATTAATAGGAGGTAGAGTTGTTCATCGGATTTACATAAAGCATAGCATGGTGACAAAAAGGTCAGATGAAAATATTCAACCCATTAACATGCTACTATCATTTCAAAAATTAGTATCTGGCACCCCACCCCTTGCTTGGGAAAGATAAACTTATTTTTACGTTATTTCTAGATTTGATTTATCATTTACAATATTCACTTTTCTCCTGAAGAATAGTACATTCAGCTTTGAAGAGAATTTCGTATGATTCTGTCCTCTCTCCTTGAACTGGAATAAAATATGGCACAGGGGACACCAATAAAATTGACATAAGCCAGCATTACGTTCAATGCAAGCTCGTTGACGACTTGGGTAATAGTATAAAGCTCACCAAGAAATAAAGTTGCATATGCGTGTACTCCAATAATGTTTAAAACGACGGAGTTAATCTTTGCCAAAATTTCATTAAAAAAAGTCTTAGCAATCGCATTTACAATGAGAGGACATGATAGGCAGATTAGTGCAGTGACATAATCATCCTCACTCATTTCCCTTCGACTCGCCCTGGAGTCAACTATTAATTATTGGATGGTAATATACACATTTTTCTACTGACAAACCGCTATCAAAACACGGGGTTACCGATCAGATTACCCTCCATGTTGTTCAAAGGCATTAGAGTACATGAAGGTTAAGCAACGAAGTCTAGCCGCATAAAGCTTTTCTTGTTTGCGGTGCTTTCGAGTCAATGTCTGGAGTGCATCCATCGTAGGTGCAAGGAGAGGATCGATTCTCCATGGCGCTTGCCGCCCCGCCCACTTATCTCTGCAGCTTCGGACTCAAAACATCCCGGCCAGGAGTTTCACAGGCATCGCAAGCCGTCCATCCACGAGCACTCTGGCCACGCACGCTGTGCGAACTAGGGCGTTCATTCTATCAGCTATCACAATGCCTTGATCGCTATCCCTCCTATTCACCATCTGTTGCGTCTTCCCGTGCCGGCAAACCTATAGTTTGGACCAGTGTGATTCAACTTCCTGTTCCTTCTCAAAGGACTGCCTTGTAGATCGCTTAAATGCGGCATAACTTCATTTCGGTTAATAATTTACCATCCACCTCCCAGGCATCCCTGCATTAATGCCTTTGCACGTCCCACTTGTCCACCAGATGCTCGACTATGCCGTTTGCACAATGAGATCGCAAGGAAAATTATACTCACTCGAATGAAAGTTTACAACGGAAGTCCTGTGTTCCAGGTAACACTAGCTACGAGCAGGAAAATAATGACGATATTAAGGCAAGGAAATAATTTACAGAAACATACGGTACGATATAGTAGCTTTAGCGATTAGTTTTCCTGCAGATACTTGCCAGTTTTCGGTTAAACGTTACAAACAACAAAATCGCTTGACTTAAAAGAACGAGAAATACACATGGATCAGGCGATGACAACGGCCTTTGATTATAACTAACATTAACAGCATCTATGCAATGTATGACATGATCCTTAATCCACAGTAAGAGAATGAGCGATACCTTTCACAAAATCACTGGTCTCGTTAATGATTATACCATACGTTCACCCAGTTATCAACACCCCTATTTTCAGGCCTTGATAAAACAGCTGTCACACGATATTAGAGACTGTCAACCACACCTTTCACCTCACTGATGATCAGCATCGGCGATGCCGTCCGAGATAATGCATTTCATGTGTACATCTGAGACTCAATTCTCTAAAGCATACAAAAACCTTGACGATATATACATTACCTGGGCCCGACGGACCCCAATCTGTCGAGACTCAATCACTGCAGGATATAAATTTATTCTTAGGAGTGACAAGATAAATTAGCACAAATTCACCATGTCACTCCACATTTCTCAAACATTGCTTCATAGCACTGAGACATTCGTACAAGTAAATTCAGAATTACACTTAATTTACATCACTTTTTAAAATGAACGCAAGTAGCTTCTCGGAGGTAATTAATCAAATAAACCACAATGCCTAACATTTAACAAAAATAACCACATTCATATAAGACGCTAGAAATTATATTCAACGGAAAAACTAAGAGCCATGCTTGAAATAAAAACGTTTGTCTTAAAAAAAATAGTATTTAACGAGTTAAACTGCATGCACTGTATTTTTACTGTATATATCAAACGCATTTTTACATTTCTTCGCCTAGCTGAGGGATGGTTTCCGATGGTTACTGGGAATTCAGTATCGATAAACGCTTGCCGGGAGAATGCATGCACACTCAGCAGAATAGAATGTTCACTATGAAACCAATCTATGAGAAAAAAATCGAACAGAACCAGAAAACGGAAAACATTTCAAAGGTTCCGTTTAGTGATATAATATCTTACAATGAGGAAACATAGCAAGTCCATTGGGAACACTTTCCCTGATAATTGTCAAAAGATAACAAAGCGATTAAGCATACTGTTTTCACAGGACTTTGTGAATTATTTATCAAGCAGTAATCCAAAGTGGCTAACCAGCATACTAATAGGGTGAATGCGATCCTACAAGAAAAGGTTATTGACCATTCCATGAGCCAACTTTTACCCGAAGCTTTACAACAATTCATACGTACATAACCTTCGTTGGAGGTATACTGTAGGGTTAGTGAATTGTAAATGAGGGAAAGGCCATATCAGCCCTATCATTTTCTGATTGGATTTTGTTGGTTGGATTTTTGCTTTCCTAAGGATTTGGAGTGAATTTAATATTTTCGGATGTGAATAAAGGATTTATGGTCTTGAATTTTAAACACACTAAATGCAGAAAAAACACTTAATTTCGTTACCTTACGTTTTCATTAATTAATAAAACAAATGGTTGGACTATTGCACTTAAATGTATGGCGAAAGTTAGAAATAATAATGAATTAAGGTTTAACTACATGCGTTTTGGTGCCTCAGAATTTTGAGTACATATTTATTAAAGTGAAATTTTGTTACAATTGTTCTCACTACGTATGACACAAACCAAATAAATCATATTTTTCTTAGCTCGAATTTGATTCTTAATTTGCATCCGCTTGGTCTTACATTATCAGCCTAGAATATTTTGACTCCTTGTGAATAACAGAGCATTAAATACTTTCGGGGTAACAAATGTAGGAATACTTCGAAGAGTGCATGGAGAGAGACAGAAGCCTGCGGAGAACACTTACTAGAAGAGAACTATTGATTGGACATATTCTTAGGCAAAATAGTTTAACGAAGATCATCAGTAAAAGAACCGTGGGAGGGGGGAGAATTCCAGAGAAAGACCAAGGATGTACTACGAGAAGCAGGAAAAATTTCGGAGCGTGGAGCTAAATAAGTGATTGGCAGTAATCGCGATAGTCTGGACAGATACTACAAACCAATCCTCGGATTCCTAGCCCGTGATGGCGAATAAAAATGTATTTATAGACAATAAATTTAAGTCAGCACAAATTGAACGAGAAAATCTCGGTGCTTATAGTACTGGATATTTTTTACCTTCTAATTCCGCCCCAAAACATTGGATTTTGGTTTCATTCAAATCATCTTTAATGACCGTGATAGGACATTAAGGATCAGGTCCTTTATAAATTCTTTAATCAATTTGGCATGCACATATCCCGTTTGCGAGCCGGTTTAAGGAAGAAACAACCGAAAACATAACCCAGCTGCTGAACGCAAGGTCTTTCTTTCGAGAGACTTCACTCAAGCATTTAACTTCCTTCCACGCTATTAATAGTGTCCGACTTCCATTTCATTTATAGCACGAAACGCCTTAGGTTGTGCGACTGGAAAAGTCGTTCACTTTTCGATCGCCCAGCGATGCGTACCGTCTTTCCCTCCACTTATCAAACATACGCACTCGCTTTCCATTTCCACGTGACAGTTCGAGGGCTGAAAAGAGTCGTCAGGGGCCTGATTCGAGGCTTCCGTCGAAGGAATACCAGTTTCTCTTCATAGAACTGGAACGAGTGGCGACCCCGATGGCAAAAACGAGGATGGGTCCCTCCCCTGCCCTTCGGAACGCTAGCTGTGCTAACTTACCCGAGTTCCCTTTCCGAAAGGGTGAAAGCAAATCACTCGAGGAAAGGGAGGCGGCGGGGTGATGGGGAAACGCCTCCTCGCGAGGGATGAACCTCCTCTTTAATGAGGTCCCTCTCCCGATATTGTCCAACTATTCACTGCACGATTCTCATCTGTAGTGTTCGGGCACAACTGAGGAAGGGAAATAAATTTAAAATTGTGTGTTTCTCGTTCTCGATGAACCTACTCACAACAGTATGATAAGCATGGGGAAGACTACTGGCCATTAAGTAATCTATATAACTTCAATCCACGAAATTCATATTGATGATGTTCCCGGTATTTCCTGAGGAGTAGCGACTATGTTTTTATTACGATGTTCCAAAGGAGTGATGTCATATCGCACCATCAACTCGGGTGGGGGAATTTATGGACAACGTCCGTGAAAGCAGGGTCTCAAACCCAAAACCTTAGCCTGAGACCTGAGAGGCCAGCGATTGCTAAATTCACGAGGCGACGCGGAATGCACAGTATACTGCACTAGTTACTAATGATAATTTGTATTATTATCAAAGTAATGAAAAAGGAAGTTCTTCTTGAACAAGGGAAAATAATTCTGACTTAAATTGAGTTCGGAAGGTTTCATCATCGAGATGGGAGTCAAAAAATGTCACTTGCCAATTAAGAACTCCTCTACTTATCTCATACTTGACTTGAAATAGGTTTACGTAATGTCTTATCGGTAACAGGTCTCCTCAGCCGCAATGGGGTTCCTTGTATTAGGGTACACAGTTTTCCCAAATGTCTAATTTTATGAAATATCATTCAGTTTATTCATGAAATTCAGCTCAGCCGCCCTGGGAAAGCCAGTGCCAATCATATCAACCAATTTTATCAATAAAAGACAATCTGGCCTCAGTCGATCGATGATAAATGCTCGGCTTCTTTCGCAGTTTACCCTACTGAGGGTCGGCTCATTTTAGTACACGGTGTACGTTTGAAGATGCATTTTACACAGCAGCAACTTGCTCCGCAGCCTTTTCAGCGGGGAAGTGCTTAGGAAAATAAGGTCAAATTATTAATATATTTTGGTTCATTTGACGAAATATTGATTCTTTCATTCACACACTTATAATAATACCGTTTTGTTGTAGGCACGCAAACAAATGATAGCTAAAGAATTATTTGCGTATAGAAATCCTTTCAGATCATTTCTGTTTATATACGAAATATAGAAATACATTCACAAGCAGACATGAGAAATAAGAGTCGGTTACGAATCATTTTACCCTCTTCATTCGATGCCCCGCTTTACTCTATCCAGCAAAGGGTTCGGAAGAGAACAAAACCAAAGAAGACTGTGTCCAGTGGGTGGACCACTCTAGTTCAACTAGCACTCGTTTAGAATCTTTGAAAGTAAATAAGAGCATCCGCCCTTGAGAAAAAATTAAATTTTCGGTAGAAGTACTTTGAACTTTTTGGAATCCGTGCGGCAAACGAATTTCTCAGGCGACGCCATCCTGATGATGAACGTGTATGAAGAATATGATTTTGTCGGCGTCTGTGTTGATGAGTCGGTAGTTCTGATGTTTTCACGAAAAACTCATAATTGATGGCATACTTACATATGACATGCTACATACATATTATAGCAGTATGCTATCAACTCCTTAACCATATTAGGTTTACGCACTTATTCAAGCAACTTATGCATGCCATAGCGTGAAGGAAATACATAGAATTTGTAATTTTCCACTTTGATTTAGTCCGCATAACAAGTTTTGACTGCAATACACATCATCATCAGGTATCTACATCGTAAAAGGTAAAAATTCATTCTTTAAGTACAGCTGTTCACGTATAATTCCAGCGAACATTAAAAACCATGACTCGTCAGGAATGGGGCAAATGATACCTTCAGCTGTCATTTTACCGCTTATATGGTCATTTCACCGATCCCTGCCCGTGCCCCTTCCAGTCCGTGTTAAATTGCTTTGTGTAGAGAAATAACGAATGATGATGATAAAACGGAATAGAAGATTGGTTTTAGCTAAGGAGCAGTAATGAGTGATCGAGAGCTAGGATACTATTGTTCACAATTTAAAAATTACAAAGCTGCTTTACCAGACCCGAAGAAGTACATGGATGCTGCAGTTACAAAACGACAGAGAAATCCGTATTTTGACTTTTCACCGATTTTGGTAACACTGTTCAATGATAATACCAGGTGTGTTCTCCAGCATATGAAAATAGCACTCCATAATGCAGACTCAGAAATAATATTAGTAGAATTTATAGAAGTTAGAGAAAAATTTCGTCTTCCCGTTGTATTGATTGGTACGGTAGCCACACGTGAATCAACGGCCGGTAGTTACGGCTGCGCAGACGCGGAGCGATATGATTGGCTGAAGAGTAGATTTTTGTTATGGAACGGGATCAAAGACCGCTCAAATGGCCAAAGAATGGATTCGACCCCTGTCTTTGTTGCTACAACTAAATATGACAGCGTCAAATGATCATTGAAAACCTATAATTTGAGCTAATACCGTCGCTATCCCTGAACTAGTACAGAAAAATGACTCGCGTAATACGGATGTCATTTGGTACCTCATAGTAATAACCAAATGGTGATAATTTCCCACTATATTGTGGAAATTTTTTATCATTATTGTGTTAATGCCACCATATCACGCTTGGAACAATGCAATTCGTTTGAACTTCATGAATCAATAGCATTCGCATCGAGACACATTGAGTGGATAAATCGATATCAAGATATATTCATCACATTTAAATCATAAATTTGCATAACTTAGAATCTGACTACGCGACGAATAAAGTACGTATATGTATATATTCTGGATAAAGCATATGTTTGTAGACACTGAAAAATACCATTGTCAATACGTATTGATATTTCTCATCGTACTTTTCACGCGGTTCACTGTCTTGTCACGATGTATTTCTTTACCATAAGTACAAGTAACAAATATTAAATTTACCAGTCCATATGAAAAACATACACAACTGGTTTCATTTAAACCAACTTCACATCAACAACCATGCATGCTTTTCCTCTCGTTCACATTTCTTGGAATGCTAGCAAGTTAAGACTACATTAAAGCTTGAGCGATCTTTCCGATTCTCAATAAGGTTAAAACGACAAAATAGAAAAATGACAATTTTCGCAGGCCGTGGAATAAAAACTAATTGAAGCTTAAAAATATTAGATAAATGTATTTCTATTGTGCTGGTTCACCAATTGTGATAAAATGAGGGAAATAATATTATGCAAATTTTAAATGCAAATAATAGTCATCCAATCATTCGTCATCATGATAGGAGGAGAAATAGCCGGTGACTTACAATTATTTCTTTGATCAATACAATAAGTATGCATGAATTCCCCTAGTCTCGTTCCACAATGACCCTACAAGTAGCGAAATGACTTGCCTTTTTGGAATACGGTTATTATTTACAATTAGACAGTTGGAATACTCATTCTTGAAGGGGTCCAAAAAACTCATGGAAAATTAGCCATGTTACACCACGAGTCGGACCACTACCACAGCCATGAAATTGAAGGTTACTTTTTGAATTAAGATGAATATTCTCAATTTTTGCCTAAATTCTCTGGATTGAATCTCCTGCGTCCACCACGAAATGTGATGCTTCTCAAAATTTCTAAACTGCTCAACGGATTTACTTTATGGTTGAACATCTCGTCTGCTGTAACGGATCAGCAACGGTAAAAATAAAACGGGAGACTGAAAGACCAAATATAACGAAACCGTACCGTCTACAAATGAGGATAAGCCAACATCCTGAGGCCTCTCAACAAAAGGAAATCTCCATAGAAGAACATACTTAATTGCATACGAAAAATCAAAATAATTACTAAACGAAGAGTGATCAAGGAATGTAATGGCCCACCGCTGAACTCATGTAATCATACAAAAGTGAGGGCCGAAGAGACTTCTTGTGAGCTTAATTTAATTGAAAAGTACACATTTACACACAGAATGCAGAGAAATTATTATTTTTCGGAACTTCATCGAAGGTATTAGTTATCATTTTCACATTAAAATGCAAGAAATAATTAACGGGCTCAAGAGAAGGATGAGGAAGAAGTTTGTCTAGTGCAATGGCCCGTACAAGTTACAGAATAGCTCCCGGATACTTGGGTATTCTGCTTTTTTTTAGTATGGGGATGCCTTTTCCTAGAGAGTTAAGTGAATTAACGTATTTAATCGCGTACTCCACGCAAATTTGTCCCCAAAACCCCGGTGTAAACAACAAGTTGAATATCGTAAATGAGTAGCGTTGTAAACGCACCTTTTTATCAAACAAAAGATACCAGTAAGCAAATATGAAAGGAAAATTAATTCTATCTTCGGGTGATTTACAAACTCTTTCCCGAAATTGGTTGGCTAATGAAACAGGAAAATCATCCAACCAGGACAATATTCATGCGCCGTTGATGGCCTGACCACCCTATTGTGCTGCTATTATTGACATCGGACCTAGAATTGCACCATACAATCAAGTATCACGGTTCACGGCAATCCAAGTCCGCGGTAGTCCAGTGCGCGGCAGTCCACACTACTGACCAGAGGGCCCGGGTTCAATACCCGGTAAAGCCTCTCTGGGCACCCTCAGCACCACCCAGTCTCTCTGATTTTTTGGGCACCAGATCTTCCTGGGAAACCATAACCGGCTCAAGTAAAGGAACTGGCCCCCTACCCTGATGTGTGAATTTCAAACGCCATCGGGCTTAGTAATGGGTGAAATTAACGATCACCAACCAAACCGACCTTCGGGTTAACTCCTGCGTTTTTAATTTAAGAAAGTGTCACACAGCACTCTACGCATCGGCGGGGCGACAATTTGGAGGATCCTTAAGAGGAAAAACACGCTATGGATCTTCGTCCTGATGGCATTCGCAGTAAGCGCCTTCGCGATCACTTCAACTAAGAGCCAGAGATCCACGGGACCATTTCCATTATTAAAGTAGCACACCCCCACAACAATCTGTGCTAGCAAAACAAACCAACGATTCACAGATTTAATCCATTCTTAAAACATTGGTTGTTGTTTTGCATGTTAATTTCCTTTAATTACCGCACTGCTAATAACAAGCATATTGTATTGCACTATTGTTAATACAATAAGTTATTACTTAAGACTCCACTCCAATGAAGCATTCACAGTACATAATGAAGCAAGATCGGAGCTGAAAGAAGTGTGAATCAGCCAAAAGGGGGGTTAGTACACATCTCGAGGGATGTATATTACCCTCAGGAGTAAATCGTGCCATCAAAATTGTAATATAATCTAAATAATATTCAATATTATAAATACCCGCGCATCTTGATTTTGGGATATCTATTCCTCATTACTGATTAATTATTTCAATTACTGACGGTCAAACACAATACTGATTTTTCAGACTACCACACTTTTGCCTAAAATACAAAGAAATTTACTCCTAATGTATGAAAAATTAAATTCGTTAAGAAACTGTTACAGGTCAATGTTATGTATCCCTTGAATTAAAATTCTATGGCAAAAAATAAAAGTCAACACTAATATTTTTCAGCTTATCTCAGGTGCCACCTCGAAACTTGAACGGTACACAAAACAGCTAGTATTTAATAAGACAAATTATGAATTCCCCAACCAATTTCCAGCTTAATTCCAAGAACATGTTTTCATAGAATCATGTGGTTAATTGGAAGCTATAGGGTGTGCATCAAGGGAAGTTTTTACCCATTGCTTCGTAACTATGTAGTTCAGACCACATGTTCTGGGGTGAAAACTTCTTATCACAAACCCTATCACACCCTGAGGTTAGGCACAATCTTGGTAAATCACATAGAATAAAATCAAATAACACTACAATGACCTAGACAGGAATGAAACGGACAGCTATCCTCACATCAAGTAGTTAGTTTCATTGAATATAATACGAACTTATTCCATTCAGTAAGTGTATATCTAACAAAGAAATTGAAATAACACGAGTAGATATATGAATCTTTATAACTTCCGACAATGGGACGCAAAAATTACTTTTCCTCGAAATTCAAAGAACAGAAAATGGAATCCAGAAAGCCTAAAGATCTCTACCAGCCGACGAGCACTCTTTCGTAACCGCATAATCGTTACAAAGAATTGTCGAAAAAATCCAGTAATGTAGTTATTATTACATATTTATTGTAACAGCCATATCAGCGATAAAACATATTAATAAGCGTTACTTCATTTGATTAAATCGTTTTTGTGGCAATCGTACCACTATAAATCCTACAAATCAATCATAACAGCATGCAAAAAATTTTTCGATCATTTACGAGGGTGTTAACGGTGAAAAATAATACACTTTTAACATGATATTAGAAAGTACAAATAGTCATAAATATGATGAATAATTTTAAGATAACTTTTAATATCTTGAAATGAATATGACCATCTGAGTGTATTGCATTTGAATCTCAGGCGTGTGAAAAATGCAGAGGAGTCGCTACAGATACGGACGTCGGCATCAATTGATATCTATATCTTCTGTTCACCAATCGTTCATGTATTAAGGTGATCACATTCTGGGAGACCTAGCGGGACCAATAACAATAAAATTCGAATATGCACACAGGCCTTACAATATTGAAAAGTCAATTTTAGGTAGCATGATATAATTAATTTACCATAATCTCACATAACTTCGACCTTCATTCGCTCATGATCTTGCTAACCTTGATTTTAGATGTTCAAGATAGGTATTAAAAGTATCGGTAAATTTTTTTTCTTGACGTGTGTGTCAAGTGCTGAATTCAGACCGTCGGTTAATGATGAGTATCATCGCAGATCGTATTGGTATTGATAAGATGGCAAAGCACACTATTATCTCTGAAAATTTGGCGATGCGAAAGATCTGGCCTTAACTCGTCCCGAAGGTCTTGAGCACTTGATGCTCCAAGGTGACCGACTGACCTGAAGGAAACCGGAATCGCGACGATTCCCCAACCCCTTTTAAGTCTCAGCTTGGCACCTGCAGACTATTTCCCACTCCCAAAAGTGAAGTCCTCACTCAAAGGACACCACCATGGGACCCTTAGTGCTGCCAAAAAAACTTGCACGCGTACCCTTGAGGACCTTCCGGAATCCGCCTACCAGGGAGCCTTCGAGTCGTGGAAAAGCCGCTGGCAAAAGTGTGTGGATACTCAAGAGATGTACTTGGAAGAATTTTGAGGCATTGTAGCAATATCTGAAATCAATCTATTTCCCGAAAATGTTCCCGATACGTTTTACACCAACCATGTATTTCAACAATTTTATATTCCATCTGAAAGTTATCGATGTGATTTTATGAAATTTATCCACTTTTCCATTTTCTACATTTCATGAATTTTCTTTCTGTTTGGAGATTTTACGGCATATGGCCACTGTGTCGGTTATATACACGACGACTATGCTTTGAAATTCAAACCGTCCTTTTAATTTCATTTAAAACCCTCAAATTTTAAAAATATATCAAATCAGTGCACTTAACGCGGGGAAGTGGCACAGTTATTCCTGTTCTAAATGACACCATGAGCATTGAGGAGTAATGGTCTCCTAGTTTAGCGTGCGAGAGTGAAAACGTGTTTTCCTTTGGGCGTGTCCATGAAATGCATCCAAATGAGAACGGCCCTATAACAATCCCCACCGCCAGAACCTTTCGAAAACCACTACAAAACTATGTCTAACCCACGTCAATGAGTGATATAACACCAGGATCTCGAACCTATCCTTGAGATGCCTGACGTCACACTGAATTATAAGATTAACAAGCGAGTGATTAGAACGGAAAACTATAGCAATGTACCTCATGCACTCCTTATTCTCAACTGACAAAACTCAAGAATTCAAGCAGTTAGGCATCGTGATGACAGTAGCACTGCTGTTTGTACTTCCGTTCAAACAAGAAATTTCGTAATTTACGAATTTACTTACTCATTGCGAAATCACGGAATGAGTGATCTATCCAGTAAAAATTTTAAACTGAGTATAAAAACGTCATTTCATAACCTATGGAGCCAGAAAATTGATGCCAATAAAATTCTGATTCTGGATGCATTACAGGTAGAAGAAAATATTACTGAAACAATCACTTCGCCTTTATTTCGTATGACTTTCAACTGAACATTCGTCAATTTATTAAACTGAGGGCCTTTCCTGTTTTTATTCCATTATTAATAGAATTCCAGAGCACTTTCGCGACACACTGAACTGCAGTTTACACAAACATTTTCAGATTTTCAATTTACAGCCCGATGTAGACAATTTTCCAGTTGTTGCAAGATTAAGACAGAAGCCTACAACACACATCCGATGACGCCTTTCACGTCCGAAATACAAGGCCTTAGTATACGCAAAACTCGGAATAGAATTTTCAACAGCAATCGCATAAGACAATCATTTCCTCTCTTGAAATCTGCAGTTTGGTAATTTTATTACAAATTGGAAACTTAATCTTTCAAATAATAAAAAATTATTTTACAGGGAAATAGGGTAGTGTACGTAGCGTGTGTGTAATAACACACGTACCGACAACTCGCCGTATTAGAATATTCATAATTACATCCGTAGATTAGGTTAAATTTCTACTGTAAAATTCCAAAAATGCTTCGAGTCAATTAATAATGTTTATTAAGCATAAACAACATAAATATTTAATCCATGGCCAACCACTTGTGAAGGGTAGATTTTAATTTGTTTAAAATAATAAATAAATTTACTGATTGATACATATATCAAACATTTATGAGCAATTAATCCAAAAATTAGAGAGCCTATTGCTGAAGATAATCACGCATGATCATTTTTTTACATTCAAATTGTAAACGGAACCTCAAAAAACCGGAATATCCACTGAACTGAATCTGAAATACCCTCAACACCTTTTTATGGAGCTAAAATTAGATGACACTTAAGTGAAAACAACTCCTCACATTTAGGAATCTAAAAGTTGAGCATTGCTCCAGTCAGTTATGGACAATTACCTAAATAGAAAGTTTCAATCGTTCAACTGGAATCGTAATACATTGAAAAGAAATCATAAGAGTATTACGAGAACACAGGATATTGTGATTTCAATTACAGGATTTAGAAAATACCACATTGGCGGCAATGGGATCATAGCATGTTTCTCTATGGTCTCATGATTTCTTTCTCCAACTTTGAAAAAGCAGGCATACCTTTCCATGATAGTAACTTCTAGTGGTTATGGTTGTAGTTGCAGTTATTAAACAGAAGGTCATAGCGATGCTAGCAACATTAACGACAAATGTAAGGAAAATGGTTAATAAGAAAAAAAAGAGAGTATGATATTATGAATTAAAGGTTAAAGGATCAACATCACATTGGAGGGTGAAGTGATCGAACAAGTACAGAGCTTTAGGCATTTGAGACATGTCATTGCTGAAAACATGCCCTGTTCCAAGAAAATAAAATCAAGAATAGCTATAACAAAGGAGGAATTTAATAATAAGAAGAAACTACTGTTCGGACCTTTAAAAAAGGAACTGAGAAAGAAATTGGGAACATGTTAGATCTGGAGTGTGATGTTGTACGAAACAGACACATGGTCTTTGTGGAAAGATGAAGTCAAAATGGAGGCCTTCGAAATGTGGATCTGGATGGGGATGGAAGGAATTATATGGGAGAATAAAGCCTGAGGCGGTGCTACGAAGGATTGGAGGGGAGAGAGAATTGATAAAGATAATAAAGGAAAACAGGTTAATTGGTGAGGGCTTTGTATGGGGAATGAGTGCTTGTTAAAGACGGTGTTAGAGGGAATGATAGAAGGGAAGAGAGGACGAGGGAGAAAAATATATACGATATTGGACATGGTATAGTTCGGGAGTAAATATGAAGAAATCAAGAGAACAGCTCAGGACAGGAAGGTAAAGAGGTCAACCATGAGAGAATCTGCCACGAGGTTATGGAAGACTGATGGCACGCGGAAGAAACACCCAAGATAATGATGAGTGGTCATGGTAAGTCATTAAATCGTATAGAGATATTGAATCATATGCCGAGGCATTAAGTAAAGGAAGGTGTTGTCGACATGACACGCGTTGCCTCTATAGTGGTACCAGGGGCCAAACATAGAAGGCTATCAAAGAGCCATTCAACTGATTTATGTAGAAAATTCAAGCGACAATTCATGCCGCAGAGATACAGAAGTCATGAATCTGACAGTTTTAGGGTCTAAGTTAACCCACTCAAAAAAGTTGTCGTAGGATAAGCAATTGCTCTGAGGAAAAACCAGAGAATTTTTTGTAGGATTACGGAATATACGATATCGCACCCAAACATTACATCCAGACTGGTGTCGAGCGAGACCTTGCACGCAAAATTTTCTCTTTTCCATTCCCTATACCCATACACCACCATGCATTTCCGTCAACTGTGATTCCTCAAAGTGGTAATGCTCCCTTCACAGAAAAAGGCTAAATTAATGGTGATTTTTGGATCCGAAATTTTTAGCACTAACGGAGTACACTTATTTCAATTTTAATTTGAAAAGCGGATGGATTTATGATTTTTTAGCTAATTACAGACAGCCAGTTCCTTTTTATACATTCTCCTGGATCTCTTATCATGTATTCGTCGGACTCATTCATTAAATACAATAAATTAAAACGTTATACAATGTTGCGGTAGCAATAATATGAAGTCAATTACGGCCAGATTTGTGGCTTAAAACCCCAATTATTTTTTCAACCGAAAAGACGAAAAGCATGAGGAAACGAAGGCATAGAGTACTTAGAAGAACTGTCCTCGAAAGCAGGTGCCATTCCACCACAACCACGTAAAAGGGGACTAAAGCAGGAAAACCTTCTTACTCCAAGGACTACAAGTGATGATGAGCTTAATTGAGCTCTTCACATTTCCCATTACAAGCTCACAATTATTTCTTCATTAAGACTATTGGTAGGAGAACAATTACGAAAAAAATTGCACTAATCCAAGGAGAGTTGCTTCTCCGTCTTTGGTAACCAATCGTATTCGTTCCTGGCGACAGCAAAGAGAGCTAGCTATAAAACGTCTACGGCAACAACTACATGTGCCCATTAACATGTATATCATTACGAGAATCGCAGTTTTTGCTAGGAGAAAATCCCCATGCACCAAATACCACATAATCTTAACATTAAACCCAACACTTCTAGTCAGTTTCATTCTGAAATTGAGCTGGATAAAACTGTATTAATAATAGAAGTTTTTTCGCTCTATATTGAGGGTGACGTCAAATACTTATGCCAACGACAGACCGCTTTCCTCCAGTGGAAAAGAGAAACAGAATCACTCCGTCACAAACTACCCTGTGAATTCGAACACTAGGTATTTATTAGAGAAACTGAGGAATGGCGAGGGAAGCTGACAAGACGGAAAATAATTAAGAGACTTTCGGGCATATCTTCCTCTAAATAATTCATGTTCATGTGGAAGAAGGAATAAACACCGGTAAATTTTCACCCTCGTTGACCCTGGGTTTTTATAATAAGCAAGCGTTTACATATTCGGTGCTTTCCCTTCTGCTAATCGGCCATAAAATATACTTTTCAGTCACTTTCCACTCAGCCTATATCGAATGGCACAACAAATATTATTCATATTTGGCTACTGCTGCTAGTTGTTTCACCATAAATGAAGAATTATTGCTCATAAGACAGGAATACAAAGTACTAAGTAGAATTTTTCTGATGAAAAGATTCCAAGACCATGCCTCATGAAAGCTTTGACACTACGTAAGCTAATTTAAAAGAGAAATGCTCCTGTGCAGCGGGTAGAATTCCCAACCGGCAATCGAGATTTAAGCGACTCAATCCGAGTGAAATAAAATTAACATTTTCGTAGGTAGTGACACAACACCGTCGTGTACCAATTAAATACTCTTGAGTAAAACTGTGATCGATGTGCTCTAATTCTACGTACCCGTGTGTAGACTTCTTTTCTTGAGCAATGCCTTCTAAAGATTTTTTTCTTTTTGAAATTATTATTCTTAATGAATTACTCATAACATATAGGCATAACCGACTGTGAAGCGACAGACGACGAATGTTCCGGTCGAAAAACCGCGGTCACTTACACGCGGCGAATCTCGGGAAATCTCTTCTCGCTTGAGAGAAACCTTCGTGGGCACGTCGTGTTACAGGATTTAGCCATGACCATGCTTCCACGAGGGAGATAGATTCCGGGCACAACTTAGGTTCCGGTAAAAAAAGTTTCCTTTTATCGAAACGGGAATGAAAATGAAAAAAGTGACTGTTCTGAAACAAGAACAGCCACACCCAAGGCAATCCAGGCAGCATACGTCTGACTGCCCCGTCTACACGATAACCTTTTAACGCTGACGACCTTGGCTTGCACAAACGACAATACAAGAGAATTCGTGGAAGGGGAGGTTCACAGCTTGAAGAATGTGGCTACGAATCATTTCCACGGGTGAAACCATTGCGTAGTAAATTCCATATCAAGCGGGTCAACGAAAAATGTACTTTCTTTTTCTCTTGCTAGATCAATATAAGCACATTTCGATGGACAATTGATCACCATTAAATTGATATCAACGGTTTAGTACAGAAGAATAATACAGACGCTAAATAAATACATAAAGCTGCAGGATAATGTGGACTTAATACAATAGAATTCATATGAAGACTTCCAAAGCTTAAGATTCACACTAAGTTTGTGGCTCCAGTTTTATTCCGGAATAGTTGGGAATCTGCAGGTACATTGAGACTATATTCAAGCGGGTTACATGTGAACAATTACCAAAAATAGTACATTGAAAAAAGCATGGTCGAGGCAAAGGATAACGTGCATGACCTTAATCTCCTCGTGCACACAATCTCCCAATCCGAAAGCCTCCGCCTCAATCGCAGGTCAAACCTTTCTCCTCTTGTTTGCAGGACCAATAACTCCCCTTCTGTCAGAACATATAGGTCATTTTCGCTTATATCACGCCTGCATTACTTAACAACATTTCTAGGTTACTATACATACAACATAGAAGCTGATTTCCCACCAACTTGTACACTGAGCCTTATCAATTTATTTATATTTGAAGGAGAAATTCACCTTTCAGACATGTCAATTTCAACGACAGCAACTGACATATGGTCGAATTTTAGTGGCAATTATCAAGAATTCAAGGTATTTAGGATTTCTTCACTCGGAAATAATTATCCAATTAATCTCCACCTTGGTAAATTGAGCGTTTCCTTTATAACACCAGAAAAAAATAATTGCATGTCACTACAACTGCATTAATTCCACAATAAATTAATTGTATAAAATTAAGTAGGTCCCCCTTTCATTTCTCAACTCATAAATTAATCTCAATAATCACCGCATTCGTAATGCGGGCATTGAGCGCATTATATGGGTGGCAAAAATCACTTAAATATCGTACCAACTGATTTCATTCAACGATAGTATCATTTCATAAACTACATTTCTTTGTCAGTGAAAAAGCCTTCAGGAATCAAATCTGTCTACTAGCTCTTAACATCGATAACTAGAAAAATGTGCTCTTCTGACAACCACAATGTCCCATTCTGAAAATCCTTTTGATGGCCTCTAAGTCTTACTAAAAGATAACTATGCACACTTTCCTAATTAAATAGGTATTAAGGATACTGACATTTCCCTTTAATCCTCAACAAGTAAACCTGAAGTTATCAGCCAAATACTTTATCTTACTGTGATAAATTACTATCCCTAAGGGGGAAGTCTGAGTATGCCCTAGAGTTATCCCTTATCGTCCTTATCTAAGTTAATGATATATCCTATATGCCCATGAGCCTCGAGAATCGTAGTATGTCATAATGTTGCATTAGAACTGATCCATGGGAAGATTTCCGTAATCTAAACGAGCAGTGTTGTATTTTCATTTGAGGCACTGTTCGAGCAACTAGCATGCTTGATCAGTACATAAATGATGGATTTTTGGATTTCGTTCTTACTCTCGAAATATCATTCAAGTATTTCAATTCATTCTCTTAAGATACGAGGCATTAGGTGATTACTATTTGGTGTCAATGTAGCAAAATTTCCAATTACATTCTCCTGCTTATCTTATACGCAATATATACCAGACGTCTCACAATCAGGTTGCAGTAACTCCTGAGGCAAGTGCTCCTCGAATTGCACTAAAATCCCACGCATCAAAAACTATTAAATCAAAACCTTTAAAGACCGTATCAAAGCATTGCCATCCTTTTTCAATGCATGATATTGTCTGATACGCTAACGTCAAAACGCACGGAATTTATACACGGTACACGCTGCAGTCTCCTCGGATTATACGAAGTTTCTGGCGCTTCTTTTCGTTTCGATACCTCAGCTGAAGGCAATTATTTTACAGTCGATGAGATTGACGAAGTGGACAGCAATCAGGAATCTCATTTTCAGTATTTGGAGGATTAATTTAAAAAATAACTCTCCCGACCCGATCCAAGGGCAAGCCAGAAGTTTAAGTCAGGAGTTATTTTTTTAATCGCCGCACAGTTTACACCCAGCAAAGAAGATTCAAATATAATCTAAGAAGCTGAATCTACTACACATCTAGTCAAATTCATGAATCAGGGACACGACGATCAGTAAAATGCTCTTCCAAGGGTGAGGAAGTTCCTCAAATGAAACATCATCCGAATTGAAAAACTCTTCAACTTTTCCTGATTTTCTTTCAGGAACCCAAACAAGACCCAAAGGACATTACCAAAACGTTACAATGCATCATATAGACAGATGTGGAACGGAACCATGATGTCGCTGGCACTGATACTAGATGCAAATTGTATGTTCTATGACTCGTTTCTACATCAAATATCCAAAACCTTATTTTAACTTTGCAGACTCTTCCAAGACCTCTTAAGGCTTCAGATTTGCTGGCCATCTGTATGCACGGCATGAGTATAGATTCGTACAGTATCAGATTCGCTTCTTTGGGTGGAGAATTCAAATTATATTGTAGCAATTGAGGAAATCATTGGCAGCACGTACACAAAATTTGTGATTTGGCGGCATTTCCACGACATGACTTCTTTCGTTGACATTTTTAATGTGTTATTTTTCGGCCATGTAGCTCCAAATATTACCGTTTCCGCAGCTCACCGGCGAACCATATAAACAATCTTAAACTAGAGTTCTCTTCACTTCATCAACCACGCCCAGGCTATATAAGTTTTCGAATTTTTTTAAACGTAAAACTGAAGTCACAAGGTCATTGGATCAATTAAAATCCTTTTAGGCGCAATAAACGTGTAGGTTGTCTATGTGTGTATAAAATCATGACAATTAATGACTACCAACTGCCAGCTATTACGAATACACGCCAATCATTTACTCATAAAGGACAACTTCCACCATTAGCGAAAGTATTGGCAACATAACCGCTCATTAGGGGAAAAGACTGCGACCACGGCGGAAGTGGGATCCATCTCGAGCAGCAACAAATCGTCTACAAATACTCTTGTTATTTCACTTCAAGCTCAAATACATCATTAAGAGTTCTAAGAGCTTTCCTGAGAGAGTTTCTGCATTTTTAACGTAGGTCGGATGTCGAACGTCCCTTAATCGTCCAAACAGGGTAGACATGCGGCATCCCCTCAGTCATTATAAGTTGCATTAAGGGAAGAGACGTAAAATTTAAGTGGAATATTGGGACGAATCCTTAAATCAGCGGTTTACAATCTTTTATTAATGAAGGTCCCGTAAAAAATAAACAGCACACTTTCCAGACAATAAGGTTAAACGCTGGGCGTTCTCGAAGCAACAACAGAACACATTAGACGAAATATTTTAGCGAAAATGCAGCTTTGTCGTACAGTTTCACACCTCATGGTCTTTGGCTTGAAGAGGAGGTTAACGGTAGCGGCAAAAATACTCAAAAACCATTTAAATCGATGTCTTACGATCGAAAATTCCCGTAATAGACGCCCTGGGTACCCCTCTCCTAGCATTCGTTTAACGTCACGCAGCTTGGTCCGACTTATTCCGCAAATATGCATACTTAATCAATCAAAGATGCAATTAATGAACGTTGATTTATTTTCCTCTCTTTGGTAAATAAAATTAGTTAAATCCTAGTAGTTTCATCCCGGATCCCAACGGAGAGCCATGCACACCCTCTCGAAGTTTGGCGGTAAAGTTCCCTTCGAATTCCGCAAAAACATTTTCAAAGAATCCTTTCCGTGTTCATTGATTTTTTTTAAATAATAACGTTTTTCATCTCCTCAAGCATAGCCCGTTTAAACCTTCGATCTGATGCTTTGCATGAGCGTCGGTGTCATCTTAAGCTGTTCATTTCTCTAAAGTCAATTTTTATATGAATTTTCACCCTGAAAATACATTTAAAGCAATAAATAAAATGAAAGAATAATGAAATATCTACTTCACGTTCTAAATTATAGTAACCTTTTTCAATGTAGCGTTATTTTCTTTAGATAAAATAAAAATAAATTAGATTTAGATAAGTTTCTGAAAATAACTGTGAAACATCTGGTGAACGGGGATAACTACAAAGTAGAATTCCAGGCATGATAAATACGTGAAGCATATGTAAAATGATAGATTTGGATTTTTAAGCAAAAAAACGAACTTTTAGGGGTTACTAATACACAGGCAAGATGAATGGAAAGCTAAGTCAGCCAATTTGATGGCTACTGAAGGAGAATACATTACCAAGGTCGCTAATACCAATGAAATAAGGTTTTTGTAAAGGTGTTTGGTTTTTAATAGTAAAATACTAAAAACAAAACGCAAAATTGACGAATGCCATTTGAGGGAAGGAGTAAGAAATACTTTGTGTGTTAAGAAAAATATGGGTAGGTCCGTTATGTCAATAGGAACTAATTCATTGTGGTGTATCACAGACTCACGAGAATAGATTGACGTCTTTGGCAGCGATTAGCTTACACTTGGTGAAATAGTGAATACTGAATTTACGCCCGATAAGAGATTTGTAACTTGCACTGCAATAGGAGACTTCGAGTTTATAATTTAAAATGAGGCAAAACTGTACCGTGAGAGAACTAAGGATATGTCTCTTTGAACAATGGTATACCTACTATTTCTAGTTGCAAATTCTCTGCGCCGTGGGTTAGTTATACCGCTGTCTAGCCATCAAGATAAAAATTACACTTTCACATAATGGCAAAATACCTCTAACAATTCCAAATATGCGCTCTTTGAGTGATATAATGTTGCCAATGTACTCTTCGATCTCTTAAACTGGGTTCGTGGCAGCTGACGGCAAAGTCAGCATGCTACTGAACTCTAATACCCTATTGGTTCAACAAGGAACGCAGTGAATGCTCTTTATTGCCGACTATTAATTGATGAAATTCATTAAGCAAAATAGACAACAATTATTCTAAAATTATCAATTAAAAAGTCCTATAATATAGACGATTTGCAAAAACTGAAATTGAACTGCTATGAACGTGAAAAAATAGATTCGCAAAGATAGTAATCCAATTTTGAAATTTTGAAAGCAATCTCAGTTACCCATCGGCCCCAATAAGCCCAACAATGACTACTTTAATTACAACGATAGATGCAAGCTAGAAAGCGAAATCCATAGAGAAAACACCACCGGCCTCTTAGACGTTGAGTACATGACGTCAAAAACACTATTGTTTTTCCGCTCCTTTCTCCGTCATAGTAACCTTCCGTCACCCCCGTATTAGTCCCATGTTCTACTTACGCAACGTCCGCTTTGGCCATATGCATACTACGGTTTCAGAAAAAAAGCCTCTAGGATTGGCGATCGAAGACACAATTCTATCGGAAGAAACTATGGCTGACGGAAAATGACTGGACCTGGAAATTTAAGGTAAGCCAGGACATCAAGATTCATCTTAATTTGTAACTGTCGTCAAAACTACTGGCGTTGAAAACAAAAAAAAGGGATCCCAAAAGACGAAACTGTATCGACGAAGAAGATTTATGAAAATTAAATGAATAATTACGAGTAAATAATTTATTGGACAGTAGACGAATGCATAAAAATTGAAAATTATGGAAGGCACCATCCAAAAGACCGGCGCTTGTTGGGTGCTCCTTAAGGATAAATATTTTTATGGAGGCCATAATAGAAGAAATGAACTAGAGATGATGGACAAGGGCAAATGACACGAGCGATGAAAAGAAATAACAATTAACATTCATTACAATAACAAGATGGTTGAGAACGAAGAAATTGGTAGAGAACGACTAAGCCCTCAGCGATAGTACATGCGAATCAACTAACAAGCTCGTGAGCGTGACTGCTTAAAATCGCACCAGGATTGGACAAAGAAATTTCAGCTTTGATTTTCTTGACTCACAGAATATTTTTCCAGCGTTGTTCATTTTGGTGCCGGCCGTAGGCTACTCGTGTCTTCACTATGATCCAGATAAGTCTATTTGCCTTGTCATCGGATTTTTCCGAGGTCTCCTCAGCAGAGTTACATAACCCTAGCCGTAAGACTGAGCATGACCCGTCGCTCAGCAGGAGTGTTCGATGCCCACAAGGTTCCCACTTGGCAAGTGCGCATTTTTATTATCTCGCCTATTTCTCCCATTTAGTCCTTTCATTAACATTTGCCATG